>NC_138582.1:171071606-171512938 GCF_964289735.1 Phaethon aethereus
GAGCCGTCTGGCGAGCGCTTCCACCACCTTTCCTACAAACCGGCCTCAGGTCTGTCTTCGCCAGAGGCAGAGGCAGCAGCGGAGGCGCGGATGAGGGGCGGCAGGACGGACAGACAGACACGGTGACAGCTCTTCGGTCTCGCAGAAGTCGTCGAGCGGCAGCTCGCTCCTCTTGGGAAGAGCCGGCTGCTGCCGCGGGGCGTGGGTTTGCCTGGGGGAGTTACTCAAAATATTTAAGGTGAATTGAGAGACTTTGAAATGCAGCCACACTGTCCATCCATTTTCGGCATTTCCGGAGCAAAGTGGTGCGAGCTCTGTCTGTCCGTCTGTCCAGTGAGGGGGTCACACACCAAGAAGGGATCTTGCCCCACATCCCTTCTCTGCCTGGTTCAGCACTGGGATCCGAGCTTGCTCAGGGGTCTTGCCCTGCCTTGGGGTCCCTGAAAACCCACGGGAGGGCTTTGCTCATCCCCCCCAGCCCTGCTCCACGCGCCCGTCGGTGCCCAGCTTCGGCTGCCTGTGCCATGGGAGCACTTGGCTCAGCCCCACGTCTTGGCTCATCCCAGCTGGCAGCTCCTGGAGCCGTGGGGCAGCTCCTGGAGCCGTGGGGCAGCCCCACACCGGCACCTTCGCCCCCCATCCCCGAGAGCAGCCGGAGGCAGATCTGCTCTGGAACCCGCCTGGGCACAGGTGACGGGTTGGACTGGGATCAGGGACTCCATGGGGACAGACAGACAGACAGAGGCTGGGGGGAGGCGCAGACTGGGCTCCTTCCCATCAGCTGAGCACGGGGGAATCACCTGCGCCCCGGTCTCCCATGACGATGTCCCCATGGACCACGATGGGCTGCAACCAGACCCGGGGGATGACGGGGGTCGACGGAGGCAGCAGGACAGGCTGGGGCCAGCACTCCTCCACCAGCTTCCATTTCTCCCACCGTGTCTCCCCAGGCAGGCTGCCTGTGCTGCCTGCCTGTGCTGCCTGCCTGACCTCTTCCCTCCTCACCCGGGTACCAGAATGCTCGAACCTGCCCTTTTCCAATGTTTTTAATTAACAAGTATTGGAAAGGCGCAAAGAAATCACGACTCCGGAAAATGCAGCGCCGAACAGGCAGGGGCGAGGTCGGTGTTCCCTGCCCCGGCCCAGGCACCGCTCGCCATGGGGACGGGAGCTCTTCCGTCTCTCAAAGCCTCCTCGACGGCGAGCCGGAGCCCAGGGCCAAGCTCAGCTCAGCCAGGCTGGCACCGCCCGGGGCTCGGCTCCGAGGTGACAAGCCCCAAAGCGACACCGATCGCTGAAGGAAGCCGCCGCCTGATTCCGCTGCGAGACTTAAAATCGACCGTCAGCCGCCTCCGTGCTCAGCCAGGCCCCGCTCCCCGCCGCCGTCGGCCGCAAGTACCCCACAGAAACATCCAAACCCTTTCTGCAGGGAACGAATTCACCCACCACGTGTCGGTCACGCACCAAACCGCTCCCGGCACCGACTTGATCTGAAAATTGCCGTAATTCAAGTCCTCAAAAGAGGAGCCATGTTTAGGCTTGCACGAGCAGCTCGGGGAAGGATGCTGGCAGCAATCGGGTAAAGACACGCGGATCTGCAACCTCTGCGCGCCCTGCGGCGCGGGAGCCCTCCAGGCCTGCTCCTGCCCCGGGCCGGAGGGATAAACGAGCTGGTATTTTCAAAAAAAACCCTCCCTGGCCTGCGCAGGGAGCTGGCGCGTTTGGCCTGAGGGTTCGGTGTCGTAGAGGCAGAGCCGGGCTCGGGGAGGAGGCCGAGCCCCGGCTCGTGCTCTCCCTGCAGCGGCCGTTTTCGAGCCGCGGTCCTCTGCGGCCGCCGAGTGAAAAGGTGGGAGAGGTTCGATACTCACGCTCTACGGCTCCGAGCTGCAAAGACCAAGAGAAGAACCGAGTAAAACGGCCCCGAGCTGCTTTGGGGGGAAGAGCCGGCGCGGCATCCCGAGGACGGAGCGTCGCCTCCCGAGGACGGAGCGCAGCACCCGCCAGCTGTGTTCAACGCCGTTTGTGTTTGCAAACGTTCACGGAGTCTGCAAGGAGCGACCAATAAAACCGTCACGGACTGGGGTAAGTCAGCTGCAGGCAATAGCACCTTCGCCACCTCTCCTTCCTGGCGCAAGGAACTGGTTTAATACTCGCGGTTCTGCAAAGAGGGCACTAAACGCGCTTCAGAAATGCTTTTTATCTTCAAGGTTTTGCTTTTATTTACTGCTGGAAGCCAGGACGAATCAAAGCAGCTATTTCACAGTTAAGGACGAGGAGTGAAGACATCACTTCACCCAACCGAAAATGAAGGAAAAGAGCCCGGGAGGGCAGAAGAGCGGAACCCCGGTGGTGCACGGAGTGGCGAACGCACACCTTATCCCTCTCACGACAGGTCACGGGTGTTGAACGACCTCCAAGACTCGGGCTCTGTTTCATCCAGAAGAGGGAAGCCGAAATGATAGCGGGGGAGAGACCCAGACCCGCAGGTCGCAGAAATCAGCTCTGCGCTGAGCATCCTGCGGGGGCAGAGCCTGTCTCCATTGCAGTGGGTCTTTCCTGGTCCCCGCGCTGGGAGGGAACAAGGGATTTCCATAAAGCGGATCCTGCAGGGATCCGGTGGCTCTTCCAACAGCACGTGGACGAGAGCTTGGCCAGGAGACGCCCCTCGGGGTCCCCAGCTGGCCCGGGGCCGAACCTGCCTTGTGGAAGTTGCTGGTCCGGGTCTTTGTCCACCAGATCACCCGCTGCCCTGCACCCAGGCATCGGGGCACCGCTCCCCCCACGGCTCTGGCTCGGCTCAGCAGCGCGGAGCCGGGTGGGCAACCCCGGCGCCGACGCACGGCGACAGCCAGCATCGCCGAACAGCCCAGCGCTACAGACCGGGGAGCGTGCGTGCGAGCAAGGCTGCTGGTTTTGACGGACACCAGGTTGTTTTTCTCACACACCAGTTTGGGAGGAGAGAAAACAAGGCATTTTGGAAAAATAATTCCGATTCATCACCCTTGGGTTTCCCCCCGCAGCCTCCAGGCAACACCCCGCCGCCCGAGAGCTCCCAGGGCTGCTGAAAAGGGTCCCTGAACTGTGACCCCGGCAGCGGCAGGAGGTTCCAGTGAAAGGAGAAATTCCCACGCGGGCAGCACACGCGGCCGGGCGGGAGGCGGCGCAGACAAAGAGCGACGCTGTTCCTAGAGAGCCGGGCAAGGGACCGGCTCCGGCACAGACAAGCTGTTGGCAGGTCACCCAGAGCCGTGCTGCTGCCGGTTGTCTGGGGCACATCGTTTCCTACCGGGATTTGGGGGGATTAGTCCATGGGACGGGTGCTGGTGTCTGGCAACGCACATCGGGGTTATCCCCAGCTGCGTTGTAAGTGGTGCTGTAAACCCCGCAGTTCCCGGGAATCACAGGAGGGTTTGGGTGGGAAGGGACCTGTAAGGCCATCTAGTCCAACCCCTGCCATGGGCAGGGACATCCCCAACCAGAGCAGGTTGCTCAGAGCCCCGTCCAACCTGACCTGGGGTGTTCCCAGGGATGGGGCATCCACCACCTCTCTGGGCAACCTGGGCCAGAGTTTCACCACCCTCATGGGGAAAAATTTCTTCCTTATGTCTAGTCTGAATGTGCCCTCTTTTAGTTTAAAACCATCACCCCTTGTCCTGTCACTACAGGCCCTGATAAAAGATCTGTCCCCATCTTTCCTATCAGCACCTTTCAGCCCTGGCAGCTGCAGTAAGGTCTCCCCGGAGCCTTCTCTGCTCCAGGCTGAGCCCCCCAGCTCTCCCAGCCTGTCCTCCCAGCAGAGCTGTTCCAGCCCTCGGAGCGTTGCTGGGGCCTCCTCTGGCCCCGCTCCAGCAGGTCCGTGTCTCTCCTGTGCCGAGGGCTCCAGAGCTGGACGCAGCACTGCAGGGGGGTCTCCCCAGAGCGGGGCAGAGGGGCAGAATCCCCTCCCTCACCCTGCTGGCCACGTGGCTTTGGGGGCAGCCCAGGACACGGGTGGCTTTCATGAGCCAGCTCATGCCAACATGCGCTCGCATCCCAGAAGCCAACCGTATCCTGGGTTGAAAAGGAGTTTCCAGCCTTGCCCCATCCTTCATTTTAAAGTTTCTCATGAGAAAGGCACAGGAATTCAAGTAACTGTGGCAGAGGACAACAGGCACTCACATATTTAGACACCCCAAACTCTTTAGGTGTCCCAACATGTATTTTTGGCTTAAAGTCAGCCAGAAAATAAAACTTAAAAAGCAGCTTTTCATGAAGCACATGGTGGAGCTGGTACTGCCAGACAGGACACACCAGCAAGGGACAATGATTAGGAAGTGGAGACAAGTGCAGGCAGGAGGTCTGAACCCCTTCTGGCCCACTGCCCCATCGCTCCTGCCGACAAGGAAACCCGCACACCAGCCTCCCGCCTGCGGCAGGATGAAATTACTCAGGTGAAGATGAAGAACCCCGCCAGCAGCGTGTGTTACCAGTAAGGACGGTGGATTTTTGGCAGCAGGGCTCAGCCCTAAGCGGGTAAGCGGCCATTTACCCTAAGGGCACCTCGGTCTCAAAGGACCCCCTGTGGTCTTGCGATGGACGCTGGAGCCACGTCAGCAGCGCTGCACTTGAGAGCCCTGTCCTAAACCTGCCTTCAAGCTTACGGCGTTCATATAAAGCCGTGCACAGGAATGAATTTGCTCTCTCCAACCCCCCACCACTCCCTGCCCCAGCAGCCCCAGTGACCCCAGCCCTCTCGTACTGGCTCCCACCCCTCCCCAGGGCCAGCTGTGGGGGATCTGACATCCCTACAGCAAAAGCACGGTCCCAAACTGCACAGAGACCTCCACGCGTCTTCACTTGCAATGGCTGTCAAGACATCAGCCCAGGCTCAGCCATCTTCCGCGACTGTAAAGCTTTAAAGGCCCGTAAACAGAAAAGACTGTTCAAGAATTGACACTATGATCTTCCATATTGTTTGCATTCCTTAGGAGAGAGGTCTTCAAGATGAGGAGGGAAAACGCCGCTCGCTCACCGTGCTGCAGGAGGAGGGTGCAATCGCAAGGGACGAGCCTTGCTGAAGGCATCTGGAGCACAAAGAGCTCCTTCCCTTTCTCGCCTGGCCCCAGGCAGGAGCCCCTGGGAACATTCAGCGGCACATCCCGGCCCCAGGGACCTCCACGCCAGCGAAAGAGGGACCCCCACTTGGGGATGGGGCTTTCCTGGGGTGTCCCAGACCTGGGGGCACACCTCCACCCCCGGTGCTTTTCCTTCTTCCGCTTCAGGGAAGTAGGGACTGCGGGCATGACACATCCAGGATGCCCGGGAAGAAGCGCCGTTAGTAGGATTCTCCAGAGGAAAAAGCTCTTCCTCAGTGAAGTAGCAGGAGTGTTTGGAATATAATCCAGATTGCGTTCCCGGTTTCAGTTTAATCAAAAAGGCAAACTCTCCTGGCAGCCTCCGGAGCGCTGCAGGAGGGGACAAAAGATCTGAACAGGCATCCGAATTAAACAATTAACGGTGAAGCTGGTACAGGAATGGAGGAATGCTGGGACCCTGCTAGGTCGTGCCCAGTCCCCCTCTATTAAAATCTGCCACTTCAGAGCACTTCTTTCAAGAGTGTGATTCAACTGGGAACGCGAGCCTGAGCAACCATCCAAGTTAGCACAGCAAGACAGTGGGAAAGCAGGAATCAAACAGAAATAATCCTATTAGGCCTCGAATGCTGTTCCACTTCGTCCACATTCATTAAGCTTTTTGAATCTGAAACACCATTTTCGAAAGCGGCAGATCACCGAGCGCATTGTGAAGGGCCTTCGCCTACCTGCGTTAGGCGTCTCCCACCTTGCCGGGTAACAAGCTCAGGCTTTGTATTTACTCCATTGTAGTTAAGATGCAGCCCCAAAATAGACCCGTATCGTATCAACAGTTCTTGGCTCATCCACAACACACAGGGAGGGAAAGGAGACTCCAGACAAAGGGGCACAGGCTTTGTACAAAAAACACTTTTTTTTATTTCACAAAATTGGGTGGCTGTGTTGCAGGAATAAAACCGGCCCTATACATAGGATCAGATGAAAAAGTCAGCACATGTATTATTTATACAGAAACACAACAGTGTCAAGAATTCAGGTACTCTGTAGGATCATCACTAGTACAGTAAAAAATAGTCTTCATCTGGATCCTTTATATTTGAAGTTGATCACGCTAAAAACAACCTGAGGTTATTCTAAACTGGACTACGGTCTGAACCAGAAAATCCCATGCTCACCCCAAAGACCCTATAGGGAAAGGTAACATTGGGGACGAATTTCCTTCGTGGGAGGTGGAAGGCAGGCAGGCCCTGACCGTTCTCTGCTAGGCACTGTGGATTCTTAGAGCTTGACGGTGGAAAGCATCGTTCCTACACACTGGAAGTAACAAGGCTGCAGACGATGGTCTGAGCACGCAGAGGATGTGCAGGCAGCCCGGAAACGGTTACTCCACACTCACGCATTCTCAGGACCTGGGAAGTTCAACCGTTAACATCGATGAGTCAATCACCTGAGTGCTCTTCAAAGCAAACCCTTTTTTTTTTTTTTTAAACAGTATAAGTGGTTCTGCGGGTTTCAGATTATTTGGGAGATCTCTCTCCGGTCAAGCCTTAGACCATCACCTTGCGCTTGGTCGCTGACAGCCACCCTGTAAATCAGCGAGCAGTCTTCAGACCTCTGGCAAGGAAACACGTCAAACCGTCTTACAACCAGGAGAACCCGAACCACAGCCGGCAAAGGATTTTTTGAAGTTACTAACAATGAGCAAACAAGCAGTTCTGGCAGTCTGGAGGTCTGCATCAGCAGTACTGCGCTGGTGGTCTCACTCAACGAGTGCTCCTAGATTTGCCTGCTGAAGCTGTTCCCTCACCCGCAACCCCGAGACCACGGAAGGTCAGCGGGCGGAAGGGGATGCGTGAGCTGTCCCGAAGACGCGCACCACGGTCGCTGACTCTGCCCACCTCGGCTGTCCGCAGGAGGTAGTTCTGGCATTCGCACCCCAGCCATCCCAACCCAATCCCGTATGCTAGCACTCCTTCGCTATCTACTTTTTTTTTTTGTTTTGTTCATTTTAAAAAGTAAAAAGTATATGTTCCAAAAAGAGGGACTAAAAGTCATGGTTTTCTTCCTCAGTTGGCTACTGTACCAATCTACTCGGAGGGAAGGTTCAACTACCACCTTCAAAGGCAAAAGAAAGGTAAAAACTGGAGCAAGAAAACTCCTACCATTGAGTGGTTTTATTCCAATTGATTCACTCCTGGCTTCATTCGCACTGGATCAATATTTTCTTTAATAAGTTAGCGAGGCAGCCCCAGGACTCGGCTCCTGTCCTTAATGATCAGGTATCTGTAATGAACACGGCTGGCATTCCTGCACCTTCTGTGCTACAGCACGCCCTTATTTTCCTTTTCTGCTCAAAACGCTGGTTTGGCATCCGATCTTGATGCTTTGCTCTACCCGGAGAACCCGAAACATTAAATCACAGGTGGAGCAGGCATGTGCTACATCCTAAAGCTCAGTTAATGCTTCCACCTTAAAAGCTTGGTTTTTCTACCCTCCCCAGGAGAACCCAAAGCTCAAAACACCAAGATGAAAGAAACCAGAAGTCGAGCACACTCCGAAAGGCAAGCAGACCAAAGCGTAAAGGACTTCCCACCAGCAACAGGGAGGCACTACCGGCATCTTTGATCTAAAGCTTTCCCAAAGGAATGCCAAGTACTGCCAGGTTACGAGCGGTGGGGAGAGGGGGGAAAAGGATGCTGTGTGTATGTGCTTGTATATGTGTTTGTATGTGCAACACATACACGACCGGGACAGGCCAACGGGAGGTGAAAACCTCCCACGGGAACAGAAGGTAACTGAGGAATTCATTTTTGGTCACCACTACGTTGCTGTAGAAGTTCCTTCTTCCTTGACTGCTTAGGGAGCGGCTGAGGCTGGCGGGGCTCCTGCCGGAGGTGGGGTCACCCCTTCCGCTGGCGGAGGCGGCTGTGCAGGAGGGGGATCTGCAAAAACCAGCAGAGAAACAGTGAGCAGGACACCGGGAGAGGCTGAACACAGAAAAGGAACCCAACGCAAACGCCCAGATGTCTATATGGCATGGGAGACGTGGCTGTCTGAGGAGAAAGCAGGAAGAAGTAGCCCCAGAAATGGCCACGACTGCGACTTCTCCATATCTCCTAAGCTTCCTCCACTGCATGTTCTATTGTGCTTTTCAACCACTAAGCACTGCGTGGACTCTGAAAGAGGAAAAAAATTCCCTCGTTTTTAAAGAAAAGCATGCAGCTCAGTAGCTGTCAAAGTTCACGTCAAGTAACTTGCAGAGCTGGAATTGGCATTTCTCATCTCCCAGCTCCATGCTCCAGCCTTTAGATTATGGCTCTTTTCTATTTAAAACAGAGGGAACAATAGACTTTATATAAACAGAGCCTGCACTTAGGCTCCGAGCAGTGTATGTAGGTTAAAGTAGAGGAATCCACAGATGCAGCAAGTAGGAGGAAAGAAACGAAGGATACAAAAGGCCAGCTTTCACGCGCAGAGAGGAGATGTTAATGGAACATGACTGACTTGTTTAGTAGGGGAGAAAAAAAGAGAAATTAAGATAAGGGAAGAGAGCAAGCAGGAATACAACCTGACATAAGATATTCCCAGTGGTAGGGGCTCAGAAAAAGGGAAGGAAAACTAAGGAAAGCTGGAGCACCAGAAGAATAAGGAGCAAATGTCTGAACAAAAATAGCATCAACATGAAAGTATTTCATGCTTATGCTGGTTAACACCAATGAGTCAGTACTCCTCAGCAACTCCCTTCAGCTGAAGCCAAAATGAGATGGCTTTTCCCAATTATTTTTTGGGAGAGGTACTACAAGCGATCACAGTTCCTGCCCGTGTGATGACAGTTATGCTGAGTAACATTTCTGGGGCTAAGGCTGCTGCACTGAAGCAGACCAGCAGCTTGTCCCAGGCTGCAACTAATACAGACAAATTTAGTGAGGAATTCATCACAGAGCATCCTGCACCAGCCATGCCAGCTTTTCTTTTGATTTCTGGGTTTGGCCACATTCTCACACTCATTCAGGTAACACCCACACAGTGGCTACTGACTTCAGCTGCTTTTTTTTTGGCTGGCATAAATCAACTTCATTTTCAGAGGTGTAGGTATTTATACCATGTAAGGAACATTCCCAATCTACCTTTTGGTTCTTCCCAGTTAGGACTTCCTCTTTTTAATTTCACAGTGCTAAATTTTCAGTAAGGTATTGTTGAACTGAATTATATTCCGATCTCCACTTTTTAAGGGATTTAGCTATAGTTAATTCCTGAACCTCTACTGTGCACTCTTCCAGACTAAGTCAAGAGAGTCTTTTGATGATGACCACAGAGCCTTAGTGTCATTATAAATAAAATAAGGGACGTTATATGTAAAGGACAACGGAGTATGTTTGGATGCCTAGAGGGGAGACAAGCGCTTAAAGCTTCAAGCACACCTCTGGCACCAGTCTTCGGCTGCCGACGCGCACAGTTCCTATTATTCCTACAGCACATAAAGGGGTTTCAACTACAATGACTCTTCCAGCAACAAGGCAAGCGACAGAAAAGCCACATCAGGTATATTCAAACAGTTTTCTGCTGGAGATCCACTTACACATGCCGTTTGGGGCTGCTAGAGGAACACGAGGTCCAATTAGATTTCCTGACATCGGTGACATGCCAGGTGGGGGGGGACCACCGCCGGCTGGATGGATGCTGGCTGACACACCTGGTATCATCCGGCCTGGCATGGGCTGTCCAGGTATCATCGAACCAGGCCCCGGCATCTGACCTGCAAGAGCAGCGAAGAGACATTGCTCATGAGACTCACGTGAAACATGGAAGCGATCAGAAGAGAAAAACAGAGTCTAGCTGTTCTCCGAGCGGGGGGGGGGGGGAAGTCTTGTGCATGACAGCCAACTCCGTACACGCTCCAAACACCAAAGGAAATGCCTTTTCATCCCCCCAAAGTCAACACAGTCCCTTCAGGAAGAACCACGGGGCACGTGTCACCTCTCAAAAACATCAGCACAAGAAGCAAGCGGAAGGTAACACTCACAGTCAAAACCCAACATTTTAAGTGAACCCCTACTGAAAAGGCATTTGATAACAATCTAAATGAAGGCGCAGGAAACAAATTGCACTAGAATAAGAAGACATCAGAGTAAGATCACTTGATGCAAAAGAGCAGCCACAAAGCCTAATGGATTAATTTAACGGGAAAACTGAAATCACACAGTTAAAAATCGGACTGTAAAGAATTTTCCACTACAAAAAACCCTATTCTGATGTGATAGAGGGTTCCAATAAGTCTTCCTTACCTACCGGCTCTGTAAGAGACCATTAGGTTTCAGCTGCATAAAGGAACTGTTAGAATCACCCGGCCTCGGACACCTACAACTCGCTGATTGATGCTTTAAAACCTCATTTGAAGAGATTATTTTGCATAATCCAATTACATTTACTTTTACACACTTACATAAAGGTACAGTATTTTAGCTAGAAAAGCAGCTATTAGGCATGGATTGTAAAGGATTCCTTCAGACGAGCTCATTCCACCCCACACCCCAGGCAATAATGTGAAATATAGTGTGATGACAGAACTCTCGAACAAAAAAAGGCTCTGAACATACATAAAAAGCATCACAGTCACATTGGCAGTTAAAGCCAAGAAAGCAGGAGCTCTGGATTTGGGACGAAGTCAATACTTCGGCATGAACACTATTAACTCTTATTTATGATCAGCTTCAGAATAAGAGCTTTGAATAGTATTTTATTCATACGTTACTTCCATTTTCTAGGATGTCAGAAAACGGGACTGACTGACAAGCTCTTGCCGGAAGCAGGCGGGTTACAGCTCTTCGCACGCATCCTCCGGGCAGAGGTAGGACCATACAAGCCCACCAGCAAGTTGGCACAGCCTGGACATGGGACAGAGCAGCCTCAGAGCTCAGTCAAAGAGGGAGCAGGCTCTTCTGTGCCTCGATGCTTGGCAAATTACGACCTAGAGGACCAGCGATCTGCACTGTAAAACCACCCTGGTGATCAAAAGCAAAGCCTGCTCTTTCGGAACGGTCACTACTTAACGCCTGTACAGGACCTCTGCCTGAGGGCCACGTCCCACCCTCTCACAGAGGTGAAGTCCATCAGCCATCCCATATCCTCTTCCGTCATTGCCCTTCTGCAGGAAGCTACAGGGACCACTGAAGAGCACTCCAAGCATGCAGGAATACCTACTGAACAATAGTTAGAACAGAATAAAACACAACACAAATAAATGAACTTACTCTACTTCCCTAATGTTTGGTGCCTTCGCTAACCACACAAGTCTACCCTGCTCGGCCACATCCCTCCAGAAGATGCGTATCTTGGACATCTAAAGCACTTGGTAGCTTGTTTAGACCTTGGTTGCTGGTCTCTGCCTGTAGTTCCATGGTACTTTAAACCAATAACCGGCTCTTTGAGAAAGACAGGCTATCCTTGCAAGAAGGCAAGGCAGGATGACGGTGTAAGGGAGTACTTGCTGCTGAAACTGGAGCCACCAACAGTCCCAGTGCAAAAGAATCCAACATACCAAAGCCCACTGGCTTCATACAGCCCTGGAGATCTGTGGCAGAGGTGCTGAACCACCTCAGAGTCTTTCAGGGACTCTGAAGCATCAAACCATGAAAACATAGTATTGAAGCTCCCGGTCATGCAAGCAAGAGGTCCATGTGCCAACCTGTCACTGCTTGATCACAGGAGCAAGACCAGCATACCTGCAAGCAGCAGATGGGAAGCTCTACAGAAACCATCAGACTTCTCAAATATTTACAAAGGAAAAGAACTCTACAAATTTATCCCTGGACACACTCCACCGCTGATCAGCAGCCTGCAGTGCACATCATGGCATTTCCATCACTATATATTAAAGTTCAGCAGCAGCAGCCAACCAGAAGAGCTGTGTACATGGGAGCCTTTAATCCCTTCCTTTGTCCCCACTATTAACAAAATATTTTCTGCTTTGGTGATGGTGAATATTTGGTTTTGAAGAAGTCCCTTGGAATCCTTACGTCTCCAGTCAACAGCCTTCAAAGAAGAAAGAAAAGGTGGGACATTTCCTAAGATTACATGGCATGCCTTTGTGGGTAACTCAAGGTGACCAAGTCCCATACACAAGAGCTCCAGTGACTGGTGCCCCTTTTGCAGCCATGTTGACCTGGATGTTCCTCAGCAGCAAGCCAGCTGCAAGAGGACTGAAGCGTTATCTCCATCACAGAATAACTCAGGTTGGAAGGGACCTCAGGAGGTCTCTGGTCCAATCTCCTCTCAAAGCTGGGTCTGCTCTGCGGTCAGACCATGTTGCTCAAGGCTTTGTCAAGACCTGACTGATTTCTAAAAGGGCGAGGAATGGAGACTGCACCACCTCCCTATACAACCTGTTTCAGTGCTTGGACCTCCTTATATCCAGTTGAAACCTCTCACGTTCCAGCTTGTCTGTCTCTCACTCCCACTACACATCACCGAAAAGCCTGTCTCTGTCTTCTTGATGACCTCCTCATAGGTATTGCAGGGCTGCTAGTGGGTCCCTCCAAAGCCACCTCTCTGGGCTGAACAAGCCCGGTTCCCTCATCCTCTCCATAGGGAAAGTGCTCAGGCCTTTGGACCATCTTTGGTGGCCCTCTGCTGAACTCACTCCAGTTTATCGATGCCTTTCTTGTACTGGGGAACCCAATCCTCCAGATGCAGTCTAACAGCTGCTGAGCAGAGAGAGGTCTTCCCAAAACCGCATCCCTCAATCTGCTGCCGGTGCTCCTGTTCATACAGCCTGGGACGCTGCCGACCTCCGCTGGCTCACGCTCAGCTTGCTGCCCACCAGGACCCACAGCGTGTTTTCTGCAGAGCTGCTGCTCTGGGTTAGTCCTCCCAGGTACGGGACTTTGCGTTCGTCCTTGCTGCATTTCACAAGGCTTCTGTCAGCCCGTTCCTCCAGCCTGCCTCAGCCCTCCTGCCCTCAAGCGTATCGATGGATAATACGCAGATAACTGAAGATTTAAGCAGACGCGGCAAGAATTTACCGCTCCTGGCATCTGTTTTGACCCTCTGAGATGAGGGGTGGGCAGAAAGGGCATGGCAGGCAACATGAGAACACTGTCACCAAAAGCAACAGCCAGGCACAGGCTGAGCCTTAAAGACATGGTAATCTATTAGTATTAGAAGCAGGTTGAGAGCTACAGGACCAGTGCTGTTGAGAGACAAAATGCTGCTGGGTTTGCAAACAGCCCAAACCCACCCATTTGCAGACTCTAATCAGTTCTGCACTGGTGCTGAGCTTCCAGGAAACTTCAGCCTGGAGCTTCAAACATGAGCATAGCAGGTAGACAAGAAGCAAGCAGCTCTTCTCCATCCTGCAAGGCCAAAACCAGTGTGGGGGTATGTATGAACACAGCCTGAGAGATAAGCTCTGAAGCACAGCCTGTCGGAAAACGCGGCTGCACCAGGACAGCTGGTCAAGCTCCAGAAATCAGGATTTCCCCCGATTTGCATGAGACAGATGTGTGAACTTCTGACATGCCCAATGTTACATGATGACCTGTGGCACTGCAGTCACAGCAGTTTGAAGTTTGGTTGCTGGAAGTTCTGGGTGAAATATTAAAAAAAAAAATCCTGTATCACCAGCAATGTCAAGCTACAGAGAAGAAAAGGGGCTGATGTGGCCACTGCAATAACTGATACCCAACAAGCCTGTTCACTTCGAATCCTAGAACGGTTTGGGTGGAAGGGACCATCTAGCCCAACCCCTGCCATGGGCAGGTTGCTCAGAGCCCCGTCCAGCCTGACCTGGGGTGTTCCCAGGGATGGGGCATCCACCACCTCTCTGGGCAACCTGGGCCAGGGTTTCACCACTCTCAGTGTGAAAAATTTCTTCCTTATGTCTAGTCGAAATCTGCCCTCTTGTAGTTTAAAACCATCACCCCTTGTCCTGTCACTACAGGCACTGATAAAAGATCTGTCCCCATCTTTATCAGCCCCTCTCAGCCCCGGCAGCTGCAGGAAGGTCTCCCCGGGGCCTTCTCTGCTCCAGGCTGAGCCCCCCCAGCTCTCCCAGCCTGTCCTCCCAGCAGAGCTGTTCCAGACCTCGGAGCGTTGCTGGGGCCTCCTCTGGCCCCGCTCCAGCAGGTCCATGTCTCTCCTGTGCCGAGGGCTCCAGAGCTGGATGCAGCGCTGCAGGGGGGTCTCCCCAGAGCGGGGCAGAGGGGCAGAACCCCCTCCCTCACCCTGCTGGCCATGCGGCTTTGGGGGCAGCCCAGGACACGGTTGCCTTCTGGGCTGCAAGCGCACATTGCCAGCTCCTGTCCAGCTTTGCACCCACCAGTACCCCAAGTCAGTCTCCACGGGGCTGCTCTCCATCCCTTCATCCCCCAGTCTGTGCTGATACTGGGTTTGCCCCGACCCAGAGGCAGGACCCTGCACTCGGCCTTGTTGAACCTCATGAGGTTCACACGGGCCCATTCCTTGAGCTTGTCCAGGTCCCTCTGGATGGCATCCCGTCCCTCAGGTGTGTCAACCGCACCACTCAGCTTGGGGTCATCTGCAAACTTGCTGAGGGTGCCCTCGATCCCACTGGCTGTGCCATTGATGAAGATATTGAAGAATACTGGTACCAGTATGGACCCCTGAGGGACACCATTTTCACTTATGAAATGTCCTGACATCTTCAAACTCAAAATAGTTACTTTCCAGGAAAAAAAATGTATTCTTCTGCTCCATTAACCTGTGCAAGAAGTCCTCCAAGAGCAGCTTATGTCTTCAGAGGTTGCTTTTGCACATACAGTCTATTCCTTAGAGCTCAGAACAGAAGAACACTGCAGACTGGTTTTGTTTCATAGGCAAGGAGGGAATTTGAGCATTTGCCTTGCTGTACTGACAGGCTGCCCACTTCTGGTCCCTTTGAAGTTTTCTAGCACACTCAAAAAAGTAATATTTACTAAAGAAGTGAACTCAGTGTAGAGACTTAGGCATACAACTAATACCCATCAAGTACTTGGGAGAGAGTCTGTATGGGAGAAGGGATGACAGCTTATTACACATCTAAGAGCATAAGAGGTATGGGAAAAGCAAATATGTAGCCTTTATTTCCTCAAATACAGAATTAAAGGTGGTGATCAAAATCCTTATGCTGTGGTTTAAAAACTCACTTTCACAGAACTTTGTTACACCGTGGAAGTCTCTAACACAAATTTGCAGAGGGTAGGTCTATCGGTGGCTAGGAGAACACACCAGTTCAAAGCAGTCCCTAAGCACCGATGGGGCAAAATGCTCCAGGAGTATGACTGTGGAAGGCCTGATCTGCATTTACCCTGTTTCTTGTAGTATTCACAAAGCATTTGCTATCAAATCAAAGCCAGATCTGCTATCAGATCAAAGCCAGAGATGGGAACCTCTGGGCTGGCCCAATATACACGCACTCACAACCTACTCATGAAAAGTCAAGTTCCCTGGAAAACACAGCAATGGAGCTGGCATACCAAGCTTTAACAGTAGAAGCTGTGTCTGGATCTAGATTAGCCCATACAAGCAAGATGAGCACTGCTTCCTCGTATGCCCTCATCCTCGCACTCCCCACGCTTTGACTCCAGTGTTGTACTCTGAAAGGGTACCGCACAGGAACCGCAGCCACTCGGTACATCACGACATTATGCTGTCAAGAACCCTGTCTTGAGCAGACCTTTTATTTCTAATAAACTCCCGTATTGTCACACCTCCACCCCCCCTCAAAGAAGAAACAATTGCAGCTACAGGCATAGAGAAGCAAAGGCAAAAACAGATACAGGGCGACTCAAACGGCTGGGGCCAGAAGGGTGGCACGGGCTGAACCTTGCCAAAACAAGCGACTGGAGATAAAACATGGCCCAAAGATGTAGAGGGCTTTGTAGCAAAGAAAGATATTCACAGCTATGAGAGATGCTATTCCCTGGCAAAAGTAAGGTTGATCAGGGAATAAAAAAAGTAAAAACTGGAATGCCGCAGCTGTGTTTCAGAAGACCAGGACAGCTGGAAATTGAGGAATCCCCAGCCTGGGAGCTGCTGCTTGACAGCAGCCTCAACCTCTCCAAGCGTAATTTGGTCGTCTTCCTTCTCACACAACATGCACACCGCATGTCTGCAAGATTCTCTCTGCACTAATGAAGTCATTAATATTAAAAAATCCTCTTCTGAAACACTTGAAGCTGGATCAGACTTACTACACACTGAGTGGCTTCACACAGGTCTTAGCTTTAACACTGGGCAAGTATTCCTTCAGTGAAAGGCTGTCAAACCTGCAGTAAGGCAAAGAATTCAAGGACTTTATTTTTTATATATATATATTAAAAAAAAAAAAATCAACCATTAAACAGGAGTTAAATCAAATTGAAAATGTTGTTTCTTCATAAATTCAAAGCGTGTCATCACTCCAAATCTCATGACAATGCTCGCTGGGAAGCACCCTCCCACCTGGACCAAGGAGTCTCTAGAGCCTTTTTCTCTCTTAAATCTTAGAGATTTAAAAATAAGTGGCACCGCAGTTTTTCTGAAGGCGCCCGTAAGCTGAGAAGCTCCTCTGTGTTTGAGTACAGGGTTGGCTGTCCATTTTTTGCCTTCCTGATGTTGGATGCAAAAATTTTATCTTCAAAGTAGCTTAAGCTACTCGCAGAGAAACAATCCTATCACACACCAGAACTCCAAAATGCTGAAGTTGAGTAGTGATCAAGCAACACCCAACCAAACTAGGATTAGGCAAGGGGAAATTGCTATTACCACTGTGGCAAAAACAAAGTCCTATTTCTATAGAGATCATATGTTTTTTCATTTTACAAGAGATACCGCTTCAAGACAGCGGCTCAAGCATAAAACGTGGAAGTGTGACCTACATAAGGGGGAGAGCTTAAAAATAGCAGACGCAGGAAGAGATAAAGCCAAAAGGTTCAATAAAATGAGATTTAGCAGGCTAAAAAAAAATCCTTTACACGTTAGAGATTGTAGACATTTTCTAGTGCGTGCTCTGAAGCATTCCACTATTAGCAAACTGCCAACTGCAGATTCACATTACAGCGAAACGGATGAGGCAGTTTTTAAAGGATCTCCAAGGTATTTATCTCTATTAAATAAGCCTCTACCTCTATTAAATCAGCTACTTGAGGGGCACTGGAGTGGTGAACGGTATGTTTGCTTCGCCGGAGCAGCCGACGGGGCACGTGCGCAAAGCTTGGAGCCGATTCAAACCCTCCTGCACATCTCTCCCTGTATTCAAAGGGAAAATCCGCAAGCGCAGCCAGTGCTACGTGAAGGGAGCCTCTCCTCTGGCGGCCAGGATTTGGGAGAGCAGCAAAGCACGCTGTGCTCCGACGTTCCTCTGATCTCCGCAGGGGATGTGCCTTGCTGGAATCTCGCTCTCCTACTACTGAATGAATTGTTTCACAGCCCTGATTCGGGAACAAGCAGAGAACCGTTCCAGTGAATGCCTGCGAGCTTCACTGCAGAGCAGCTCCGCAGCACTGCAAGATGTGCTCCTTCCCACTGGGAACGGCTTTCAGAAGACCTGGAAATCTGTACTTCTAACCAACCTCCCAGACACGTCCTTTCCTTGGCACGTCCTCTCCCCACACGCACTGCAGCAGACAATCCCATAGCCAAGGACTGTGAATAATTAACCACAATAACTCATTTAGCATTGCATCTCGGGGGAGAGGAAGAATTTCCACTTCACTTGCATATTGCATTTCTGTCACTCCTCTCTGGCGTGATTCACCCGGCACTGACGACGGAGACATCGGCGTGCTGCGGTCAGGCACCTCCGAAGGCTGAGGTGCACCGTGCCGGGCTCCCAGTTGAGGGCTCACCATTATTTTTCTACAGCAAAGCACGTACGATGGAAGATACTTTGTCGAGAAGCTGCTTAGTGTGTCACAGCAGCAAGGACAACCGTTTCGCAGGGCAGCACCGGTAACCTTCAGATATTAATGCATCTTCAATAATACATTCTTGTAAGGAGTTAGGAACTGCTCAAACTTACTGGAGAAGCTCTGCAGATCTTAAGACAACAATACAGAGAAAATCACTGAAATATCATCCAGCACTGGAACTGCTGTCCCCTGGCTGACTCTTACTTGCTATTCCAGCCCCTCTGGGCACTATTGCCTCTTGCCTGGCCAGGTTTCACGCAGTCAAGAATATACCAGAGAGCACCCAAGGCGGCTTTAACGTTTCTGTGTTACCCACCACCTAACACCTTGCAAACCCACAACTACACATGCATTACGGCACTGCGGATGAATGCTGCAAACCCGTTTACCACCCGTATGACTTTGCTTTCCTTTTACCTGACTACTCCCTGCATGCCTCCTGCCAGCAAGGCTCATTACGTATGATAGATAAAAAGAAAGCACTGACAGTTCTTAGAAAATATTTACCAAAAGGAAGTGAACTCAAAATCCTTCTCTGCACCAAAAAAATCCGGGAATTGCAAACAGTCCAACAAGAAAGTAAATAGCATCCAGTAGCTCAATTTAAACCCACAAGTTTTAAATAATGCAATGCACAACACTTACTTGAGAAACCACAAGCTCAAAATTACTTACATAGGATATTTCAACCATTGACAGAAAATTATGCAAAATATACTGGGGGAAGAGGTTATTAAAGTTATTCATCCTGCTGTAGCGGAAAGTGTATCCCTACCTCCTTATTCCATTCCTGCTTTGGGTCAAAAATTATTTACTAGCTGAAAATCCCCCCTGAAGGGAAGAGTTAATTAATGACAGCTATTAATACATATCTATCTCTCTTCCTCCAAGAATTTCTACAAGTTTCTCATATTACACACAAGTATCAGTAGTACAAGGCACTTACTTCACAGATAACCAGAACAGTGCCCAAAGAGAAATCAATAATGTGCTTCAAATTGTACAACCAGCAGCAAGGCTAGTAACACAGGAAGAAATTGGGAATTTTATTTTCCATTATAATTACAAGGTACAGCTTTTCACAGTGAAATTTGAATCAAATTTTATTTTTCTAGTCTAAAAGTCTTCATTCCAGGTGAAAGGAGACAACAAAATCTCAGTCAAATTGAAGTTCAAGTAAAAAATATGGGAAAGGAACTAGTCATGGGACTTGTCTGAAATCAGCGCCCATGCCTGCGAACAGTAGCATACTTCTGATCATCGAGTTGAGCAGAATCTCATCACACCCAGGCACCAAAGGACAACCTGAAGGCAGCCAAACTCCGAACACAGGCTTGCACTGGAGAAGCAGGCATCAGGTTAAACCATACACCACAGCAAACTGCTAACAGAGTCCTATTTCAAGTTCTTAAAGCTTTAACCATCAAGCCACGCTGCTTGCCATGACTAGCAATCACAGAATCTCTAGGTTGGAAAGGACCTTCAAGATCATCAAGTCCAACCATTAATCCAGCGCCACCATGTCCCCTAAACCATGTCCTAAAGCGCCACATCCACACGTTTTTTGAACACGTCCAGAGATGGCGACTCCACCACCTCCCTCGGCAGCCTGTGCCAATGCCTGACCACTCTCAGTTAACTCAGACGCAGAAAGAAAAGCCTTGGAAGAAGCAGCAAAAGCTTCCAGGAAGCCTCTCTGGCTGTGCGTTGTACACTATCCACTGTAAAGTGGAACTCAACAGCTCTCCAATCTGGAGCAGCTCTCCTGGCTTGTCTTGGTTTCTCTCCCACCGAAGCTGCCCGTAGGCGCTGGCCTCTGGACTGATTTCAGCTCTTCAGTGTGTCCCAAAGAATTCTACGGCCCAGCAGAACCAGATCTGGCCATGCCGATGAATAGCGGCTCACTGCAAAGATTGACCCTCGACTGGAAATGTTCACCAGCTGTTTCCAGAGACTGACATCTAAGCTAAAGAACATTTTTCTGGGAAGAGCTTTACTGTTAACTTTTAGTTAAAAGATTCAGCTTAACTGCTTCCGCCTCTGAATTCAGGAATTTTTTTTTCTTCCATTTATAAATGCCTTTTCAGAGCCTTTCATCACGTTGTTTCCTACCATCTCTTCAGCTTTCATCAATCACTTCGAAGACATCCGACCTAGCATTTTGTTCACGGTCTACTGCACCAACAGTTACACTTTTAGTCACTGTTAAGGTCAGAAACCTGTTTGAAAACATCAGTGAGAACTAAGGTAAAGTCTGGAGTTAAAACCACGCAGCTGAACAGGAAATCATGAAGGTATTTCCATCTCCAGCTTCCCCTCGGGGCTGTGTTTTGGAAGGTTGCCCACTGGTGCTTCTCAGTTATTGCTAAGTTGTTCTGGGATTTTTCTCCAACGCAAACTGAATGGGTCTGCTCTTGCCGCAGAGCTGTTAGACCAGCAGGCAGCAACTTGCCTAAGTCTCCAATAACCTCTTTACACCTGAATGAAGAATTATGCCGTGCTATTTGTCACTGAGAGTTCTTGAAATTGGCAACCTTAGGGAAAGCAGCTTGTTATTGGAGAGAAGCGGAGAACTCAGGTAAGGAAAATGCTCCTTCTTACAAAAGCATGTCAAGCTCTGCACTGGGAAGCAGTACACCAACAGCCCTCTCAAGCCAGAGGTTCATCTACAGGACTAACAGTAAAAAATGAGTTCAGATTTCTTCTGCAAGTGCGTCTCAGCCCTCTCTATCAGGGATTACCTACACCAGATGAAATTAATCTATCCACACCCTCCAAATTTTGGCACCTCCATCAAAATTGCAGGAGACTCATGGGCAGGCAGGCAGTGAGGGAACTTACGGGTGTGTGGTCATTAAGGTGAACTTCGTCAGTTTGTTTCAAAGGGTCCTAAATTAGCAACTGAGCAGCAAAAATTGCTACTGCTCTGTGTATGTACAGGTCTGTCATGAAAGTATTGGACTATTAAAGCTCCAAGACTTACAAGTCCAATAAATACACCACAATTGCCCTGAACATGTGAACGTAAGGAAAATACATAGGATACGATAGAAGTTCTGTAGTATTTATCACAGATGCAACATCACCAATGTGATGGAATATGGGATTACTTTTTAATGTATATAATACATGGGGTGTGTGCACACAAAATGCAACTGCTGACTGCTTCAGCGCACCATTAAGATTGCTGGAGACTGTAACTTCGTGTCTGCTGCGTGCAACAGAGATCTTTTCAGCAGAGATTAACCCTGTGATGATGTACTGACTTGTGAGGGAAAGTCAAACTCTGGGCATCTTAAATTACCTAAACAAAAAATCAGGTCAATTTGTGAGTCGCTATCTCTGGGGACTGGAGGCTCCCTAAATTCCTATTTACACACCGCCCCGCCCAGGACTGGCTCAGAGTTTAAGTGTTGAACTCGCTCAAGGAACTGTGAACTTCTCAGTTTCTTCCACTTGCCCTCAAGTTATACACAACTCCACTGTGAAACTGAAGAGCTTTGTTAGAAACGCTTGGGAAGTCCACAAGTGCCAGACTTCCACCGAAGAGCCCGAGGAAAAGAGCCTACTTGGCTTTCTAGGCAAGATCAGCTGGGATATGGTAAAAGCAGCAGAGGGGTTTGCCTCAAAGGGCCTCTGAATTCCCACCTTCACAAAAATATCAAACCAGCAAACCGCCAGACTAAGTAAAAGGCAAAATCCTCGTCCTGCATCTGTATGGCATGAGACAGCCCCAGATGCTTCACTGCTGCGGGAACCAGAAGCACTGCGCCTCATCCATCAGTTTGCCACCCTCTAACAGGAGGGGGGTTGGTGGTGGAAAAGTCAATCTATTGGCTAACTTTAATCAAATTTGAAAAAGAAATGTACTGACTAATTAACACAGTACCACGCTACCCACAATACACACTGAACGGGATCACTGGGATACAGAGGGCCTGGATGATTATGATGGGGCTGAAGTAATAAGGTATTATGTGAACCAAGGATATGAATATATTAGAATTCAGGTTTTATTAGTCCCCTAGTGACTACAACAATGCATTTAATCTCATTACATTTCAGTCTCAATAGCAGCTTGTAAGTACGAGCTAGTCTAATGATATGCAATGATTCCCCCCTTAATCTGTTTTCAATTTGCCATTTTTCCATTTCACAGAACGTTTCTTCATTCTACTGCTAAGTGAATAAACCCAAGTTGTCAATACAGCATACAACAGTCAAATTGAGCTACAATATTATTTCAATCTAAAAAAAATAGACCATATTTTATCACACTCCCAATTTAATGTCAGCAAAACCCAAACAGCTCCCAAAACAACGTCAGCATTTTTTGTCCACAAGTGCACAACGGAGCCAGGAACTCGCTGACTGATCCATTAAAAGGTTAGCTTAAGCATCTAGGTCGCACGATGCCTAATTCTTACCTTCCTCTCCAATGAGCATTACTCTCTATCTATTGATTAAATCGTTTTTTATTATTGTGGAGATTCACGCAGTTGGGTTAGATGCTTCCCACTTTTGTGGTCATCTGCGAATCCTGCCAGTTTACTACGCACTTCTGCTCTTTTCCAAACCACGCACTTAGCATAGGCCTTCTCCCAAGATGAAAACTCAAGCTCCTACACACTTTGTTGCCACACCCTATTTTTGGTTATCATACCTCAAACTTTTCAGCTTCAGCAGCAGCAGCCTATACAAGACCTTCGAAGTATTTTTGGCCAACAACCCATCAGGTCTTCTTTTAGAATGGTTTTTGGTCAAGTAGCTGACAAATGACACAAGCTGTTCTCCTTCGCTGTGGTCTGGTCAGTCAGGTTACTCCATGCCAGGTGGTGCTATTCTATTTTAAACTATCATTTCAACAACATCTAGCAAGTATAGTAAAGCCTTCAATTCTAATTCCCATAAGCACTTTCACAGCAGAAGTAGACCATTTGGTAGTCCCAATCCCTTAGAACAGTAAAATGGTTTAAAGGTGAGACTGCAAATGCTGTTAGCAACTTAATTACTTAACAGTAGGGCTGTTAGTTTTGCCATTAAGCACAGTTGTTTTGAATAAGTGACAGCAATATTTTTTTATGCCTAGTGGATGTTCCTCTTCCTGAGGTGAGGCACAGTCACATCACCACCTAACTTCTCCATCCTTCGGTATTAGGAGTATCTCCACAACTGGAGATATCTAAACCTCAAGAGGACAAGTCCCTTGCAATCTGGTCCAGCTGGTCTTGCTCTGAGCAGGAGCCTGGGCTGGAGACTTTCAAGGGACCCTTCTGACCAACGTGGTTCTGTGACTCTGAATGGCACAACTGAAGGGCGGAAGCCAGAAAGCAAAGCCCTGAGTAGAGCACAGAGGCATATTAGAATCGGGTCTCCTGCCAAAGGAAACTGCTTAAGCAGGTTCCTGCCTCTGCTTCTCCTTCGTGACCTTTCCCCTAAATTTTATTGGGTTTTTTAAATACAGTTAGGTGTGTCATGAACTGGGAAATTGGAGGGAATGACTGTTTTTGAAGGAGCAGAGATCACTAGGCATAAAAAAAGGTCTAAGGAAATACAAACAAGATAAAAGACATTTGAAAATGACACTTCATGGCAGCTCCATTTCTTACTTTAGAGCTTGGCATCACTACCGCCAATGATGGGGACTCTACAACCTTGCTGGGCAACCTGTTCCAGGGTTCCGGGGCCATCACAGGAAAATACTTTTTTCCTGTGTCCAGATGGAATTGACTGTGTTTTAATTCGTGCCCATTGCCTCTTGCCTCGTCCATGGGTGCTACTGAGAAGAGTCTGGCTCCCTCTTTCACTCCTTCCTTTTGGGTATTCATACATATTGATAAGATAACCCCTCCCCAAACTCCATCCACATATCTGGTGCAGGGGCAAAAGCTGTAAAATGAAGCTGCAGTACAAGCAGAGCTCATCTTTCTAGCAAACTGTGTTTCTGTTTTATAAGCAGCACCATTAGAAACCACCAGGTAACACTGACCATCCATTATAACTTCCGCAATTCTACCTGGCAACACCTCTTCCTCTGATTTTAATCTATCTGGTGATTAACATACGCGATTTTCTCCTTCTAACTCTTACCTGGCTGCGGTGGGTGAGGTGGTGGCATTTGGTGGTGCATCATAGGGTACGGTGGGGGCTGCTGATGAGGCAGTAAGCCTGGATGTGCTGGTGCCCCAAGGGGGTTCATCCCAGGCCCACTGGAGTGCTGGTGAGACTGCTGTGGGTTTTGACTGTGCTGCTGCTCCATTTGCTGACGAGCCCTTAATTCAGCATATTTCAGCTGTTCCATGTGAAAATTCTGGCGTTCTGTCAGCAACTGTTGTCTCTGCTGCTCTAACTGTGTCAAAAATACAGGAAAAAAGGCAAAGTCAAGAAACAGTTAAGAAATACACATTTAAAACATGTTTCTGCAAATCAAATGCCTATCCTATTGACACACATCTGTCTGATTTGCAGCAGGGCTTGGTAAAGGGTCCAGGCCATTTTCCAGCTGCAACAGATGAACTTGCCTTGTTTTGTCCTAAGGAATCTCTCAGTAATACAACTAACACATTACTCAGTAAGTATGGTGCAGAGCATTTAGCCTTAACACAATTCTAGAAGAAACAGTACATTTTTTTTTCTCGATCTTCTGCATGTTGGAACGAGGGCAACAGGAAACTAAAGAGATTTTTTCTAGGGAAAGACCGAAGTAGAATATGTGCAATAGCACAAGCTCAGTGATTACAGGCACAATCCTACTCTGTACCGTTATTTTAAATGTAGGACCTAGACATCACGATATCCAGAGAGCAATGATTTGCACTATTAAGAAGAGTATTATTTTTAAAAACTTATGCAATTTAGGCCAATTAACATAAAATAGGCTACTTTGTTTAATTATGAAGGCATGTGGAGAGAAAGCAAGCCCAAAATGAAAAGACAAAAGCGCCACAGAAAAATATTTCTTACTATTGGGCATTTATATGACTGATCATTGTCATGGTTAAGGAAGCATAAGCATTTGACTTATTTAGGAAATCGTAACCCATTTCTGCATCTATTACTCTTAAGCAATTCAACATATGGATTTCTGTGACTAGTTTACAAATATTTCATGAGTGTTTTACGATATACTCCATAATTTATCTGAAGAGCACGTTGCCAAGGAGACTTCCACCTAGCAGAAGTTCTCCAAAAATCCCAAAGCTCCATCAACACTTTGCGTTAGCAGTTTGACTGCTGACAAAGCATGGATGAAAACACAATACTACAGAGCACGCATTCACCAAGAGAACCAGATGGGGAGAGAGCCTAATGAATAATACATACCCCCTATTGGGGGCTGGTTTTCTGGATGTAGGGACCACAATGTGATTATTCATGCTGCCATGACTCCTTTTTCCTTGACCAATCCGATACGTTAGCAGGAAGAACTTGATAAAATGAAGAGACACGTACACCAATGGTTTAATTGTGCATGTGTGGAAACAGATTCCGTAGGTGGCAGGTAGTTCAGAGAATTACTGCAGATGACCCGAAACACAGGCTTAGACAAGAAGTACAGCTACACCGTACTTTTTATAGCCTTTCTATACTCTTCTATACTCCTGCTTTGCTCTCTTTGTGGTACCCGATCCTGCTACAGTCTTTAAAAAAAAGTCTTTACAAACATTCTTGAACAGCATCCAGTGTCTGAAAACACACCTTATACTTGGGAAAACAAGCAAAAACTTCTCTTCTACACATTCCCTCTCCTCAGGATGAGAAAAGACAGTTGGACAGAGGAAAAAGGCAAATACACAAGTTACAACACAAGCTGACCTTAAAGCTGATGCAGAGCCCAAAACACCCGGTTCTGTACTGGGTTCTTGCATTTGCTGTAATCACTTCAGAAGCAGGTTTATGGCTACCACCTACTGCCTACTGCACAATATGCATTTACTCTTCCAACTCCCAAAACTCAGTTATACCTGCAGCAGATGCCAGGCAAGTGTGAGGCTAAGCACCTTAACAAAGATGAGCATGCATCAGTCTGCCGCATGATCTCCCTACACTACCCGATTCATAAGATCAGCCAAATTTCTAGGTAGCTGGTCATGAGTACTGCACTCTTGATACTCTTCACATTTGCAACAGCATGCTTCTGCACTCTTCCAGTGTGATTCACAATTAGAAGGGACTCTCACCAGCACTTAATGCATACTCATACAATAACCATCATTGTCCTACAATTTCTTCTTCAGCAAGTAACTCCTCCCCGAACAGAAACAGTAAAGAAAGCATTCATGTGCTATTATAAATTCTGGGTCAACAAGGCTCCTACCAATAGGATCCCTGGTTACGCACAGAGTTGGCAGCACTGAAATTACTTTAAACACTGAAGAAAATGTGTTTTACCTAAAAATCTGACACCTTCCCGTCTGCAGCACCGATTTCTTTCAACACTTAGAATTGTCCTACCTTTACTACAAGAAAAGTGCAGCAAATAAGGACATATGCATAGCATGCAATGGCACTAAGGAATTTTTTTGCTTTAATTATTCCACTAAATATCCACAACAACAAGTGAAAAGACTGAATTTAACTACCAGAAAGCCAAGAGAAAAAAGTGTATGCACATTTTTAAGAAGGAAAATGTCATATGCCTCAAAGTGGAAAAAAAACCCCCATCACATCCCCCAAAGAAAGAAATCTAGAAAGAACCTTTTCAAAATAGTTAGGTCCATTTCTTGAGCTGCCAATCAGTGTCAGAGGCAACCACCACACTGAAACGGTTGCGGATGCTGAGCAATCTAGAAATTCTTGCTGACATTCTGCTACAACGAAAAACCACACTTTGTCAAACTCTATCAATGTGATTAATGCCAAAGTGAGGATGTAAATTCCATTAAATTTGCATGGTAGGGCAAATGTGAAAACCCCTCGAATTATGAGTCAATATCTTCAACACATCTAGAGTAATTGCCTATTGACAAAAAATGAGCAAGCAACAAAACAGAAAAATAAAAAAACCTGACTGCTCTCTGATAAAAACGAAGTTTTGGGTGATTTTTACAATAGCCGAAGAGAAAAAGCTCCTCTGAAAGTATGCTGCACTATATTTGAAAGAGCACCTCCTAACCAATGTGTAATGCAGTCGCCGATAGGCAGTCAGCACCTCTTCCATGTGTGTCCCTAAAACAATGGTATAACAAGTCTCCAGTAAGGTGTCACAAACAGCGCTACAGTATAAATACAACCCTGCTTAGGATGCACTACATATACGCTCTCTTAGCATCACCGCCAGGTCAGCTGGCTGGACCTCAGGCAAGACCTGTGCCCCGGCTTACAGCCTCACTAGGTTGAGGACATAAACTAACACCCTCCTTGCTTGGCTCGCTCAGCTCCTCCTTATCAGTTGCACTTCATCATGAGATTTGCCAGCTCGTTTGTTCTATTTTAGAATCACAGAATAATTTAGGCTGGAAAAAACCTTTAAGATCGAGTCCAACCATCACCCCAGCACTGCCCAGCCCACCACTGACCATGTCCCTCAGCGCCGCGTCTACACGGCTTTTAAATCCCCCCAGGGCTGGGACTCGGCCCCTTCCCCGGGCAGCCTGTGCCAGGGCTTGACAACCCTTTGGGTGAAGACATTTCCCCCAACACCCAATCTAAACCTCCCCCGGCGCAACTTGAGGCCGTTTCCTCTCGTCCTGTCGCTGGTTACTTGGGAGAAGAGGCCAACCCCCACCTCACCACAACCCCCTTTCAGGCAGTTGCAGAGAGCGATGAGGGCTCCCCTCAGCCTCCTCTTCTCCAGGCTGAACACCCCCAGTTCCCTCAGCCGCTCCCCATCAGACTTGTGCTCCAGACCCCTCCCCAGCTCCGTCACCCTTCTCTGGACGCGCTCCAGCACCTCAACGTCCTCCTTGGAGTGAGGGGCCCAACTCTGAACACAGGATTCGAGGTGCGGCCTCACCGGGGCCAAGTCCAGGGGCACGATCCCTGCCCTGCTGCTGCTGGCCACACCATTGCTGGTACAGGCCAGGGTGCTGTTGGCCTTCTTGGCCACCTGGGCACACTGCTGGCTCGTGTTCAGCCGGGCAGCTCTCCAGCCACTCCTCCCCAAGCCTGTAGCGTTGCATGGGGTTGTTGTGACCCAAGGGCAGGACCCGGCACTTGGCCTTGTTAAACCTCATACAGTTGACCTCAGCCCATCGATCCAGCCTGTCCAGATCCCTCTGCAGAGCCTTCCTGCCCTCCAGCATGAGCGCTCGGAGCCCTCGTCCAGATCATCGATAAAGATATTGAACAAGACTGTCCGCAGAACCGAGCCCTGGGTTACACCGCTTGTGACCGGCTGCCAGCTGGATTTACCTCTGTTCACCACGAGTCTCTGGGCTCGGCCATCCAGCCAGTTTTTTACCCAGCCAAGAATACACCCACCCAAACCACGAGCAGCCAGTTTCTCCAGGAGAATGATGTGGAAAATGGTATCAAAGGCTTTAGTAAAGTCCAGGTAGACAAAATCCAGAGCCTTTCCCTCATCCACTTACTGGGTCACTAGGAGGTCATAGGAGGAGATCAGGTTGGTCAAGCAAGTCCTTTTGCTACTTTTCAGTTCCCTATGAGCAACTACCTCTTCATCTCCTGACGTCATTGCTTCCTTCCCTTCTCTTGAAGCTGCTGTTGCCATCTCCAGCTCAGGCAAATCCCTCATCATCACAAAACGAGCTGTAACTCCTGAGCATGTATCCTTCTGCTACCGAATCTCACTTTGTGGACTTTCTCAAGAGCTACTGAGAACGCCCTCCAAAAAAACAGAACTACATGCTTAAACCCAAATCTCCACTCTAAAGTAGGTCCAGAAGGATAGGCGGACAGAGCTGGCTTCCCTTCCCTTAGGGAAGTAAGGATTCCACCCATTTCACTCTCATTACAGGCAAAAGCCATTCTTATGCCAGTGTATGGGGTTGGCGTGGCAAGGGTTTGGTACCGGGGGCTACAGGGGCCGCTTCTGCGAGAAGCTGCCAGAAGCTTCCCCCATGTCCGACAGAGCCAGCGCCAGCGGCTCCGAGACAGACCCGCCGCTGGCCGAGGCCGAGCCCATCAGTGACGGTGGCAGCGCCTCAGGGGAACGGAGCGAAGGAGGGGGAAACCCTGTGCAATGGCAGCCGGAGAGAGGAGTGAGACTATGTGACACAGCCCTGCAGCCCCCGGCCCAGAGCAGGAGGGGCAGGAGGGCTCCAGGAGCCGGAGCAGAGGGTCCCCGGCAGCCCCCGGGGAAGCCCCCGGGGAGGCCGGCTGTGCCCCTGCGGCCATGGAGCTCCACGGGGGAGCAGATCTGCACCCGCACCCAGGGAGGGCCCCACGCCGGGGCAGGGGGATGCCCGAAGGAGGCCGTGACCCCGTGGGCAGCCCGCGCTGGGGCCGGCTCCTGGCAGGGCCTGTGGCCCCGTGGGGAGGGAGAGGAGCCCTGGCTGGAGCAGGTTTGCTGGCAGGACCTGGGACCCCGCGGGGACCCGGGCTGGAGCAGCCTGTTCCTGAAGGACGGCACCCGTGGGGGGGCCCAGGCTGGAGCAGCCTGTTCCTGAAGGATGGCACCCGTGGGGGGACCCGGGCTGGAGCAGCTCGTGAAGAACTGCAGCCCATGGGAAGGACTCATGCTGGAGAAGTCCGTGGAGGACTGTCTCCCATGGGAGGGACCCCAGGCTGGAGCAGGGCAGAGGGTGAGGAGAGTTTCCCTGAGGAGGAAGGAGCAGCAGAGACGTGTGATGAACTAACCACAACCCCCATTCCTGCTCGGGGGAGAGAAATGGGGAGTGAAGTTGAGCCTGGGCAGAAGGGAGGGGTGGGGGGAAGGGGTTTTAAGATTTGGGTTTAGTTCTCATTATCTCTGCTCTGATTTGATTGGCAATAAATTAAACTAATTTCCCCAAGTCCAGTCTGTTTTGCCCATGACAATAACTACTGAATGATCTCTCCCTATCCTTATCTTGACCCACGAGTTTTTGTTATATTTTTTCTCTCCCCCATCCAGCTGAGGAGAGGCAGTGATAGAGCAGCTTTGGTGAGCACCCAGCATCTAGCCAAGGTCAACTCACCACAGTCAGATATCACTCATATGGTAAAGGCCTAGATAAAGGCTCAGGACCAACTCCACATTCATGCTTAAATGACAGGAGAAAGCATTAGCAAGCAAATCTAGCATACCACCAGTTTGCTGATTATGGTTAAGAGAAGATGCTTGATAAAGGGCAGGGCTCGAACACTACTGTAGGAGGTAATTATGAATTCTAGCTGAAGGAGAAAGACCTGCATGAAGGTGAGAAACAGCTGAAGTTGCTAGTTTTCCAGCTGTTAGCATACATAGACCTTTACAGTGATTTAATGCAGAATTTCGGATTAGTACCCCCCTACTTACTGCTTCTTTCTCTCTGTCCATAATGGTTTCCAGTTCCTCAAAATGGCGAAGTTTTATCTCCAGCTTCTTCATCTGCGTTTCCACCAGAAGGGCGACCAGGGACTTGATCTTTCTTTCTTCCACCGCTGCTAGGTGCTGAGGATAAAGCACAGGTTTTTGCTTTACATGCATTCCACAAAATAAAGTGCTTTAAGGGAACGAATAAGCCAACTACGCCTGCATCAAGCTTTACCCACCCTATTCCACTTCTGGACAGAAAACAGGGCATTAGGTTATCAATCTTATGCTCAAAACCAGAAGCCCTTAGAAGATTATTAAGCTTTTAATCAAATAAATAGGTGTCAAGTCCTAATACAAGAGGTATTGTGGATGCTCAGTACTCAAAAGCAATCCAGCTTTGCCTGGAAGCCTTGCGAGTGCTCTGCAACAGAGAGCACTTTCAGTGGAAATGCAAATGAGGGAGGAAGGGTACGTTGTACCGAGTCAGCTGCAGGTCATCCAAAAAGCTCTCACCAAAACACACATGGAAGGCTTTTACCTGGAACAACCTCCAAACCAGTGAGATGACTCTTGCATGCCTTTGCCATTGAAATATTTTTTGCTGAAGTAAATGAGAAGCTATGTACCCCGTTAAATGTATTCCCATTACATGCAGCACCACACCACTAAACCATAAGCTTTCTCAGCTCAGCAGTTCCACCTCGGGCTAGGGAGAGCTTGCAGAGAAATCTCTACACAGGTATTAGAAGCAACTGTTTAAAAAAAAAATTTCCAGTTTCCTTTCATAACCAGGTTGCATAGTATTCCTATTGCAAAAGAAAGCTGAAGGCAAAGCTGTATTTAAACTGCAGAAGTGAACTGCAGAAAAAGGGAAATAGATTCTTTACAAGGCTCTACCCCATTTACATATACCCATATATGATACAGGGTATGTATATGTGATATATGAGACAGCCTATAAAGCGTTTCACATTTGCCAAGTGTGAAAGGCACATTAATGATGCCTTCTACTAGCGTTTGCTAAAAGCTTGCTGTTCAAATGAAAATACACGCAAAATGAAACACCCATCACGTGCACTGCTTGGAAGTTTCTGTATCGATAGTCAAAGGATGTTTCCCAACCACAGCGTCCAAGCAAAGCCCTACTGACACATCCAAGGGTTGAGGGGGAAGGAGGGTTGGCTTTTGAGAAGAGAAAGGTGAGGGCCAAGGGGAAGGAAGGAAAAAAAAAGCTGGATCTTCTCCAGCTCAAGCTGCAAACAGAGACTCATATTTAGTGAGCTGTGCCCCAAACCTTGGCTCAGAACTGGGAGAAATACTGAGCTAGAGAAAAGGAGCACCATAAAACTCCCTGGTAATCCTAACTATAAACAGAATTTTTCAAAAAACGTATGATATTGTTTCCATCACTAACACATTGTGTCATTTGACAGCATTCACCCCTGGTAACCCACCAGCAATACAGCAAGTCTCCAGTAAATCTCGGCAACATGCATTCAAGACTCTCACTAAGTTTAAATCAGGTACAGTCTGAGCGAACCAGAGTGATCACCCAAGTTCATCTAACAGCACGCCACTGTGAAGTTCCAGTAGGGTATTCCGTTAAATACTGACCAGTGGTGCACACATTTGAAATAAAGTAACTGAATGGCTGACAGAACTAGAAAATTCAACATCAATTAATACTGTTTAGTAAATCAAACTCATTTGCATGAAAAGTCAGAGTGACAGAAGTACCTTTGTTGATACACACAGCCTTCTGACAGTCATTTTGCCTTGCCTGATGGATGCAATTTTAACAATGAAATCCGATTAACAAAAAATCAGCAAGGTACATGATTAGGTAAAAGACAGGTCTCAAAATACACATGAGAAAGGAAATCACCATTGAAGTTTTTCCTGAAGAGACCCAAAGAGACTGCTCGTTAGCCTGACATTACCCAGCGCTTTCACATGGACAAAGAACAAGTCATTACTAACACTGCTGCTGACAAAAAAAAAATTTAAGAAAAAATTAATAGTGACTTAAATTGCCTTATAAACGTATCACTGCATCCACCTTAACAAGTCATAAATAAGCAAAAAAGACAGCATGTGACATTGTCCTGGGACACAGCAATTCAACGACCTGAGCATCACTAAGCAAAGTCGATCTGGCCTCTGGCTGAGGGCAGGTACAGAACGACGCTTTGGTTTGCTACTTAAACATGGGAGCCCTAAACACAAGTACAGCGATTAGTGCCTCCGCGCCTGGGCTCCTGCCCGATGCCACAGTGCCGACTCCCGAAATTGTATCTCTGGGTGAATACTGATAACCTTAGGAGGTATCACAAGGCCAGCTACTCAGCTAACACACACATTACAGGCAGTTTCACAGAACCTAGCCCATCCCCTGCTCTTCTTAAACCTAGCTTTAGTTGTGAAATTAGCTAATCACAGCAAGAGCACAAGTGTGACAACTGGTATAGACAACTGTAAAGCTAGACCACAGGAGACTTCTGGAAAATGGATAGCATCCTAGCACCAACTCACTGGAATACTGTGCTGAACTCTTCTCATCCACATGCAACAGGTTCACTGAAATTGCAACAGGCAGAGAAAAGTATCACAGAATCACCAAGGTTGGAAAGGACGTTCAAGATCATCAAGTCCAACAATCAACCCAACACCACCATGCCCACTAAACCATGTCCCGAAGCACCACATCCACACGTTTGTTTGAACATCTCCAGTGATGGTCACTCCACCACCTCCCCGTGCAGCCTGTGCCAATGCCTGACCACTCTCTCAGTACAGAAATTTCCCCCAACACCCAATCTAAACCTCCCCCGGCGCAACTTGAGGCCGTTTCCTCTCGTCCTGTCGCTGGTTACTTGGGAGAAGAGACCAACCCCCACCTCACCACAACCCCCTTTCAGGCAGTTGTAGACAGCGATGAGGGCTCCCCTCAGCCTCCTCTTCTCCAGACTGAACACCCCCAGTTCCCTCAGCCGCTCCCCATCAGACTTGTGCTCCAGACCCCTCCCCAGCTCCGTCGCCCTTCTCTGGACACGCTCCAGCACCTCAACGTCCTTCTTGGAGTGAGGGGCCCAACTCTGAACACAGGATTCGAGGTGCGGCCTCACCGGGGCCGAGTCCAGGGGCACGATCCCTGCCCTGCTGCTGCTGGCCACACCATTGCTGGTACAGGCCAGGACGCTGTTGGCCTTCTTGGCCACCTGGGCACACTGCTGGCTCATGTTCAGCCGGCTGTCAACCAGCACCCCCAAGTCCCTTTCCACCAGGTAGCTCTCCAGCCACTCCTCCTCAAACCTGGAGCGTTGGATGGGGTTGTTGTGACCCAAGTGCAGGACCTGGCACTTGACCTTGTTAAACCTCATACAGTTGACCTCTGCCCATCGATCCAGCCTGTCCAGATCCCTCTGCAGAGCCCTCCTACCCTCCAGGAGATCAACACTCCTATCCAGCTTGGTGTCATCTGCAAACTTACTGAGGGAGCACTCAATCCCCTCATCCAGATCATCTATAAAGATATTGAACAAGACCAGCCCCAAAACCGAGCCCTGGGGAACACCACTTGTGACCGGCCACCAGCCGGATTTAACGCCATTCATCACAACTCTCTGGGCTCGGCCATCCAGCCGGTTCTTTACCCAGCGAAGAGGAAACCCGACCAAGCCACGAGCCGCCAGTTTCTCCAGGAGAATGCTGTGGGAGACGCTGTCAAAGGCTTTACTGAAGTCCAGGTAGACAATGTCCACAGCCTTTCCCTCATCCACTAGGCGGGTCACCTGGTCATAGAAGGAGATCAGGTTGGTCAAGCAGGACCTGCCTTTCATGAACCCGTGCTGGCTGGGCCTGATCCCTTGGTTGTCCTGCACATGCCCTGTGAGCACTCAAGACCAACCGCTCCATGATCGTCCCCGGTACGGAGGTCAGGCTGACAGGCCTGTAGTTCCTGAGATTCTCCTTCCAGCCTTTCTTGTAGACGGGCATCACATTGGCAAGCCTCCAGTCGTCTGGGACCTCCCCTGTTAACCAGGACTGCTGATAAATGATGGAGAGTGGCTTGGCAAGCTCCTCCGCCAGCTCCCTCAGTACTCTCGGGTGGATCCCATCAGGCCCCATAGACTTGTGGGTGTCCAGGTGGTTTAACAGGTCCTTAACTGTTTCCTGATGGATTATGGGGGGTTCTTGTGCTCTTCATCCCCATCTTCCAGTTCAGGGGGCTGACTACCCTGTGGATACCTGGACTGGCTATTAAAGACTGAGGCAAAGAAGGCATTAAGTACCTCAACCTTGTCCTCGTCCTTGGAGACAATGTTCCCCGCCATATCCAGTAAGGGATGGAGTACTCTTCCTTTCACAAAACAGGAAGAGGGAAGGAAGGAGACAAGATGCTTCACCTAGCTTTTGTTTTGTGAGGCCAAGAGGGGATAAAACTGTCTTTCACAAACTCAGCAGAAGAAATAAAGGTGGCAGGTAACACAGAACTATCGAAATTAGAGGACACAATGGGAAGAACTAAGTCCTGCCCTGCATACATTCAGGCATGAGATGAAAAAGGTTGTACAGTGAGCTTCTAGAGGAACAGCAAAACGAACCAGGTAAATACAATTCGATTTGCCTATAAACAGAAGATGGGATGGAGCTGCCTGCAAAAAGAAGAAATAGGATTTTAGCAACAGGGTCCTTTTCCGTTCCCGAATTTTCCATTTCTAAATAGCTACACACAAAAAAGAGCAGTTGATAACCAAAGGCTTTTTAATTCAGCAGGCAAAGGAAAGCGCTACTATGGTACAATGGTTAGTGGGTGAAGCATATCACACTAGGGATAAAACTTAACAGCAATGTTTACCACCCATGGAAAAACTTATGGACAATCATAGGAGGTTTTGCATCACTGGTAGTTTTGATACCAGTGTCTTCTAGAAGAAGAAGTCCTCAATCACAACTACCTCAAAACAGAAATTCAGAGAAGTCATGGGATCAGAGTTACATATGAGGTCAAATGATGACCAACACAGTCCTTTTTGGCAGTATAAGTGATGGATCAAGAGCTACAGCAGAAGCTCTGCAGCTCTGAACAGCGTCCTGGCCTGTACCAGCAATGGTGTGGCCAGCAGCAGCAGGGCAGGGATCGTGCCCCTGGACTCGGCCCTGGTGAGGCCGCACCTCGAATCCTGTGTTCAGAGTTGGGCCCCTCACTACAAGGAGGATGTTGAGGTGCTGGAGCGTGTCCAGAGAAGCTGGAGCTGGGGAGGGGTCTGGAGCACAAGTCTGATGGGGAGCGGCTGAGGGAACTGGGGGTGTTCAGTCTGGAGAAGAGGAGGCTGAGGGGAGCCCTCATCGCTCTCTGCAACTGCCTGAAAGGGGGTTGTGGTGAGGTGGGGGTTGGTCTCTTCTCCCAAGTAACCAGCGACAGGACGAGAGGAAACGGCCTCAAGTTGCGCCGGGGGAGGTTTAGATTGGGTGTTGGGGGAAATTTCTGTACTGAGAGAGTGGTCAGGCATTGGCACAGGCTGCACGGGGAGGTGGTGGAGTCACCGTCACTGGAGGTGTTCAAAAATGTGTGGATGTGGTGCTTCGGGACATGGTTTAGTGGGCATGGTGGTGTTGGGTTGATGGTTGGACTTGATGATCTTGAAGGTCTTTTCCAACCTTAATGATTCTGTGATTGATCACAACTGGACAAAAGCTAACAGCAATCTGCAGGAGAGGGGACATTTTCTATCATGTGCTACTTATGCACAGAAAGGAAAAAATAGCTTATATTGTTGTAAGAATCTGAGAAGAAAATGAGGAAAAAGTGATTTAAATTCTAATATTGTTTGTACAGAAGCCGTAACCTGTAAAAACACGTTTAAAATTGTTGCTCTATTCTATATGTAGTAATACAGTGTCTCACCCCGAAATGTACACAGTCACTGCATACTATTTCTCATATAAGACAACTTATTGGTGAAGCCACTTACCGCAAAAGGAAAAAACCTACCAAAACCCCAGAAAAACCACTTCAAGTGCCTGCCTTTAACCCTTGTTTCTCCTTAGAAGTCAACTGCAATACTCCTCTGATATAAAATTGTAAGGAAAACAGCTTTGTAACAGCTCTTCACACAATGAGGTCTTGAGTTCATAATGAAGAGTTGAATTACTCTCAGACAAGATACAGCTCACTGAAAGCCCTAATATTGTCTGGGTTTTTAAGTGCAAGTGGAAAGAGAAATCCCTGTTGAACTTGAATTCTACGCTGAAGTGTGAACATCCCAATTATATTATTTCCTGTAATATAAGGCTAAAATTCTTCTAGAATATTACCATTACCATAATGAAAACTGCCATTAGCCAAGTCCCATCTCCCTCTAGCACTTGTCATCACCCAAGGAAGGAAAGCAGATCATCTTTATTTGGAGCAAGCAGCCTTCCATAAAATAGAGATTAAACTTCATGCCTCCTTATATATATGCAGGGTTTTGGTATTTTTCAACTTGGCTGAAACTATCTGTAAGTCTGATGAAGTGATAGTAAGTTACTCTGGTAAAAGAGCTCGGTGCTTGCAGCACCACACGTTCACGTGCAGACAGGTGAAGTGATGCACAAGGGAGCCAGTTAGGACTCTGCACTTCACCGAAATAATGAACCTGAAGTTCGCCTGCAAAGTGGGACTCCACACAGCTAGGGTGCCTAGCTGTGACACTAAGCGACACTGAACTCATGCAGCTTGTGATTTTAGAACCTGGCTTGAAAGGTAATAACTACAAATATCCTCAAATCCCATGGGTTCATAAAGGAGAGACTATCATCATGACAACACCTATCACCGCACTATCGTCAGTGTATATGATGCTGTTGGAAAAAAAAGTCTGAAGTTATAAGAGTCAAAGATCTGACTGGAAAAGTCAGTACATGCAACACCTCATTAGGTGCACTATTATGTCCTGGAAATCCATCAGGAAATAAACACCATCCGTGCTTTGCTTTTGGTATCTATAAAGTAGGTGACATGCAACTTGGCACTGAATCCAAGAGTGATTAAGAAACCCAAACTACAACTCGAATCCAAAAACTATGTAAGGAGAAATGGATTTTGAAGAAGATATTCTGAAAGGAGAGAAGGAAGACTGGTTCTTGCAAAAAGAAAATTAAAGAAAACATGCAATTAATAATTATAGGGTAAAGAAAAGCTATTAGATAGGACACGGATTCAAACATCTCACTAAGAGACTACAAACAGTTTAATGATAGAAAGACAAGAACGTGCTTTCAACAGACACACAGTACCTCTTAACAACAACAAAAAATCAGTTGTCTATAAAAATTTGTAATGCTAGAATTGAACATTGCGTTGTTTTTATAGACAAAGAGTCCAAGAACAGAAGGCTTGCGTGAAGTCCAGAGAACAGCCGGTGGCACAGCAAAAAAGGCAACACGAGGGTTTCCCCACCCACACCTAAGCCCTCAGCATTACAGCCAGATCTACTGAGCAGAGAAAAGTCCTTCCAAAAATTGACAAACACATTTTGGGGCTATTTCTTAGGAATGTTCATCAGCTTCATAATCATAAAAGTAGTTGCCTAAATTAAAATTGTACACTATTTCACTTAGGAGTTCAAGCAGAAGAAACTGAAGAAGGCACTTGTGCTCCTTCAAGGTATTAGAGATCAGAATGTGAAACTGCACAGATCTGGAACAAAGGACCGTTTTAAGAAGAGTTCTAATGCAAACGGGAAAGCAAGCCAATGGGTATTTGTACAAAACAAACCTTTGCTTTGGTGGCAGCTGAGGCAAGGGCAGCAGCTGCAGCTGTAGCTACGTTTCCTTCCGAGATTTCATGTTCCACTTTCTTCTTCCCAGCCTCGTTTTCTTTGTCTTTGATTGCATCAACGTTCTCCTTGTTCTCTTCTGCCTCCTTTTCTTCTGGAAGAGATTTACCGCCAAGTCTGTTACGTGCATTCTCCTCTTGTTAACAGTATCGCATCGGGACAGGAACTACACTACGTACACTGCTATTAGTCAAACAAATTAATTCATCCACACACTGTCACATTCCTACGTTATAGCACTGCTACTCGTCCAACCACTGACAGGGGAACAATTCTGGTCTAAGAGGATCTGATCCAACAAATAGGGCAACTTTAAATGCTTTTAGTTTCCATCCTGTCAATTCATCTTCTACCATCAGCTCACTCTCATCAGAACAATTTCAGCCGCATTTCCCAATCAGCTCCATTATTATATCTACTCTTGTATGTAAATTCAAACATGTCTTGCTTTACCTGGTGCTAAAACACTAAATGTAAGTTCCAGGAAAAAACCTCCACAATATATCCATGTGATACAAGGGGAATGTGTCAAAAATAAATAAAAATAATAATCTCTTATGTAGAAAAAACCCCAGTACTCCTTAGCCTGTCAAAATAAAGAGTCTGCATCACTTCACAGGGAAACTGAGCTAACATATTAACTTCTAAGGGTAGAAGTAAGCAGTCCCATTTCTTTGCATCAAAAATGATCAAATGGTGTGCAATTCAGGCAAAAGAAAATAGTTTATATGACCTACATGCACTTTGCTACTGCAATTTCTTCACCCAGTCACTACACAATGACAGCTGAGCCTTCTGAGGTCTAAAATGAATTCAAGAAAGAATTTAGTGCCTAAGCTTTGCAGTGAAATTAAACTAGAATATTTACTACTGAACCATGAAGCAGCCTGATGTGCAAGAGGAAATATTTCTGCCACAGTTGGGTTTACAGTCTATTCCAACCACTTTAGAGGAAGACTATTAAAGCTAACACAGCTTGAGGAACAGCTGGGAACCATTACCTGGCTTGGTGTCTGCAGCCACTTCACTATCTTGCTCTTTTTCTGGATTTCTCTCATTTTCTCCTTCTTGTACTTTATCGCTTTCCTCAATTTCACTCTCTGCTTTATTTTCAACCTAAATGGGATGAAAGATTGTCTGATGAACAAGAGCTATGGAAGACATTCACTGTTAACTTCGTTTATAGTTTTCAAATTAATTCACTGTCATAAAGGAAAAGATTAGATTTTACAGGTTCACTGCTACATAAGCCCATTTTGACAATCGTAACTGAAATCTGAAGAAGCTACACTGGACAAAGTCTATCAAACTCAGTAACCCAGGCCAACCTGGGTTCATCAGAAGGTACAAGAAATCCTAAACTAAGGTGACAGATAAGAACATGTTCTGCCCCCCATGCTACCCCCATTTATTCCAGTAGTTTGTGCATGGTCCTGGTCAGGACAGCGCTCGCCGCCTCTTACACCTTCACATTTGGAACCCGGAACAACTTTGCCAGGTGCCCTACCACCAGGCATGAAAAAAACCTTAACTTCAATATACAGTTACATGCTTCTTGCTATTTCTCATTTTGTTTGTTTTTTTGGCTGACTAGACTGAGCTCTTCAGGCTTGTAACCCCTTATTTACTGTCTGTTTGGCATTCAAATAGCTATTACAGAGAGATCTGAAGAGTTCTACCAAAACAGAGCCGGGCACCCTTGCATTACAGATTGCTTTTTCAGTAGCAGCTGACAGTGTCTGTCATGTTAACAATTTATACAGTATTCACCTCTCCACACAGCTCCAAATTCTGCAGAACTCATGGTCACAAGAGCATCCTGTGGCAATAAATGCTACAACTGAATTACGCATTACAGGAGGGTGCTTCTGTACAGGAATTGGTGGAAGAGAGCAATGTTTGCAAAACGGAATATAAATATTTCTGGTTAAAATCTAGGTGCCTTAACACAGTATTAAAGAAATCAGCAGCATCTTCATGCTTAAGACTGGAAGTATCATATTCACCTTGGAAATACTCCAAATTGACCTGTACATTTCTGATTTATTCTGCTCTACAGAACAATGCATCTTTTCAAGTGCTGACCAAGAAGTCTTCTACACTTATATCTACCTAAGCATACCCGACTATTTATCAGGAAGGCAGCAAAACAACCATCTGAAAACAGAGCAAGACCTAACATCAAGTCTATACACAGCAACGATTATGTTAGTTGTATCGCATTCATTTGACGAAGCAGGCAATACAGAAATACCGCCTGTTGCTGCAGACTCAGTAAATGCCCACCACCATTTATTTAGCAGGGTGATGTTCTAATTCCAGGATATTAGTTTAATTTCAGTTCAGTTCTGAAACAATCAGAGCCAGTGCCATTATTGTAGACTATCTGAAAAGACGTACTGTGTGTGCAGGCATGGGGATATGAAAAAGCCCCAAACAACTGCATTCTTGTAGGCGTTATCAACAGGTCAAAAAATTAATTTATAAATACCTGATCTTTATGAGCAGGATGCATCATACCTAGCATCAAAAGAGTACAATACACACACCTATGACTAAGACTTAACGTAGACTTCTTCCAAAGAGGACTTTGATTGACCAGCTCAGCTATGGCCACCTTCCTTTAGTCAGCCAGATGTCAACCTCCCACATCCGCCAAGCCACATGTGATCGTGCAGACCGAATATATATATATAACTCGCACTGTTGCTGGAGAGCTGCGACGCAGCTGGTGCAATAGCTTCATTCAGGTTGTCTGTTCAGCACCACACACCGCACTCACAAATGGTTGCCAAATACTGCGAATAAGCCAACTCACCCATTTCTCGGAAAGCCCTGACCTCTCTCATCTTGTCAGAACTGAAAGCTGTGTTCAACTTTGGGAAGGCAATTTCTACGGCAAGACTTCAAAGTGATGCTTGCTTTAGACCGCGACCAGTCATGAACCATAACACACCAATGCCCTTCTGCTGCTTAAGCCTCTAATTCATTTGGTATCACCTAGTTTACATTTCCTCCCAGTCCCAACCTTTTTTCCTCAGCACTAGGAAACAGAGATACCTCATTCTCTTTGCCCAGCAAACGAAATGTCTCTGTATGGTTTGAGATTAAATCACTCATAACAAAATGAAGCACTATGGAGAATGAAGACTGTTCCCTATGGACGCACACGCTGAACGCCACAGTACCGTCCACTTTTCTTATCAGGCATTTTAGAACGTAGTAATTCAGGTTCATAAGTGTCAGAACTATGTTTTCAGAACGAGTGTACTGAGCTAAGCTTACCTTCTCAGACTGCTGCCCATCCGTCTCAGTTTCCATTTTGTCTTCTTCAGCTCCATCTGAGAAAACAAATAAGTGAAGTATTTACAATTGCCATAATGTCAATTTATCATACTCAACATTTATTTCAGGGTTAACTAAAATTTTCTATTCTCCACTGACAGGGGTTTAAAGAAAGCCACAACACTAAACTCCTGGAAGACTAAAAGCTTATTACACTAATTTTAGTTTAAAAATCAAGTTTACTTGCGATTTTAAAATTTAACTGGTTTTTCTTTTCAGTCCAACAAGCAGGACAAAATATTAAGTTATCCATGCTCTGCTGAAACACCCAGTTTACCCATGCAGAGAGAAACCACCGAATCTATCAGTTTTAGCTACACAGAGGACAGTTCAATGCACAGTTCTGCAGTATTCAAGTCATACAGTAATTCCCATTGGTAAGTCACAGTATTACAAAATGTTTTTCCCAATACATTCAGTTTGATTCTGTAGATGGTTGTCAGTTACGTGATTAACCTCAATTACAGCGCTGCCAGACTCGTAATTCCTCCTTAGCACAAGATCTCCTGAGCTGCTTTCGACAAAAGGTCTATCCAGAGGCATTGTCATGCACCGCAGGTCAACTGAAGATTTAAATTCCATTTTGCAGGTGGTGCAAATACCAGAATTCTCCAAAGCAGACTTCAAAATAATTATTCAACACCAGAGTAACACTAAACAGTAGCAAATTTTTTAAAGCACTAACACTGTTGTTAAACACCAAGGGTCTCTTGTTATTTCTGGCCCCAAAAACCACCGGAGTTCAAGGCAGCGGGCAGTTATCCTCCACACTGGTTTGATGTGAAACCTCATTTCACAACCTTTGTACCTGCTGCTCTGCATAAACACGATGACCAAGTGGTTCGCCAGTCCCATATGGCTCTTTGTGCTGTTCTTCCAAACACACTTCTCCCAAAGGCACTCTGATATGCATCCAAGTCCTCAGAAATACATTCAAAACAAATGTTGAGTCTGAACTGAACAATGAAGCTTAAATCAAAGAAACTGGCCCAAAAGGTGTAGTCCTATGGTAGATGTTCCTGGACAGTGCTCTCACTCAGACCTTGATCATTCGTTCTCTTGCTTCTTCCTCAGCTCTAATTATACCAATACTTGTGGGTTTGCACTGAAGAGTGGATCAATGAAATGATCCAAGAAACCCTAACACTTTCTTTGCCTTCTCACTGAAAAAACGCTATATGGCAAGCTGTATTGCAGCTCCTCAAGAGTGCAACCGCAGCTGCCCAGTTAGGTGCTAAAGAAGATATGAATCACTTTTGAGCACAAGAGCTGGTTGTTGGTTAGATATAAAGCAAGAAAAGAACATAAAATTACCAGCTGAAGCAAGGACATAAATTACCAACAGAAAGCTTCACGTTCCCTCTGCAGCCAAAATATAGCCATCCAAACCACTGAGAAACAGAACAGAGGCTGAATGGCCACATCTCCTGACAATGCTGTCACAGGATAGCCTGCCCAACTCCCAGCTGGTTGAAAAGCATGCTTTCCAGGATGCTGTGAAAAGTCAAGAGCTGGAGTCACACCTCCAGTGCTGAAGAAGAGAACAGTACTAGGTCAATGCTTACTTCTCTCCAGTGGCTTCAGGTATTGCTGACAGATGTTGTAAGATGCTCTCCATAAAACCACCGGTTGGGTTCTCTAGGCAGTAACAGTTTCCTGGACTTCTCCAGGAGATGGAGCTTCAGCCTTACACCGTGCCCTGAATCTTCAGAGGATACACACGAGACAGCCTCTGCCAAGACTGGCTCCAAGCCAAGGCTCCCATACTGGAGTCATGAAGTACTTCCTTATGGAAAAAGAAGCGTGCCAAGCAGGTGCTCAGGAGATGACCTCGACAGAGAGCAGAGGCAGCTCACCTACGCCGCTGCAGCCTCCGGTTCTGAATTGCTCAGAAATCTCCATCTTCATGAGAAGCTGAAAGTATATAACATGAACCGTCTGGACACTTGGGGGTTCTTTCACCACCGTGGATGCGTGGGTCAGGACAGCGCTCGCCGCCTCTTACACCTTCACATTTGGAACCCAGAACAACTTTGCCAGGTGCCCTACCACCAGGCATGAAAAAAACCTTAACTTCAATACACAGTTACATGCTTCTTGCTATTTCTCATTTTGTTTGTTTTTTTGGCTGACTAGACTGAGCTCTTCAGGCTTGTAACCCCTTATTTACTGTCTGTTTGGCATTCAAATAGCTATTACAGAGAGATCTGAAGAGTTCTACCACCCTTGCATTACAGATTGCTTTTTCAGTAGCAGCTGACCAGTTATCGTCCCATCTAACCTCGGCAGTTACGAAAGAAGCTAGGTAACAGCATAACTGGTATACAAGCGAGACCAAAATGAGGAAGGAAAAAAAATAATTAAAAAAGCATGATGTGTTACCATGTGCTGGATGCATGCACCTCAGAAGCGGGTGTTTTAACAGCAGTTAACATCTTCTTGTGCTTAATACACATCTCTTGGTGCTAACCCTTGGTTCATTAAGTTACTCCTTTACAGGGCACTTAAAATATTCCTCCTAATGATAGCAGTCCTCTGAGATAATAGGATAACAGGAGGCATACTGATGGAGAATACCATGAAGGTGTTTAAATAATGCACTACCTTCCTGATATTTTGTATACGGGTTGTTTAAAAGCCCAGGAAATCCCCATCTATTTGCAGCACCCAGCTGTTCTGCAAGAACAGACAAGAGGGAAGAGTGTCAGCACAATCTCTTACTCCTTGTCTAGGATCTCAGACCTGCAAGAAAAGAAACTGTAGTACAATTTCATGTGCAGGGGCATTCAAGGAGCAGCTTATTTAGACCATGGGCTCCAACACATGCTGCCATCCTAATATAAAACTGTTGGTGAAAAGCCCTGATCCGTCTCTAAGCTTCTGAAGACATTAGCTGGTGTTGGGTGTTCATTTTCAGTAATCCTCATTTTATTCCCATGTGCTACACTGAAGCAAGAGAGATGCATAAAATGGTTTGCTTTAATAGCAATAGCTCTCTACGGAAGTTTTTAAATAAGTCCCTTCCATAGATAAGAAAAACATACCAGAAATCTGACTGAAAGATAATGGTTTTCTTCTTGGCTTATTTTAAGATGATAAACCTATTTATCTGAAGTATCTGCCACCATAATTCAATTTATGGAGACTGGGGACATACCTCCTCAGAAGTTTTATCTCAGAGTTAGGATTTAGTGACCTAATAATGTCACAAGGAAAATCTAGAGTAGATTTTGTCAGACAGCTATTTCAAGCCTAGAAGCAGAGGTCCAAATTGGGCTTAAAAGCATCATCCCTCCTAGTAAATGAAAGAGAAAGCTTTACAAAGAAAGCTTTATTCTCTCCTTTAGCAAAAACCCACAGAGACAAAGTGCAGAACACTCCAAGTGCGGTTGGGCTGGTAGGATGGAAGATCATGAGTTCAAACTAGGAAAATATTGCATAGGAATACACAAATTTTCATTCTGGCATAGCTTAACCCAAATACTAAGAACTTCAAGATTCCTAGTACTGGGATACAGCATAATTGAAAGAAAAAAGTCTATAATTTTGTATAAAGCAACCCAAAACTTAACCACAGGGAGAAGTTAAGCAATTCTGAAGTTCTGCTTCCTACAAAAACTACAAGTCAGAGTGAAACAGGCCAGAAAAGCTCTAGTCTGTGGACAACTTTAAGTCAAAATGGGAAGGCTTCTGTCTCTTAAAAGGTAATGACTTGATAATTTGTTCACTCTTCTGGAAGGTGAGAACCTGGAGCTCAAGTTCTCCAGCCTACAGTTAGGCTGAGCAGCTACTCAAGTCTCTGCATCCCACACCAGTGGCAAGCATCTTGACCACCAGGCTACTACCTCATCTGTTGCAGGCTTCTGGTCAGTCTAAAGGAGCTCCCACAAAAACCTGCAGCTTTGCATTTATACTCTGAGGGAGGGGAAAAAAATCCCTAGAAGGTTCTTGTCGCACAGTTGCACATGATTTGCTCAGGAATGCTAAGCTTAGCAGGTGGCAATACTCCTTGCTAGATTCTGAATCACACCGAGAAAGCTGTAAAGTAATTATGTAAGCTGCCCCTACTTATGCCATATAATAAAGTCCTGTAAGACACACACTTTTCTGCTCTACTCAAAAAGTCAGTTCATTCTTGCATCTTTCAGGTAAGACTGAACTGCCTTTCTACTTTAAACTCAATTTCAAATGTGGTGGGTTTTGTTTTCTGATTACAGTGCATTTCGAGGTTTCCCATCTCAAGGTAAAGTTCTTCAGAAAAGCAGCGTCCAGCAACACGTGGCATTTGAAGACACGAGCGCAGGATGAGTTGGTGTAGGTTTACAATGTGCTACATGTCAAGCATTACCATAGATTCTAAGTGTTTGCTATTAATTCTCTGCAAGTATTGGGCCAAGTTTTATTAAATATTCCTTTTTTATTTCATAGAACCATAGAATGGTTTGGGTTAGAAGGAACCTTTAAAGATCATCCAGTCCAACCCCCCCCTGCCATGAGCAGGGACATCTTCCATAGGTCAGGTTGCTAAAAGCCCCATCCAACATGACTTTGAACTCTTCCAATGATGGGGCATCCACAACTTCTCTGCGCAAATTTGTAGACCAATCTGTAGAGCATGGTAAGAGTTGTTAAGTGACTACTGCTGTGGAGGAAGTTCCAACGTAAACAGGATACCCCAGAAAGACAAACTCCTTCCCACCCACACTTTAGAGAAAAATATCTCAAAGAAAAAAGCACAACAGAGCATCTCACAGTAAGGAAAACTGCCCTTGGACTCTCCCTTGCATCGTAATACATTTGACAGACTTTCCAAAACCAAGTGTTCTTTTATATTACACAAGGGACATACTCAGCTACAAAGAAAGTCAGAAGGATATATGTGTGACAGTGAGATTATTGCAAACATCCTGATTTAACTTAGGTCTTATAGTCCTGGCTGTAATAATAAATGTTATTTTAAAATTAGGATGACAACTTTAGGCAGGTGGTAGTCAATCGTTTTTGAAAACTGTTTTCCTGTATTAGCTACCAAACCCTTATTTGCAGTGACAGCGCTATGTCTCTGCAGTTCCCCGGCATAAGCCATTCTGCACTTGTGTACATTGAGAGGACCACGCTGAAATTCTACATATATGAGGAAAAACAAAATTAAAGCTATCAGTTATTAGTCTGAGGGTTAAATAAGTTTATCTGGGTTGAAGCAGATTTTTGCTTCTAAATTACAGGCTATTAAAAGTACCTCAAAACAATTAAGCAACCCGTAAAAATTAATCTCTAATTCAAATATGAACGGATCAGACAAACCCCGAAACATTTCTGACACTCTGCATGAGAATGAGAGAAATGACTCCTGCCTTTCAGTTGGCTACAAACTCAACCTTACTGATTTTCCTGTACGATCTAACGAGGTTAATGAGAATACATAACTGACAATGCAAACAGGAATTGATTAGTTGGAGATACATGTCCCTATTACAAAAGGGGAAGACTTAACTTTAATGAGAAAGACCCTGTAATCCCTTTTACATAGCACCAACAATGCTCTTTAACCCTCTTCAGCACATTTGGTATTACACCTTGCAGGATGGGGGGGAGAATCAAATTAACGACATTTCTTAAATCAGCAAGAGGCAGATGGTTGTGAGATGCCTCAGACGTCTTTCAAGAGGGAGAAACCACGTGCAAACCACATGCAATCGCCTCTCCATGCCCCTCTTCAAACCCAAAGCAGCAACTATTTTCTGTCCCTGCGGAAGCTTGTTCTTTCTTCGTATTTTCTCCAGGCACTCGGAATCCTGTTTTCTAATACGTGAAGAACTTATAAGTGACTTCTGATGAAGCCTGGGGACTTTACAGAAAAGTTAAATTGACTTTAGGGCAGGAAGGAAAACTATAAAATGTTTCCATGGTAAGAATTTACTGCATTACCAGCAAACAGACACTTGCAGCATAAGCAGGTACGTAACCTTCATTGTCATCAGAAGAACAATATGCAAAACCCCACACATAAATGCACAGAATCCCTAGCGTGAGTTTCAGCTCAGCAAATAGTTTAAAGATGCCCTCAAGACATCATAGTCTCCTTTGTTTTCACTAAGGCAACACACACCACCTGTCAAAAGTCAGGCTTGAATATTAATATTTTATTGTGAGGAAATATATTATAGCTACGGAAAAATCCTGGGTCTGAATATAATTATTGGGCTATTATCTAGACCACAATTTACATTTTCCACAGTAAGTCAGGACTTCACAGCCACCAGAGCTTCCTCCGTTCCTACTTCATGCAGCTTGCAGGTGTACAGCACGATAACCAAGTGGGCTTCCATGGAGAAGGGTGGAGAGTTCACAGAAAGCTGCGGCAGCTTTCGTGCAAGTTGCATGAGTCCATCACAAGAGGATTGATGGTCTCAATCCTCCAGCGGTGCAGAACTAGCTCACCAGCATGTGGACACAGGCAAAGTGAATGAAGTACTCTGAGTCTGTTCATTTTAGCAGTGCTTGCATTATTTCAGAGTCAAAGCACACCCTGGAGACCACAAGAGAAATCTTCCTGCCAAAAGTGAAGCAAAATAACTTCTCCCGTGTATGTATACTTGTATGTGGTTTCCTAGTATGTGTATTTGAGTACGATACAAAATCATCCATAAAATGTTAAATTTAATCATCCATTTAAGTCACTTACAGTTGTAGCGGAGACAATAAATCAGACCACCGTTCCCTCAGCGTTTACTGTCACAGGTGAGCTACAGCTTGAAGCATCCACACACTTCTGTCAGTGGAATTACTTTCAGTGAAATACTTGTTAGAATAAGACCTAAAATGTAGAAGTAACTGTCTCCAACACCGGCACTTCAGAGACTGCCTGGTGCCTCATTCAGGGCACATAATGCAGCCAATGTAGTTAATCACCTCTGGAAAGCCATTAAGAAAGCACACATACTCAGTGAAGACTTAATTGAAACTACGTACCACAGATGTACTGATTATTTCCCTCTCTGAAGCTTAATCACTAGCCTAAAGAGCTAGGATCCCTTGTTTTGCTCTCTTCAATTCATTTTTACTAAAGCAGAAGCAGAGCATCTTCATCTATCATACTATGTAACCTACAGGGGGGTGCTATCCTGGAAAGCAAAAGCGTCTACCATGCTCACACCACAGCACCTGAACCACTTGAGTCTCCTCGGAACTCTACTGAAGCCTTACTGTACCAATCTAAAAGGAACCACCATCAGCTTTCAGAGAAACTAACAATAAAAGACTTAAGAGGAGATTCTTGGATATTAATGTAAGCTCCTGCAATCTGTTCCAGTCATATTTTCCCCTTTTGCGTCCCATATTGCCTGTAATTCACCAATCTGAAGAGCTTTTAAATTATTACAGAGCTGTGATATAATTTTATTTCTAAAATACAACAACTGATGAACTTTAATTATAGTATGGAACCCTAAGTAGGTATTTTCAGTTCTCCATAGTGCCATTTAAATATAAAACTTCAGGTCTAGGTATGCAAAAACAGCTCCATTTCAGCAGATGCATACCACACCACTATACTTCAACGCATTAAGCACACCTCCGCAAGTGCAAGCGATGGATTCCCCCATGTCCCCCAGCGCAAAGCTGTTTTGGAGGTGGAAGACACCACAGATTGTTGAGTGACCCAGTTCACTCTTGCTGAGCAGCTCCCCCAGGGAGAACCATCTGCTGTTGTCCTAATTTATTCCATTAGTCACAGCCCAATACAAATCGCATTAACTATAACAGGACAGTATTACTTCTAGAACTCACCACGCAGCTCACTGAGAAATAATCATGTTATGGTCATCTGCTCTCCAACTCCTCGTATTAAATGACAAGCATTTCCAAATCTCTATTTGCAACTTGTGCACAAATTCTCCTAGAAAAAGGGCTAACCTGCAGCCTAGCAGTGGTAAACTTCCACGGTCATGCGGCAGGATTAAGAATTAAGACTCAAAGTAGCATGTATGTTGCAGAGGTCCTTAACATGCTACAGTATCGCCTCTACTTGGAGAATATGGAAAAGCGAAACCAAAACCCCAGGAAGAAAAATTTAAGTTAAGCTGAGCTTATTTTAAAATAACTATCAAATTAAACTTAGTCCCTGATGGAATAACACCTAGATTTGTTTAATAGCAGACTTGAAAATAAACCCGAAAGCTTTGCCCTTTCAACAGCGCTTCAATGCTTGCTGTCAGTTTTGCATAACAGAGCCCTGCAGAACAGGGAGAAGCAGATATTCCAGATGATAGCATTCCCCTTCCAGCACATACGCCACATCTTCCCAAAGCACCGAGCTGCCCACATCAAGTCTATCCCACTGAGCCTAGAACTGAAAAATGTGGCAGAAGGATTGAGGGGTCTGTTAATTTCTTGTCCATTTTAAAAATATCTTCATGAGTTAGGTGGTACTTATAAATCTGATTTAAAAGTGTAGCTTTACAACGGACATTAAGTACCATAAATAGTAGACGTGCATCTTCACTTTTATGACTAGCAGTCAATAACTGAACAGCAGGAGTACACACAGGTCCCTTACGATCCCATCACACAATCTGGCACCTTGCTCATGTCTCTAGACGGGGTGACAGCAGGCCAACTATGAGATGCACAAGCACAGCCCAAATCAAACCTTCCAGTCAATCTAGATTATGTTCAGTTCAGCTTTACCCAAAGCTATACATACCTTTAAATATCTAGTCACTAAACTCACTAAAATGATTTGCGATAAGCTGAACAAAGCAGCAGCCAACAATGCTAGAGAGAAAAATAAAGATCTACAGACAAGTTGGTAGACTTGTACCAAACTAAAGAGGTGAAAGTCTTTGAGAAAGTCAGTAGGTATGTAGCAAACTGTGTGTCTCCATTTTACTGTGGTGGGAAAACCAAAATAAGAGTTAAACAGAAAGGGTTATGCCAAGTGGTTTCACTTTATAGGGAGTTACAAGATATGCTTTTACTCTCCATAGTAATGAATAAAAAATTTGCACCTGTCAAAGTTTCAGATAACAGACTTTATCTCAGAGTACCTGCTGAATACTACAGAGAGCAGCTGAACTGGCACCGAGCTCTAAAAGGAGAGCTTGTTAGTATGGCAGTGTAACGTACAACCACCAGAGCCAAGAACTGCGGCATTATTGTGTACCTGTCCATCATTTAATAAAAAGTTCCTCTTCTGCTACCACCACTGTTAGCAATGTACTCAGAGCACACGACTTACATTAAAACTGGTTACCAAAAGGTGTGCTATAACTTTATAGATTCAGCTGCAGCACAAAGAGCCAATAAATCTCAGTTTGCTTTATCATAACTAGAATGCTAGAAAGGCAGCATCCTCTAACTACTCTTAATACCCACAGCATTGACATGAAATGTTCTGCTCTGGTATTTTTACTCACTCAACTCTATGCATCCCAAGAAACAGCATTTCTATTCAGTCAGAGTAAGAAAACAAATGGCTAAAACCACACGTGGTCCTAAGTTCATTAACTCAGCATCAAGAGTTAACAATCCTGCAACAAGTAGAAGTGGAATGACCGGGGACACTCTCCTTACCCACGATTCCCATCTCGTATTGGAGGCGAACTTATGGTTTATTATGAGTCAGAAGAAAATGCTTAAGGAACCTCATCTGCAGAAATTTCTGCATTTTGATGGACAGCCTACCGATTTTCTCCGGTTCATCTGGACCCGTCCCAGCAATGCAGCTGCTCTCTAGTCCATATGTTGGATCGACCTTCCCAGAGGCTCTTGCTGCTTCCTGTACTTTCTTTACATGAGCCTCAACAAGCTCCAGTGGTACCTCCTCTCTGACTCGAGAAAATTCCTCTGTTAGAAATGACACAGAAAACGTTACATTATGAGGGTTTTATGGCAAATTAAAAGTTACGATTTTCTTCCATCAATGTGCAGGTAAATCTCGTGACAAAGGGAATTCTCAAATATGCAAGTTCCTTCTTTTCACATCAGGTAGTTAATTTTCTCTCTGAAATATGGTAGGAAAGACAATTATATAAAATTGTCTTTTATGTGGAAAAATAAGGAAACAAGTGAAAGGAACTATTTCATCACGTTTCTTAAAGGACTCATGTAACTGTGTGAAATAAAGTGATTTCACACAAGTAGAACAGGAAAACTGGAAGTTTAGCATTGTGCATCTACCCGTAGCTAAACGAGTGACAGTGGTCACAGTAACACCAACTACCAGGTGGTGCTTGCAAACACTACCTGTAGTCAACGAGCACCAATGGGCAACGCAAGCCATCTTTAGACATTCAGTGGCCTTTAAGAGCTATTCTAACTGGCCTGTAAATTGTCAGTGTCAGTAACAGAACACAAAACTGGTATCAGTAGACCCATTTTCCGCATACATGCACATTTCTTTTTACAACTTACTACTCATCCTTAAGAAACTCTAGAAATAGTCAATTTTAAGAGCAGACTAAGAAAGCAAAGTTATGGAGACCAGGCGAAAAAATTTGCTGGGGCAAACTCATACCTAAGGCAGCCTTTGCTGCAGCTGATGCCACCCGGGGATCCACCACCGATGCCAGAAAAGCAACGGTACTCATCACCGGATTGCCAGACTGGCTGAAAGGTACAGGCTGGTACGCCAGCGGGCCCAGAGACGCATCAGAGTTCTCCAAATAGGGGTCTTCGATCGGGAGTCTCAGGAAATGGAGAATGCACTCATCTTGGGTACGGCTCCCAACGTGCTCTGAGACCTTGTTCCAGTCATCTTTGTACATCTCCAGAGCCTGCAAAAGACAAAAATTGTCTATGCATTGACTACTCGGGGGGGGAAAAACCCTACTTTATACAAAAAGATTTTTCAATACTAGTTATTTTGGTAACAGAACAGTAAATCGGGATCAGGCAGCTATTTAAAATTGTGGTTTTTCCTGGTAGTAAAATTATTCTGCAGAAGAAATATGAACATCTCACTGGGACATTAGTTAAATTTAAGCTGCAGGGATCATCACATGAGCTTCATGCTGTTACTTTATCAAAAGAATTGTCAGAAGATTTTTGATTTACTCATCATATTTGCATAGTTACTGTTTCCCCATTTTGCTTTCACATTAAAAGCTTTACAGAGAAGTAAGTCTGCTTACCCTACGAAGTCTCACCAATTCTTTTAATTCCCATAACCACCCCCCCTGAGGACACTCCTGTGTTCTCTCATTTATGTCTTACACACACTAAGCTCTTTGGGGCAGGAAGAGTCTTTATTTCACACTAGCTATGATGGTGAAGCCCAGTTTTTACATCCAACAGATGTTATGAAAATGAAACAGCACCAGGGGGAAAAAAAAAAAAAGAGGAAAATACTCTGTATCATGAAGGCAGGAAGGGGACGCGCAGAGTTTGAAGTGGGTATCATCAGACTGCTCGGAGGACCCCTATGACATGTCCTTACCGACTTGCAGCCGTCAGGCGGGCTGCCTTGGACTTCAAGGCAGCTATTTGCAGGTGCAACGTGTTTCAGAAGGCAAACAAATCATCCTCCTCCCTAACTACTCATGACAACGGAGTTTCCAAAATAAGCAATATGCCCATTTAAGTGTCAATGTTAAGAACAAATTAAGTTAATTGGCTTTTCCATAGTTGAAATCTTTCCCACAAGGCTGAGAATTACCAGAAATCTCAGCCTTCAGGGTAACACACAAGACTGACTTCACTTTCCACACGCACAACCCTTCACAGCATAAAGGCAGAATTGAGAGCTGGACTGTATCTGCAGACATCATGATGAGGGCGTATCCAACAGGTCTGAGTAGTAGACACAAGTACACAAAGTTAACATGCGGGGGGGTTCAGCAGTTACTAGTGACACACAGAAGTCAGAAACTGAGCCAGTAGCCTCATGTGTTGAGTTCCCCAGCATGGAAAGGGACATTTCCAGTTACTATATATATAAGAGATATTTCCGGTTACTATATATGTGATGGTTGTGCATTCAGAAGACATTCGCCTGAAGGACTAGACATAAATCAGTCTTTTTTTATCAACAATAAATATTAAAAAAAAAAATTCCAGGAGTTTCCAAACATGCTGTTTTCTTCACAGCAGTTCTGACTTCACCAGTCTGGAGGAAAAGCATTTTAGTGTTTTTGCAGCTAAAACATAAGCTACAACAATTATTTAAAGACAAAGTAATCTACCTGAACAGGACCCTTGGGCATGTCATGGATGTTTAAGGTCAGCTGGGGAAAAATGCAAACTCAGCATCTTTTCAAAGATGTGGAAGCAGACTAACTAAAAGGACAGACGAGTTAAAGCCAAGGGTGTTAAAGATCTCTGAAAAATCAGAGAAAAAAAGAGATCAAGTTGCCTGCAGCAGGTGGAGCTTTTTTGCCCCTGACCTGAAAGCCATTTAAGCTTTACCTGGCTGAAATTTTAAGCTTGTCTCTCTCATAGCAAGGTCTCACTGCTTCAGCTGCACGAGGAGGAGGGAAAACCCCCCAACATATCTTCAGAAGGCCACTGGTTCCCTGCTCCTTAACTGCTTACAAACTGTTCTCCTGACCTCTGTCTGATCTTGCCCAAGTGTTTAAAGAAATGAGAAACTGCTTAGTTCACTAGGTCATACTTGGGGGGAAATATTTATTCAACATTCAACCTTCATTTCACTTCTCCTAATTTCATCTCTGTGCTGCGAGTCATGTGTCACTGTCTATCCATTTTTAATCACACTAGCATATTAGATCAGCTCTGCTTTTCATGGCACGCAGGGTTTTTTTGCTCATTCTCCTTCATTGCTTGTTATTTTCCTGCTAGACACACTAGCTCTCACAATAATTGTCCTTACTATAAAAAGCCGAGAATGCACTTGATGCAAGAATCTCCGTGGAGATACGGAGAAGCACTGCAGAGGGGAAGATGATTCTGGGAGGGAAACGGTATTTCCTCCCCCCAGTTCGTTCAGTCAACAGGCTTAAGGACAATAATTATTTTCGATAAGATTATTCTTTGGAACTTCACTGCATATATATTTGCCCAAAGCTACCCCGAGGATTTAATTGGACTGAGCTGGCTTGTTACAGCCAAATTACTTATGCTTGAACTGATATACTCTTCACTGATTTATTCATAGGTTAAAACCACAAAGAAGAAATACATTATTAATTTAAACTCACATTAAATAAAATTGTAATCTCAAGACTTAGGGGTTTTTTTGTTTGTCTTTTTTAAAACAAAGAAGAATGTGTCATCTGGATTATTTCATTAGGCTACTACTTGCTATGTAAGACCATAAGCTACAAACATACGAAAGAATGAATTTTAAATATTAATACTAGTAAGCAAAGAAGCTAGCGTATCAAGATATTCATCGTTTCTCCATACAATATGAAAGACATCTTTGCTCTTTTCACCCTACAAGCAAAATTTTTCCACGTGCCAACAGAAAAGTATCAGCGAAACAGTATGTACCAACCTAACATTAAAAAAATAATATCTATTTTAGCTACTTGATGAACACCCTTCCATATCAGTGAAGGCTGAATCAAAGCATGCTGCTGATGAGGCACTTTGGCTAGCTCAGAGAAAAGAAGCCACACACAGAAGCTGAGTATTGTTCAGCACCGTCAAGCACTGTCAAGATCCATTGTCCATGCTTTTCCTTATGAAATTAACTTTTCAATGGGTTTACTGACACATGTAAAGACAAAAAAGCCAGAACAATCACGCAATTGCAGCCTGCTTTAAGCTCTCTCTGCAAGTAAAACCACACAAACCCAAAAACCCCCAAAACTGGAATTCTTATACCAGAAGCCTGAATTACATAAAAGGTGGAGGGGGGAGGAATCAACCTCCCAACTGTGCTACGTTAAGAAAATGTCCCTGTAAAAGAAAGCTAGGTAGATGGTAATTTCTTTATAGGAAGTGGCAGCACATAAATTATTTCAGGCCACCGAGATTATTCTTCTTACAAAGCACTATGAAAAACAATGCTGCCCTGATGTCAGCGTGAAAGACCAGAACATACTTCTGCAGTGCACCTCACATGATGGTTTTCACCCTAGACTGGAATTCCAAGAGACCTGACAATTACCATGTGGTTCAAGAGCATCAAATTAAGCAATGTGGGGACAAAGACCGGATTCTAGTGTGCTAACAGTTCTTTGACCTCATTTTTACAGTAACAATGTGATTTGAGTCACCTCATATATTTCTTGTAGACTTCTGGAAAAAGCTTAAAGAATATGTCAAGTGCAGCTATGTGGCAAAAGGAATGAGTGTATGTATGGGATTAAAGAGCTGCCAAATAAAGAGCTTCCCTTCTTAGTGGCAGGAGCCAGGAAACAGCCTCAATTGTTTCTTAACAATTTAACCTTCAAAAATTTTCCATTTCCCTTACGTGCTATGGCATAGCCAGGAACCTGTAAAGATTATCAGTATTTATCTTAGTGGCAGGTAAACCAGTATTTGAAGGACATTTATTTCATACTGTCAGTAACCGGTGTTTAATGAGAAGACCTCTCTGCACTGCAAGATCTGTTCTTGAGTTTATGCAAACATTCTTAAACACTTTATTTCTGGTTTGCAGATACAAGTCAGATAGAGCTGAACCTTAAAGTATATGAAGCCCCTCTACTATACAGACGTTACTGCCACAATGGTCAAATAAGAGATATGGTTTAGAGGGAGAGCTGTAACCTTTTACCAGTTTAAAAGCAATAACCATAACAAAACAGCAGCCTCGTATACACAGATACTCAACCACCCCCCTCCTCCAGCTACAAGTCAAGTCCCAAGAGGTTGCTTCCCACTACAAACTCTGCTTTGCTATTCCAGTTTCTGTAAAAGCATGCAGCTGTCATCTAACTCCACTTGAAAAAAAATTAACCTACATGTAGGTTTTTAGAGCATGTAATATCCTGCACGTTTTGGTTTCCCAGCCTTTGGTTTTGCCCTCATGTACTTACTTCTAATAGCAGCAATGTCTCTTGTTCTGTCCATTCTCTTCCAGCACTGGCACCTTTACTCTAGAACAGATGGGGTGGGGGGAAAAGTGAAATACAGGTCTTTTTTGCACAGAACGTTTCAGAAGAAAACATTAAGAAAGAAAGGAGAAGAATCCACTCAAACATGTACCTTTCACAGCCTTCCTACTACAGGTAACCAGCCCCTGGTTACCTCGTACAGAGGGTTAGTTCACACGATTCTTACGTAGCTAAGGCATGCAGGGGAGTACATTCCTGCAGTCTCTGTGGAGGCTTGGAGCTACAGATCCCACCTTCCCAACATGTCTAGGAGAGCCTGCAACTCCTCTTTTATGCCAAGCCAAAGCAAGGTGGTTTGGCACCCTTTTCTCCAGGCTCCCAGCTATCTTTGCACATACAGCAAACAGAAAAGCGGATTTTCCTAAATAATAAAAATCCTTAGGAGTACTGATGGAATTCTGGTCAGCTTGACTTCAGCCAGTAGAATTAAGCCAAGAACGGAGCAGTTTGCACAAAGCATTCTACAGTTCACACCAAAGGACAGCAGCAGCCAACGGACACAACGGAATATCTAACCCCCTCACCAGCTGCCGTACAGCCGAAGGAGGCTGCTCTCTGTTGAGGAGACGGTGTTACTCGATTCAGGCACACCTGGGATTCTCTCAGCTTAAAGGGCACCTTTCTCAACAGAACAGGGTTTATGTCAACATAACTTTATCCCCCATCAAACCTCTGCTTCCAAGGCAGACAGACTGGACTGTGCAAGGTGCATGCTAGTCCAAAAAAAAGTTCACCTAAAAGCAGTGACTGAGTTTAAAAAATGAAAAATCTTTACAAATGAGATAAGCCATCTGAAAAGACTAAGTAATTACAGCAAGATAATCTGCATATTTAGCAATCTCTTGCTCCAAGGGTTGCTGCTCCCAAATCTATACCTCATGGTTAACTCCTGAGATTTATCCTTAAAGTTACAAAACTTTTGGTGAAAACCTCCCCTTCAGTGATTAGACACCCTAATCCATCACATGTCAAATAAAGACAAAAGCTGCTTGGCACCTGCTTATGAAGGAACCTTGTCTAGATGGGATGTCTCTGTGCAAGAGCACACCAAAAGGGTATTTAAGATAAGGAAATCTATCCTGTCTCAAGATGCATTTCAAACAGATCATTAAGGCACAGAGAACATTAATCAAAGTGAGTCATCCAGCAGCTGATCAGTTTTCAAACAGGCTGATATGAACAGCCAAAAAAGCAACTGCCACACATAAAGCAAAAACGGTAATAAATTTCTGCAAACAGATCTGCTCAAGTTCATTGGCATAGATGCTTGTAAACAGAACCAGAGTCTAGAACCAGTAAGAGATTCATTAATTTGGTGAATATTTATACCTCCCCACATTAAGTGAAAAAGTCACTCCATGAAATGTGATATGGAATCAGGCTTTATAAATAAACACTGATCTCTTGCGTTCTGGTTTTGTTGTTGTTTTTTTAAACAATTATCTCATGATCTCTTCGGACAATGAACACTGTACTTACAGAAACCAATTAAGACAGAATTAGCCTGATGCCAGCCCAAGCACCCCTGCAATAGCTCCAAGCACTGTCAGGTACATACACAGGTAATCAGGCCTTAGGAGGAGTTAAAGGCAACAGGTTACGGAATTGCTGACACCACTGCAACGGTATCTCAGAACCTGAACCAGCCAATACAACACATTGCAATGATGGTGCTAAAACATTCCCTGCAATGGTTTTGTGACACCTTTTGTAATCAAGCAACTTACTAGTTCTCTCAGTCTGGAAAACCCTGCTCAGACTTGGAAAACAGAATCTGCTGAAAGATCTCAGTTTCTGTATTGAATTATTGGACAGTTTGTTGATTCTGAACCATTCAGATAAAATATACAATAACATAACAAGAGTTCAGTGTCTGGAGACTGGCAGTATGGACTAGCTTGGGATAGGTATGTGTCTTTATCTCTATAAAATCGGATATCCTACACAACCGCATATCTTAGCGTCCTATGTTGCGATGGAAGAATACTAAAACAGGAATGTAAGAGTAGCAGAAGTTGTTTCACTGTCCATTTGTGAAGGACACTTGAGGAAGGAACCTTAACAGAAGGCACAAGGGAAAGAAAATCCCAATATGCTTGCCTTTGCTAAAGTCTTTTTTGAGTAAATGTCTGTGCGAAGTCCAAAGTTCTGCAGATCAGTAGGCTTCTCTTTATTTTTCTCAGGAAAACTCAACATCTGCTGAGCAGCTGGAATCTGTGAACAAACATTACAAGAGAAAGGTGAGAGGGGCAGGAACTGAAAGATATTCAAAGTTTTCAAACCAATGTTAAGCAGAACACAGACTGAACAACTAAGTTGAACATGAGTCTACAGAGATGACTTTACATAGTATCACTTGCTCACAATGCTAGCAGATTTGTTTTGGAAATTCTGACTACCTGAAACTCTCAACCCACATGGACAAAAAAAAGGAACATTTCTTCATAGAATCATGATAGAATCTTTGGGTTGGAAGGGACCTGTAAGGACCATCTAGTCCAACCCTGCCATGAGCAGGGACATCCCCAACCAGAGCCGGTTGCTCAGAGCCCCGTCCAACCTGACCTGGGATGTTCCCAGGGATGGGGCACCTACAAATCAAATCGCGCACAAGCTGTTCTGCTGACATGTTAAATGACACTGGCTAGAGCTACAGCAAACACACGTTAGTGCGACCTGTGGGGCTCACCTGCGGAGTGCGGATATGGAGAGGCATGAGTCCCGAGGGCGTATCAGCCAGCACATTGAAATGTGGAGTAGGGGGAGGGCCCATTGCCATGGGACGGCTTTCTGGATCCACTTGGTAGTTAATGAGACCCCACTGCTCCAGAAAAGCATGTACTCTATGAAAGAACGTGACAAATTAAAATCTGAAGAACTAAAGCCTTGCTAATGCTTGACACTGCAGAAAGGCGACAGCAAAAGAAGAAGTTTATGTTTCCGGCTCAAACACGGATCCCGAATCTTCTATAGTCCTTCACTAATCACAAATAGCAATACAAATGACACAGTATGAGCTTTATGCAGACTTGACTGCACTTTTGCATGTTGCATAAAACAAAACATGACATTTTTTGTTATGGGCAACAGGAAATTAATTAAGGACAAAGGCAAAGCAAAGCTAGGGCTGCATGCACAGAACCATTTGCAGACAATGTATGGACTGTGAGGGTTGCACAACCATTGGCTTTCTTCCCTCGTCTATCTGGAGCTGTTCTTCACTGAATCGACATTTAGCAAGTTCCAAATTTCCAGGGCTCCGCTGCACCTCACAGTTTAAGGCTGGTGAAACATAAAACTGACAAAACTGACTTGCAAAACTGGAATTTCTGAAAAAACTCCACATACTTACTAAACAGCAGAACCTAAGTAATCACAAGATAAGATCCAAACTCTGTAGACATGATTCAGCAGACAGAATATTACAAATAAATAGTATAAAATAGTCTGACAGAGCATTTTGATTTCTAATGCAGCTCTTATTTCTTTTTGTTAAAGAGAAGGCAGTGGCTGAAAGATCCATGGCTTTTACCTCATGACGGCACACACATCTCCAGTCAGATTCCTTCTGCAGGCAGTGCTGGTCAAGTACTCTTGAGGGTTTAAGCGATAGGTGTCAATCATGAAGTTGCGGTAAGCCAGGTATCTGGAAGACAATTGATAGGTGGTTCATGAACACTGATGTCTAATAAAATTTAGAATATGTATTTTAGGATTCACCTTCTCCAGATACCTGTATTACTGACAAGCAAACACCAACAGATAATTTTTATTGATGAAATTTAAGAATGAGTATCAAAAGCAACAGGTAAGTACAATTTATTTTTACATACTGAGTAAGACCCATCTCTTCCAGATTGTTTCGTTCTGGATTATCTGTGTTTGGATTAGCAGTACATCGAAGCACGCTTAAATTGCAAATCCCACAAATAGTTGCCGTAGCTCAGTCACTAACCAAATACTCGCGCAAGAGACTGCTAGCTGCAGAAAAAAAATTAACAGGGTCTGGTCTTCCCACGGAAATAGGCTAAATAATCCTTGGCAACCCCCTCTGTGAGCCTGAAAGGAAAAAAGCTGTGCACAAACCCAGCAGCAGTACACTGGATGGAACACTACTGTTTCTACATGTGGACTTAATGCATAAAAACATCAATAAGGAAAGGTTAGAGAACGGCAAAATGGAGAAGACAAGATCTTTGAAAAGCAGAGGGCAAGAATCCAGAAGCCAGCACTGCACTCCCCACTCACTGAGCTGGGAACAGCGAAAGCAGAAACGACCCCCGTGAGTGTCCTGTATTTCAGTGCACAACAGTCCAAGTAAGCAGGTTTTGCGGTTCAGCCCGTTTCCTGCACTGTAGACATTGCTTCGCAGGCTTTTTCAGTAAATTTCTGCAATGTACTAATGCTTCCTAACACAAGTTGCTCAGAACAAAATAAACTACCATGAAATTATTGCTAGCCCTGTTCTTTAGATGGAACAAAACCAATCTGCCACATACAAGTGAGTATCCTATGCCAAGATGTGTTCCAAACAGTGTATGATAAGCAGATTTCTGCCTTTGGAAAATTCAAGACAGGGATGTCTCACGTGCAAAAGCAGCTGGTAACCAAAAATATAAATCATGCAGAGATGGAACACCAACGCCTTTCACAGGCAAGACATAAGCAGACAGATGCTTGAAGTACACATTCCTGCCAAAATCCCACATCTTCATTCTGACCAAATTATATATGAGACTTGCTGGAAAAAAGTTATGGAACTAGATGCTTGGCTCCTCCATGCTGAATGTTTGGTAGGCAAGAAACAAAAAGGGAGCTTCTTCCAGAGAGGACTATTCAGGAACATTTCTGAATGCTCCTGGAGAGAGCTTGGTTGCCACCTGCTCAAGAGTAGGTACTTTAAAGCAGTCTTGGCTGAAGAAATTAATTTAATACTGATTAGTTAAGGTCACATTAGTAGGCGAAGAGAGAAGCCTAAGACAGAAATATCCCTAAAGTTTATCCTGAAGGGAGTCTGGTTTTGACAGTGACATGACACATCAGCTAAAACTTGTCAACAAATGATAGGTAAGTCAAAGGGGATTTTAACAAAATACTAGTTAAGACAGAAACCATCCCCCGGGCACTACTGTCACAAGAATGAACCTGTGTGAGGTTTTGAAACATGGTATTTTGTTTGGCCCGAACACTAGGCTGAGGCAAGACATTTCCATTCAAAAGAATGTTTCTATTTTATTTAAAAAGAAAACACAAAGCCAAGACCATGCACTACTCCTACAATCCCTAAATGGCAACAAAAATACAACTCTAGGATAACATGAGGATTGGCAGAAGGGAAGTCCCTAATTTCCTTCACTCATAGGCAATAACCAGTAGCAGCACACAGATCAGTATCAGGAGACCTGATGTTCTGATGTCAACGGAAAAAGGAAGCATGGGATTACATGCGATGACCACATCAATGGCAAATATGAAAGTTAAGTGTTCTTCCACAATTCAACCTGCTTGCAGTCTCAGACACCAAGCCCCAGAAACCCCAAAACAAAAATATGCTGAACAGTAAAAACTGATGGAGCAGAGTTAGTGTCAAATACATTTTGGATCAAATACATTTTGGAATCACTATGATGCAGCTACAGCTACCTCTCCAATTCAGACATGTAGAGAATTTGCAAGTAAAGACTATAGACTGAAAAATTATTCAGGGTGCCAGGGACCTCAGGAGGTCTCCAAGACAATCTCCTACTCAAACCATGGTCAGCATTGAATTTTGACCAGGTTGCTTAAGACTTTGTCCAGCCAGGCCTGAAAAACTCCAAGGATGAACATTCCCATCTTCTCAGGGCCCCACCCCAGTGCTTCATCTTCTTCAGAGTTAAAAAATCTCCCTTATATCAAGACAGAACTTGCTGTGTTTCAGTTTGACTTATTTTTCTCCTGGCACACACCTCAGTAATGTACCTGGCTCTGACTGCTCAGTAACTTCCTTGTGCACTGGGCAACAACTATAAGGTCTCCCAATCCTTCTCTTCTCAGGCTGAAAAAGCTTAGTTTCTAATCCCTATCTCAGATTAGATCAGAAGCCTCACAAAATATCGGTCACGTCTGAGAAGAGGCGATTCAAGCACAAGAACGCTCTCTCTGAAGTCTGCCTTGTTTACCTGCTGGAAGAGCAATGCAGGATGGTATTGCCACTGTCACTTGCACTAGGAAGACACTGAGGAATAAAGTTACTTTGAAGAAGTGTTATGCATGAAAATGCACAGCTTTGCTGACGTTAAAACAACGTACTGAGAAGATACCTCAAATGCTTTAGTAGTCAATTCAGAAAATTGCTTTAAAATCTCCAAAAGCTGCTTTGCAACTAGACCAAGATTTGATACCAAGATAAAGTGAACGCAAACAGCCTAGTTCCACTGTCCAAGTTGACAAGCATACAATGGTGTTCAAATTTTTTTTTTTGGTGAACACTGAGGTTTTAGGATTAGAATTAACAAGCACATTGTTCAAAAGCCTGATGTTGACTATCTTCCTTTAATCAACCACCGTTCAAGATTGCTCTGAATAACTAAGTTTACTGTTATAACAGAAACTTCTCAGAGAAGGGACGGTGTACTTTTACTAATGCATGTAACAAGCCTTGCAGATTCTCAAGACAAGCACTTGATGCAAAATCAGCAGCTTATCTCATTACATTGCTAAGTGAGATCAGAGGTTAATAATTTGATGTATTAAAAAACCTGCAATACCTCAAGACAATAATCAGCGCTTTTTTTTTTTTATTTTAAACACCTTCAGGGAAGCTGTTTAAGCTGTTTGAACAACTCTGTGTGTATAATTTTGAATTAAGAACGCTTAAGTTCTGTGATAAATACCAGATCCCACAAGGAGATGAGCTAGGTACAAACTAGATCTAAATTCAGCTGAGAACTCCACCTAGATTTAACAGGCACGTGCAGAATTAAAATGTCACTAGAGGGTTTGGAATAGCTATGTAAGAAAAAAAAATTTTTTCTTCTTGCAATGCCCAACTCCAGCTCTCCAATTTAAATCAGACTACCTAATATTTGAACACACAGTTATATCTCGGGCCTGTGAAGATCCATTTTCCAACCCCCAGCTGCACTTTCAGAATTACCCATCAGCTGCTCAGGGAACTGCAAAATCAACACAGATAACTCTGCAAAATCCATTCCACAGTCTGACACAGCACCCTACAATAAACTCCGTGATCAGTGCTTACATATAAAACTCGTGACTCTCAAAAATATAGCATGGCATGAGAAGAGAGAGAAAAATAAGGAGGATTGTTCAGTTTCTACAGTATCATGGATTTTTTCAGATGTCTCTGGAAGATAATCATGTCTTGTACCACATAAAAAAGTGCAAGAATTTGTTCCAATATTACTTGGGAGAAACTAGTTTTGTTTTTCCTGGATAACCACTATTAACTATTACTTTGATATTTCAAATTTTAGCTCTGATACAATAGCGCACAGACACTATCAGACTACAAGAAGTGCTTGCACAGGTGCTCTTTCCTTCTTTCACGCCCCTACAGACAGTATCTGCTTAACACATGCACAGCTGAAGTGACGACAGGATTCATGAAACTGAAAGCTCCTTTATCATGCTGAACGCTTACACACCTATATTCACAACTTACATTTCTGGAGTCTTGGACTTGTTTTTTCCATTGAAGAATTCAGGAAGAGCACGACGTTCTATCACATGAATACTGTAACAAAAATACACAATTCAGATGCCAAATACTAAGAATTCCACTACTCTCTGAGTACTCCACAAACCTTCAAATGACTATTTTGAGGGAGTACATTAATAGCAAGTTTTTTTGGTTTTGTTGTTTTTTTCTATTTAAAAACCCCTAGTATTCAAGCAAATTTCAAAGGGCCATGCTACTTTCATCAAATAAGCATTAAAACAGCACCACAAAATTCATTCATTGATTGAAGCGAAACTATGCACCCAACGCTGCCCTAATCAAAATCTGAAGGAAGAGTACTGAACAGCAGCCCGTTTTCAACCGCACCTTCATGAGTTCTGTATTCTGACAGAGCATCTTTATTCTTCAACCTCGTTAATGCAAGCATTCAGCAAAGTACCAATACCTCAAAGAAACCAAGCTTTTACAATATATGCTTAGAAGATGGGAATGCAAGTAAGTGCTTTGAGTCCAACTCCAAAGTTGGGTCTACAGTAATCACCAACGCTCACTGGTGGCAAGACTGACTGGCTTCAAGAACGTAGATAGTACCTCCCTGATCAACTGGGACAATAAAATCCAGAGTATGCATATTTGGAGCAACTGAACACAATCTTAAAAATAATTCTTCCCAAGGATGAAATACGGAGCAAAACCTGACCACATATGGAAGAGCAGAACTAATGACACATGAGGTGCTATGCAGTATATGAAATAAACTAAGGTAAAGATCACAGCAAATTCAGCTTTAGTTATTTGGCAGATACATTATTGCTTTTTTCCTTCCATAGCTGTTCCAGGTAAAGTATCATTTAAGTTTAAATGTTATTTTAGTAGAATCTTCCATTCTGCTTGTACTACCAGCCTGACAATGTAAATGGCACTGCAGAAACTTATGAAATCACATTCTCACATTTATTCTCATAGTCCCTTAATAAAGGACTGGAGAAAGTGATATGAGCAAATAAGGAAATTTGGTCCTGAAACGTTTTAATTGGAGGGTGATTGCACCTGTGGAGCTCTATCAGCAACAAATGAAGAAGATCATTTTGTGTTATCCATGGCATATAGTATGATATATAATAGGGTTTTCACTGCAAAGCACAATTACAATGCAAGGAAACAGCCAGAGTATATGGAACCTTGATTAGTCAACTCATTTTTTCTTTAAGACCTTACTATGCAAATTCTTTGAGGGACCTAAGATTTAACCCACCAATTAGTAAGTGAGGAAATAGTTTCAAGATTAAAAAATCTTCCATTTTACAAAAAAGTGTCAGAAATGCAGGGCTTCTAAGAGTAACTTAAGCCAGAAACTCGTAGAATGGTATTTTAGACAAGTTAAAATCTTAAGAACTACAATGGTCCTTTAAGAATTGTTACTATTAAAGGAAACATAGAAAAATATATCCTTTACAAATCTTCCTTCCTCTTGTCTTTTAATCTACCACGTAATTGTCCTTTTACGCTGATACTGCTTACTCTTGCCATTCATAGGAAAATTCTCTAACTTGAAGGTGAAGATTAACCAATAAACTGTTCAGATTTCAGTAACAAACAAATTATCTAGTTCTTGCAATGAAGTCGCCAAAGCATAAGATTACACTGAAACTGAATTGAACATTAAAATTTACCTAGAAAATTAATTTTAGCAAGGACTATTCTGAAAGAGCAGTTTATAAAACATTTAGAGAAGTAGATCATAATTAGTCTTCAGCCTCCTTTAAATTAGTTGTGACTGGGCTCCTTAAAGAAATATTTGCAATTTGGGAAGGCTGCAGACAGTGATTTGTTTATATATTTACATAAACCAAGAAGCATCTTGCTGGCACAGCAACAGCAGCAACACCTGCAGTCTGAGGTGGGAGAACCAGTGCTCTCTAGTTCTCCAGAGCTACAAAAACCTATCTCTGAATGGAAAAAGTTGTACAATAGTGTCAGAGTGACCTCATGACAAAAAGTCATTGTTGTAATTTTATCAGTAGGGAAGCATCATTGTACCTTCACTTGACAAACAAGGAATGGAAGCACAGAGACTACAAATATGCCAACCTTGGTTTAAAGTAAATCTCAATTCGCTCAAGCTACGCAAAGTTGCCTTTCCTGATCTACAGCAGATCCACAGTTCTTTCTCCCTTTATGAAGTGCAAGAGTGGAGCGTTTCATTCTGTGTGCATAACAGAGCTACACCTTGAGTTTTTCCACTCACAAAGCAATTGAAGCACCTATAAATTCAGAGTATGTGATCCTTGGCTTTTCTGTTCCAGGATCATCTCAAAATGGGAGAGAGCAAGGGGACTGAGAAAATGGTCAGTTCTATATACAGGGATTTAGGTCAACTCAAGCCACTAGCACAGACACAGGCTAAGCAACTGACTCAAGTTAACAAAGTTTGCTGGAGCTGGAAATTTAATCAGCTCTTACACTAACAGTTCAGATCCCATCTTAGTTCACTACTACAAAAAAGCTGTTCACTTTTGAAAGCTGCACATGAATCCTAATACTCAAGTGTCACAGCACATCTTTTTAGATTCCAGCCTAAACAATGTCTCAACTCCTAAACCTAAAAAACGCACACTCAAATTACAGCTTTCCAGATGACTGACTATTCCTTGTTCTGTTTCCAAAGCAGTTTTTATTTTCAAAAATATATTATGTAAGAGTTTAACTCATAGAGGGACTTTCATTTCAAACAAATGCTTGCTTTTTTCCCACACCACAAAAGTTTGAGCATAGAGAACATTACAGTTACTATAATGAAATATATGGTCATAGCACACCACAAACCTCTGACTCCAAGGAGGATTCCAAAATGAAACAATTATCCTCCCTGTATAATCAGTGACTTACTCTCAAAGTCAAGATCTGAAGCAAAATAAAAAGCCACTAGCTTTCAGAAGTAGATACAAACATAGAAAGATCACATAAGGACCAGAGAAGTAGGGAAGAGAAAGGAATTATTTTCCTATTGCTGTGGGGTAGAATAAAAGCCAGTGTAAAGCAATAAAATCCTGAAAAGGTAGACTGAAGATCTATGCTGTTTGAAGTTCTCTTCCTCATTCCCAACCCCTGAGAACTGCCAGAAGTCAGCTCAGAAAGATTTTTAAATGGAAAAGATGTACCCCTACATGGGAATTAGACCTAAAAGTAATTTACTTCAGCGCTCAGCTTGATTTATGAGAAACAACCACCAAAATTCTTAAATCTTCCCCCAGTTCCAAATTATTTTCTTACCAGTTGTAGTCAAACCAAGATGCATAGCTTGGAATAATGATGTGGTTGGTTTGTTCTGTGACATTATCTTCACCTGGATCAATTGACCGACTTTGATCACCTTTGTTAGGATCTTCATCTTCCTGTATCATGGAGGAAACACAACAGTTAACAGGTTGCAAGAGACATACCTAACAACTCTCAACCAGCACAAAGTTAGTCCAAAACAAATGCTTTCCAATCCTGTGCAGAATACACTTTTCTTGATGCAATCTCTGGTCAGTGGGGAAGACCTCAGGGACCAAAGAAAGTGTAACCTGTGTTCATAAAAATATTAACAGGAAGCATAAGGCCAGTAAGAAGTTTTTACGGAGCTGGCTGAAATCTCAAGGAGATACTTGGCAGTACAGTTAGATCATGCTTCACATCCTGTTTATAAAATTAAGCACGCTCTACGGGACAAAACACTGCATTTCAATTCTGCAGTATACTGCAAACACGTGTAATTAACACAGCATGAATCTAGTGTACTTTGTAAGCTGTCAGTCTAGCTCTTGCTGCCATCTCCAGTTACTGTCACTGCACCAATTTTTAATACTGTCTAAGATGGGTTGTATTTTTGGCCACTCTTCCTCCATTAACCTTCTCACTCCTCAGAAAAGCATTAACAGAAATCAGATTCATTACTTCGAGTTTCACTGGGAGACACTTGTCAGCACTTACAGTTTCATGTCTGCAAAACTGCATCTCATTACCCTAGATTTTTGCTTGGATAAACTCACTTTGATCAATCTTAAAGCTGGTCTTGGATATTTTTCTCTTGTGAAGAAAAGATGCCAAGTTCAACTTGTAACTCTGCATGTCCCTGACTCTGCTTCCACTCAAAGGGTGAACAGACCCATGAGTTTGCTCATACAGGGCTGTGAAGACATCAGCGAGCAAGATTTTAAAACTCCCAAGAGGGACAAGTCTTTGGTCACTTTCTGTTGCTTCACAACAGAAGCTTCCTGTGAACTCTAGGTGTTCTGCAACTTCACTTCCAGCACACGCTCACGTCCTGATCCATAAAGATAAAGAGAAGGGCACAGACGTGGCGTAAGAGGGTCAGGATGTGATATGAACCGTAAGAGAAACCCTCAGGTGCTACTTGAAGAGCCTGTAGACAACTCAACATGAAATGGTTTTCTTTACCCGAGTTACTAATCCAGAGAGCTTTCACAGAAACAGAAAAATAACCATCTCCCTAAAGCAAGGCCTCAGAGTCACTGGTATCAATGATGTATCTTTCTGGGGACTAAATTCCCCCCAAGACAACAAGGTACCATGCTAAATATATTTAATGATCTGACAATAGCTATTCAGAAAAGAAGTCCTTCCTCTCATCACCCCCTGACTTCCAATACTCTTCTCTCAAAGTGCATTCACTAAACACAGGAACAGACCACGGCCCCCCAGGGAACACCATTTAGCCCAGGCCATAAAAAGCAAACTTCCTCCAATCTAACGTGGACTAAATACTAAGGTTGCTGCCCACATCCCACAGTTCCAGGTCATTCTACACCCAGGGATGGAGAAGTTACACCAGTAAAAAAAAAGGCATTTTGCATCATGGACAAGCCTGCTGTCACACTCCTTCCAAGTTAGTTTCCCTAACTTGGAAAACAGTGCTTGCTTAAGAATCCTATTTTGGTGATCTCTGTTCACACGTCCGTATCTAGATACTTAAACCCACTGCTCCTTAGTGTGATACCTGTACCTGAAACCTAAAAGAAAGGCTGCTTACTAGCCAGTCAGTGGTTTGCACACCTAGACCTGTCGTCGTTCCCCATTTTAGAACATGAGAAAGGATTTTTTGAGCACTTCTGAAAACACGTATACAGATTGAATGTATGAACTGAAATACAGTAAAACTAGAAATACGTCAGTATGGAAAGTCAGATTTTCTTATTCATGTGTATAACTAAGGACACATCCAAGTGCGTGTGCGTGCAGGCCTGCAACTATATGAACCTAACATAGATGTGGTCTTTTCTTACCTGCATCATCAGGCAGCCATCTTATACCGAGCAAGCTGTTAAAAATAGCGCCTGGCATACCTACAATGCAATTCAATACAGAAACTACCCTGACAACTCTATGAAAATTATCAGGAAGCCTATCTAGAGTTTAGATTTAGTCCTGAAACCTAAAGAAAAAAATACAAGATTTGAAAAAATTTGCATCTGAAAAATGCTTCTTTGAAAATACTTTCAACCTGTCTCCTCATTCTCATTTTTTATATACTAGATTTAAAAATACAAAATAATCTCCCAGCATTTGTACTATTTTTATAATAGCAAAACAACATTCCTATCAGTGACTAATCTAATCTTATATAAAGACATGACAGGTTAAGTTACTGAAGATGAGATGGAGATCTTGATAGGACAAGGGGTAACGGTTTTAAACTAAAAGAGGGCAGATTCAGACTATATAGAAGGAACATTTCACACTGAGGGTGGTGAAACCCTGGCCCAGGTTGCCCAGAGAGGTGGTGGATGCCCCATCCCTGGGAACACCCCAAGTCAGGTTGGACGGGGCTCTGAGCAACTTGCTCTGGTTGAAGATGTCCCTGCCCATGGCCGGGGGTTGGACTAGATGGGCCTTACAGGTCCCTTCCCACCCAAACTGGTCTACAATTCTGTGATCTCAGTTTCTACCAAACTTAGTAAGAAATGGCTGCTGTTACCTTTCCTCCAGTTGCCACTGTCTCCTCATCCTGTTCATCTGAAAGGTAAAAGCATTGAGAATTGCATTAATAAAAAGCATCTGATTGCTCATAAGCCCTTCTAGCAATGCAATTACTTAATTGGAAAGAGAATTTCATTTGTTGTGGAAGGGAAGCGAGGAGGAAAGCAAAGTGGACCACACATCATTAAGGCAACCTCATCCCTATGCAGGCAACTCAACTATCCCAGACAAGGGAACACATAAGAATACAGAGGAAGGATAATTAGAACTTTTCCACGCTTAGGGATCCATATCTAATTACCACCCAGTGCCCTATCCTTGTATAATAGGATGCAGGACACTAATCTGTATCTCTTATGCCAAAGGCTTAGCAAAGCTCAGGGACTGTGATTCACCTTGATTCCCAGCAAGAAAAGAAAAATTCTGCCAGGAAGGAGCTTATATGCCATGTAAAAAAAAAAACCCAGAAAAAAACACCTACAAGGGAAGAGTCTTGCAAGTGAAAAACAGTCAATAGGTTTCAACTCAAATACATATGAAAACATAATGTTTTCTGATTGAAAACATTATGATTGAAATCTGTGTTTGTTTTACCAAGGTCTGCTACTGTTCCTCCTTTCACAGGCGTGTTTTCACTGTCTTTCTTTGGGTTCACTACAAAAGAAGGAAGATTGAAACTGATGAGTAACCATCAGACAAGATACAATTATCAAAGTCTAGCATGCTTTTACTATCAATAAACATTTGTGTTGGTCATGCCTTTGCAGTTCAAAAGAGTTCATCTGTGCAGTTTGAGTACAACAGACCATTTGTTTGATTTCTCTGTAATTTCACATCTGAACACAAAGCAGCTTCTATTCATGCAGTCAGTGGACTAGGTACTGCACTTTTTCCACCTATACAACACATAGCAAATCTTACATGCAAGTCCAAACCAGGTAAAAACCAAATGGTGTGACACCGGAAAAGGTTTGGTGTCAAGGACTTGATATAAGGAATTCTTTTTCTGATTTATCTTTACTTAACAGGTATTGCATAGACCAACACTCTTCTGAAAAGGATTAAGAACTGAATGCATTTGGCACGTTGCTAGAGTTTCCACCCATCTGACGTGCTTATCTGGGGTACTTGACATACAATTCTTTTCCTCCAGAAAACTCCATGCCCCAAAACATGAATCCCATATAATGGGCAAGAGCAATCCTAAAACAGGCAAAACTAAACATTTAAGTGCATTTTTGTAAGTGTATTTCAAAAAGTCAAAAAGGTGGTGAATCTGCTGCCCTTCTCAGCTGTCACATTCAAATCCCTGACTAAATAAATTTAGATGGGTGCAAATCACCTGGCCCAATGGCCACAAAGTATTTCAAAGATTTGACAAAACACATGTGTATTTTTTCAGTGCAGTTTAAGCAATTGTTTTAACATTCAAAGAATCTAGTGTATGCATATTTTACCATTTTTGGGAAGTACCACTTCTTCTATATTAGGTACTGGTGTGGGATCCTCCATGTCCTTTGTAAGATCTTCTTGCTCATCTTCTTCCTTCTGCCCTCTCCTTTTCCCATATAAGGCTGCTTGTCTAAAACAGATCACACACAAATTCTCTGCCAGCTGCAACTGTCAGATGTTCTCATCTTGTCGTTATTCTTCAGATATGAGGATTAAAGGACTGGGTTAAAACACTTCGGAAAACATGAATGCTGTAGGAAGTGGGGCTGGTGAAGTTAATGAAAAATATCCTCTGTATATTACTAAAACAAAGTTACGCTTGAAAAAAAAGTCTTTTCCACTGTTTCAAGACTGGAGACCACCACTGTATATAAATCTTGATTCCAGCCCAAAACTCTCCCCAGCACATTGGCAGCATTTGTATACTAGTAAGATTCAAGGAAGCAGTGATTCACTCACATTTGTCCTTTCTGAAGTTGCAATAAGGGCATCTGCTGCACAGAACAGAAGAGGGAACAGACCATTTCAAGGCACACTGCCTTATTTAAGGAAAAGGCTCATTTGTGCAATCAATTGTGTACTGAGGAAACCATTTTGGGAAGAAAGGCAGAATCACCCACCCTTACAGAATCTAACTCAGAATCTACATTCGGAATAAAAAAGTAATGCAGATTATCAACTAATTCTTCCTCACCTCAGATGATAAATTTCCAGTCTTGTCTTACTAGAGCCCAACAGGGCTATTAAACAAACTGAACTATTAGTTCAGAAGTGCTCCAAGCCTGTCAGTGTTCAAGGAGCATCTGGACAACGCTCTTAGTCACATGGTTTAGTTTTAGGTAATCCTGCGAGGAACAGGTAGTTGGGCTTGATGATCCTTATGGGTCCCTTCCAACATGAGAGATTCTATGTTTCTTTGATATCCATACACAAACCCCTATAAATAAGCTTTTATTTGGCTATATTGTTGGCTTTTTTTTTTTGAGCTCAAACTAGTATTGGAAAAAGCCTAATCTGTAGCTTACCAGTAACCACAAATGCTGCTCTGTTAAAGCTGCATTTGAGAAGTGGACTTTAGAATACCTGGCTATGTAGATAAACTCCTCAATTAAATGCCATAATTTATGGGGCTATACTTCAAAAACCATACATGTACTACAGGACTCCACTAACCAGTTTGAGTTATTTTAGAAGCACCTGAGTAACTTTTCATTTGATAAGTTCTACTCTTGATGCAGCAATGAACCCCGTTGTTGACACAGATAACATGACAACTTGCACTAGATTCTTCCTCCACCTGCAGGCAATACATTTCTTTACTATATGTGAAGATATTACATATACTGCATGAGCAAAATCCCTCAAGTCTATAGCAGAAATAATCATTCTACTGTAATCTGAGGATAGACAAGTGAAAGGTGACAGAGATTTCCCCATAAGCATTTCTTCAAGAAAATTTGCCTCAAATTCCAGGTCTTAGACACTCACCCTTTCTTCCCTGTCTTTTTTCTCGACTCCACGGGAGTGGGGGGTGGAGAAGGAGAATGCTTTCTCTTCCTTGTACTTGCCGCTGCTTTCCTGTCTCTCCTCTCCGGACTACGTACAGGCTGTTAGAGAAGTGAAGTAGTTACCTCATGCCAAATACTACAGTTAATGAAATGCTGTAGGCTACACTCTTCCTTAATACATTCTACAACAGAGAAGCTAAAAGCAGTATCAACACAAGATGCACCACAGTCAGCGCCAGACTACTTCCATTTGTCAACGTGAAGACCCCATAATTTTCTACAGCCATCCCCCAGATGCTGCAATGGCTACGTACTTAAGAACTGTGCTCTTAAAACAGAGCAAGAGTCAAACATTAATGTGACTCGTTCAGTATACTGTATCCATCAGGAGAGATTTCCTAATGAGTAGCCTGGCCTCAAGGTTAAATGAACATTTGCAGAGTCCTAACTAACTTCCTGTGTTGGGAGGGATACAAAAACTAGTTAACAAGTATTTTGGTACAGAGAATTTGGAAATCAAACATTTAACTGATGCAGCTTAACACACCCATGGCTTCAGTTATGAGAAAGCAGAATGGGTCCCATCTCTTACCATCATCCGGGAGGGGGGGAAAATAGAAAAATCAAAGGGCACACTTACACTCTGGATAAAGGACAAACATCAGAAAAAAGTTAAACTAGATTATGTTATCAGAGGCACCTCAAACTGATTCATTGGCTTAATTTTAGCAACTTCGAGTGCCAAAAAATTTGACTTATGCAGAGATAAAGTGTATTAGTGTATCAACAGGTCACTCATTAAGCAAAGAGCCACGTACCTCTTCATTTTTCATGGAGATTCTCTGTCGAAAACTCACTGATTTCCTGTTCTCATCTACCTCATAATCCTCTTCATTCATCCACTCATTGAATATATCTGTGTCCAATATCCACTTGGCATGAACCTAAAGAATGATGTATCAACATGCTGATGTTTTTTGAAAAAAGATCTCCCTAACAGACCTCACAGGATGAAGGACACACTTGCCGCGTTGTTATCAGGGTCTGAACTTCCGAGTATCTTGTAACGGCTTTACACGTAACAGATGACAGTTTTATGAGGCAATATAGTGAGGGATGAACACACCCGTAAGTCTACTGAATGCCATGTGATTTTTAGGCCTTCCGAAGTGTGAGGTCAGTTCTCACAGCTGGGACAACGGCTCTGTATTAAAAGCATACTTTGGATGCTGAAAATAACCATCAAAATCATCTACTTGGAAGACATCTCATCTTAGCAGATATACTGTGCCACAAAGATGACAAAAAATAGGAAGAGTTGGCCATATCTTGGAAAGAAAAGATTGACTATCCTGACTTAACACACCCATCTTCAAATAAAGTTCTAGTTTACATAGCTGCATAATGAAAATAAATTCTTGAGCTTTAGTATAGTTTATACAAAAAAGTGTTTATGTTCCAGTTATTTACAGGTAACTACTTGGAATAAATAAGTAGTGTTTGAATAGATATCAAGTTATTTTCTGACCTGAGCCGCTCTTTTTTAACTCTGCTGTTCGAATCGACAGCACACACACCAAACAACATTGCATGTTATGTATAAAAGAGTAAATCCAATAAAAGGACAATAAAGTAGCATTTACTACTGTCTGATTATAACTGCTCTGTACTATTCATTTGCAATGTGCTAAATCAGAACAACAAATCATTTCTGTAGAAAGAAAACTAATTATGTAGAGAACCTAAGTAAGGCTGCTGATGTTGGTTTGAAAGCTCGCGTGATGTTCAACAGATTGAGAAGTGCTGACATTTTGCATTATTACAACATCAGCTAAGAGCAGAGTTCCCATTAAACGGAACCTTTCCATAAAGAAAGACGAGATACGGCCATCAGGGATTCTTTAAACAGCTACCGATTTTCTCAGACACTTTCACATTGGCTCTAACTCTAGGGACAGTTGCATTCATACACTACAGTTCTTCAGCAATGCCAGGGCTTTTGGCAAATTTAGTAAAATCAAGAAACTTGAGCTGTGCCCTGTCCTAAGAGCATACACAAGCTGGTATCTGCAGCAGTACTGAGCTAAGACAAACTCAAGAGCTTCCACAGCAGTGTGAAACCAGGGGATGGGGGAGCCCACGGCCACACACAATTTGTCAGATCACAGCCCTGCTTTGCTCCTAATACCTGAAACTGCTGGAAATAAAGTTGCCGCTAAAATAATTCAAAAAGAACAAGATTTCAATGGTACCACGGACTTCAAAAATTCGGATCTGTTCTCCTAAAGATGATTCTTAATTTCCATATTATTAAAGTCCCAATATTTTTGGCCATTGCTATATTATAGAAAAGGATGAACTTTCTCCACACAAAATGTTTTAAGCCCCGTAATACATGTGCAGTAACCTCAAGCTTCTAACCTGGCAGGATTTATCTCTAACAATATTCTTCCGAAAACCTCACAAAGATACGGTATTTTCCCCACTTCCTCTCCTTAAAATATTGTGTAATGCCATTATGCCTTCTAATGAGTTGTCACGTTTCATCAGAGATGGCTGCACTTCAGCAGTACGAGAAGGACTTACCTTTAACACAAAACACCTCAAAAGTCAGGCCAAAGTAAACATGGTAATTTTGGCACTATCAGGGAGGGATGCATCAGTCTGTCCTTTCCACTTATTATTTCCAAAAAATATTTTCTCAACAGCATTCCTTCCCAGACCAAAGAAATGTTTTGGACATTTTCATTACAACTCTAGAAATCTCACTCTGCTTTTCCATATATATGGAAACACAGCCATTGATACTCAGCAGCACGTTAAAACATCTACCTAGTAGCACTTGAGCATGAGCTATACCAATACAGAATATTGGGAAACTGTTTAAGAGAGACTTACCTTCCATGGCTTTTCAGGAATTGGAGGATCCTCAATTTCAGCATCTATTTCATTGGCATGAACCCAAGTGTCATAGCTAATGAGAGGAGTCAAGAGAAAACAAAATTGGTCCCCTGGGATGTTCATCCAGAAAGATCACCAGCAGGAATATTTTTTCTGCAATTTTGACATGTGCAAACCATACTGCTGGGCTAGAATAGTCAAGTATTTTCCACACAATGAAAAGTTAAAGGAATAATCAGTGGTTTCTGCTACAGGAATACAGCACACTGAAAAGGGAGGGTTCCAAGGCATCTAAGACTAATTTTTAACTTTCTGAATTTAAAAGTTATCTCAGTGAAGCCAGCTCCAGCTTAAAATTGCAAATCTACTCTCTAGATTCAGGGATATAAATGCAGTTTCTGAGTCATCTGTTCAAATTCTGGCATTGTTAATTAACTCGTTTCTGTTCTTAGGAGTTTAAAGCAGGAGATACTGAATTCCTAGAAGAGAGGAGTATGCATCCTCTCCCTCAATCCCTACTGCTGCAGAATCCATCTATTATTCTTACTCACTTTTCAATGTGCTATTCCTTCAACAGCCTATTTATAAATACAAAGAAACTGCACTCAGTAACAGCAAAAGCCAAAATACTTTGTAATCAACACCAGGCATGTACTGAGCAACTGCAATAAATCACATGCAAGGAAAGAGGTGTATATAGCATTCGTCATATTTACATTTATTGATATACATATTTTTTATGAATACATATACACACACAGAGTCCACACAGACTTGACTACTGATATGATATAAATACAAAAATATTTTAAAAGTTCTTCATCTGTATAAAGAAACTTAAGTGTGATTGTTGTTTGCTCTCTTCCACTGAAATCTGCATGTGGTTCCTGAGAATTCTGTGCACGTGCAGCAGAGCAGATCTTAGTACCCTGAAAAAGTTACTTAAACAGAAGTCAATCCTGGGTTACCAATCTTTTGAGTTTTCCATAAACTGGACCCAGAAACCAGTTATTACAAACACATTTAAGTTACTAACAGTACATATACCATCTTTTAACATCTCCAAACAACGCACGACAGCTTTCTCAAAGATATGCTTTCACCAGTCACTTGCACTTGACCGAAGGCAACCCGTGGAGTGCAATCTTTCTTCTTTGTTGAAGAAAGTTCAACTAGGTGATTTGAAGTTCCCCCTCTTTGCTTTAAAGTCCTATTAAGTTTAAGGAAAGGCTCACTTCACCCTTTAGAAGCCTGGCTCAACCTGCAGCCTTACTAGTGGCTCTGCAGAAAAGTAGACGCCTTCTCTAACCTCCCCCACCTGCCAGCATCTCAAATGCATATGCATGTTTCAGTTTTAAACCACCGATTAAGTCATTTCAAGCCTTGGATGCTGAGGAAAAACAGCAGCAATACTGGATTCCGGAGTGGTTATACCCCATAATGGACCCTACTGCTTGTTTTGTAATATAAGCACTGATGTATGATCATTCAGTATTGAAACAGGAATGCAGTAATATATATTTGGGTTAATTTTTTAGGACAGCCAGTGTCCTAAAGGTAAATCTGAGCCTGTCATATCCTGCAGAACAAGAGAAGAGCGTAGTTATAGCCCACACAGCTGGGACATTCCCCGTGCAGGTTCACTACCGATAGCCACAGAGCACTGCTATCAGGAGAGGTAACACTCTAAGCTAAAAGAGCAGCTCGTTTGAGGACACGGATTCTCCTACTTCAAAGTTTGAATCAACACTTTTCCTTCAACAAACCTAAGTAAGACTTGGGATATGCTTTCTTCCCCGACCTTTCTTTACCTGTCTGGAAAAAAGCCCCAGTGTACCAGCACCTGCTTGTCTTTTTTCATCACAGGTCTCAACCATTCATCTGCAAAGGGGAAAGAGATCTAGAATCAGATTCAGATTGTAAAGCACATTAAACACTATTTTGCTTTTCCGTAGTCAGTCGTAGTAAAGTTATTGCAGTTACCTCTGATAAAAGCCTGCTGGAAGTGAAATTACAATGGCCTGGCCTGCCACAGTAATACACCTGCCTGCTAAGAATTATTACACTTCCTTCCCTGGCCACATACATGCACACCCTATGTATGGGGTTGGCGTGGCAAGGGTCTGGTACCGGGGGCTGCAGGGGCGGCTTCTGCGAGAAGCTGCCAGAAGCTTCCCCCATGTCCGACAGAGCCAGCGCCAGCGGCTCCGAGACGGACCCGCCGCTGGCCAAGGCCGAGCCCATCGGTGACGGTGGCAGCGCCTCAGGGGAACGGAGCGAAGGACGGGGAAACCCTGTGCAATGGCAGCCGGAGAGAGGAGTGAGACTATGTGACACAGCCCTGCAGCCCCCGGCCCAGAGCAGGAGGGGCAGGAGGGCTCCAGGCACCAGAGCAGAGGGTCCCCAGCAGCCCCCGGGGAAGCCCCCGGGGGGGCCGGCTGTGCCCCTGCGGCCATGGAGCTCCACGGGGGAGCAGATCTGCACCCGCACCCAGGGAGTGCCCCACGCCGGAGCAGGGGGATGCCCGAAGGAGGCCGTGACCCCGTGGGCAGCCCGCGCTGGGGCCGGCTCCTGGCAGGGCCTGTGGCCCCGTGGGGAGGGAGAGGAGCCCCGGCTGGAGCAGGTTTGCTGGCAGGACCTGGGACCCCGTGGGGACCCGGGCTGGATGGCACCCGTGGGGGGACCCGGGCTGAGGCAGCTCGTGAAGAACTGCAGTCTGTGGGAAGGACTCACGCTGGAGAAGTCCGTGGAGGACTGTCTCTCGTGGGAGGGACCCCAGGCTGGAGCAGGGCAGAGGGTGAGGAGTCCTTCCCTGAGAAGGAAGGAGCAGCAGAGACCAGGTGTGATGAACTGACCACAACCCCCATTCCCTATCCCCCTGCGCTGCTCAGGGGGAGGAGGGAGAGAAATGGGGAGTGAGGTTGAGCCCAGGCAGAAGGGAGGGGTGGGGGGAAAGGGTTTTAAGATTTGGGTTTAGTTCTCATTATCTCTGCTCTTATTCGATTTGTAGTACATTAAATTAACTTCTTTTCCCCAAGTCGAGTCTGTGTTGCCCGTGATGGTAGTTGGCGAGTGATCTCTCCCTGCCCTTATCTCGACTGACGAGCCTTTTGTTCTATTTTCGCTCCCCTGTCCAGTGAGGCCTGAAACAGAGACAGACACTCCAATCTTTCACCTTTTTTTTTAATCTCTGTATAACTGAAAAGACTAAACTTCTCCCAAAATGCTTTCTTGTCAAGTGGTAAATATTTCCCCTTTGTCTTTTTGTACCCTTGTTAGACACCTGAATCCCCTTATTAACAACTTCTATTGATTTATATTTATTTCAAAAGACCTTCTTTCCTGTACTAAATTCTACTCTCAACAGGTATTTTTAAAAAACCAATAGAGTTTTGAAGGAAGAATGTCAGGGCAGGGTGGTGTTGAAACAGATTTTTAATAAAAAATTTCCAAGAGTCTAACAAAACTTGGATTTCAACTTTCCTCTTTCACAGCAGTGCTAATAAGGACTTCAAGTTAATACAGACTTACCACGCAACACCAACAGTCTACCAGACAACTCAGTCTGTCTGGTGTTTCAAAGGTTTTTCTTTTAAACCTCACATCACACAATGAAATAACCCTACCCCCTGCAACCCAAATATTGAGAATATGACCCAGAGCAGTATTAAAAGAGAAAACCTGGGGATTTGAAGCTGTATGACATTACGCTGCTTGAATTCGTGGCTGTTTTCTTATCTTCGTATAACCAGGGGTTAAGAGAGCTCTGTCTAGCACACCTGCATGTTCACGGACTACCAGACAGATGGGACCTACTATGTTCAACCCTTTTCCAAGAACCTGAAGTGGTTAAAAATAAATACAAACCTGTGGCTAGGCATGATACTAGCAGAAGTACAGAAACACCCGAGGACAAACGATCCATGACCACTCCTATACAGGAGTGAACACTTCCATCTAGTGGCCATCAGATGCCAGGGTGCATCAAAAAACCCTACATCCACAAAGCTCAGCCTCAACAACAATGATCCACTAGACAATTAAACGTATTTAAGATTACAAAAATTAAGACCAATTTTTTGTTGCTTGCTGAAGGATGCAGCTGTTAAATTGCTTTTGTGGAACCTATGTACCTCATACAGAGGCAGACTGCATTATAATAAAGCCAACAACCTCCATATATCGGGTCTACTTGTTATTGTATGCACCTTGCTAAAACACACGCAACAATATCAGCATTCCCAACCCGTCACCTGGAGAGAAGAGAACACGGCAGACAGTTTTGTGATTCTCATTTACTTTAACATCTATTTACCTTTCGCACATCTAGTTGATTGCTAGTAATGTTTCACTCAACATTCTGACCTAATACTTACACACTGGGGGACACCAGAGAAGGAACAAAAGAAAAAAGAAAGAAAAATTGAAACTTTAATTTTAAGCCCCATACTTTCACTATCCTTCCTTTTAATTTTTTATCTAAGATAAGTTCTTAAGTTCTTTCAGACCCTTAGCTTTGCTCTTGTTCAGCCTGCAAGTTACTTGGGACAAATAAAATGTCTATGTGCATTCAGCACTAAATAATTTATCAACTTCCAATGCAATCACTGAAGAGTAGTCAGTGTTACACACCTTAATCTGGAAACACTGCATCAATTAAAAATGTGAGTGTTACATAGTTAGGAGCAGGACACAATGATCTTATTGGGAATTGTTAATCCTAGAAATACTTTTCCAGTGTCTCTCAGAAGCAGGCTTGGAATGTTCTGTGGCTGTGCAAAAGCTCCCATAAGTGCTAACGGAATTTAGTTACAAGACCATTTCTACTTAAAAATTGGAATGCAACTTTACCATCATCCATTGAGGTAGGACTTGGATAAACATGGTGGGTAGCCTTTGATTTCTCTTCAGTTACTGTTCCCTGTGGAAAAGGTGGAAGGAGAGAGGAAACTGCATGAGAAACCTTCAACATATTACCCAAAGCTTCTCAGTTGCTTTTTTTTACCCACATCTTATGCAACCTAGAAATATTCAAGGCTAACCTCAATGCAAGTATGAAGAATACCATCTCTATGAAGTGCCAGAAAAAGGCAATTATTTTAAAGGACTGCTGCCAAACTACTTTGTCATCTCTTGCTCTTTTAATTTCAAATCCTTCCTCCTCCTAGTTCCTTCTGCCCCAGCCCTGACTGTAAATTGCTCAACTATCAGTTCATACAAACCTACTGATGAATATTTTGTAAGAAAGCATCTGTAACTTTCTTCCTACTAAGTACACATTTTGATCCAAAACAATTTCTAAATATGACAATTTACGTAAGATAAAGTCTATGAGAAGCTTCACTAGGAAGAGCTGCCTTGAACATCATTAGTATTCAAGAAAGGCTGTATGTCAAGAGACGGAATAAACACCTATTCTTTCAAAAAAGCCTCCTAAATCATAGAACAAAGAGAATAAATCAGAAATACATTAATGTGATACCATTGTCAAGTATTCAAGCACGAGAATACTTTTTTCCTTGCTGGTTTAGGACATAATTTTCTTGACATATGAGACGCAACAGAGGTACTTTTCATGCTTACGTAGATGCCACAAACAGCGGTACATAAAGCAATCTCTCTACATATGGGTACAGGCCATAATTATATTCCTATTGGACCTACATCATCATGCAAGAAAAATCTACTACATGATTAGGTATCTGTTAAATAAATATGTAACACTGCTTAGTGTGGCCAGTCAAGAAAACCCCGTCCTTCGCTCACGTGGAGAACCACCAGGATTCTCCCACATTCTGCAGAGACACCTCTCAGTCTCCGTATATGAAGAGTCATTTCCCAGAACAGCAGAAATTCAGAGTCTGCAGATGCTTCTGTACAGGAGTTATATTTTGGAGCAGTTTGTATGAAAATGTTATTCAAAAATCTACATTCTATAAATACTTGACAGAATTATTTAAAGGACTTAAGAGCACATGGGATAGGTTACAGCCAACAATGTGTGAACAACTTATTTAGAAGACAGCATCAAAAGGAGGAAAATTTAAAAAGCATGAAGATGCATTGCATTATGGCAGCAATATGTGGAGACTAATTTGATATCGGGGTTGAAGGGCAAGAGTTCCTACAGCAACAGGAGTTCACAGAACTGGGTAAAGGGAAAGGAGGTGGTCTGAACAACAGCAAAAAAGGTGGAAAGTATTTAAAAATTTAAAAGCCTTCAAAGGGAAAGGAAAGAGCCCTAGCATGAATGAAGAACCTACAAAGTGTTTAAGGAACAATAATGGAAATTCTCTCTTCATTCCCCATGAGCTAAAGATGCTTTTAAAGACACCGAAATCTGAGCTTTCTGGAAGATGTAAACAGATTGTAAAGCTTATTCCCTGCTTCTACTAAACTGAATGTGACTGGAAGCTGAAGACATAAGAAGATGGAAGAGTTCTTTACCGAAAAAACCCTTTTCTTGAAGCAGAGAGATATAAATGCTAAGCTCGCTCATTAGCAACTTCCAAATTCCTAAAGTATTATTCTGGCTCTTCTCAGAAGAATCCTCAATATTTATAAAGAAAAATCAGAACAAGTGTGACTACCAGAAACAGTTAATAGCATCTTCACCAGCAGAGAGAACAAACATCTTATGGATACTTCTTTTTGTAAGCCCAAAGATCACACTAGCACTGTGCTGGGGCAAGAGGTATGCAACATCTCTGCACAGGCTGCAGTCAGAGCAGCAAGGACTTGGAAACACCAGAGAGGATGGAGCTACAGGTACTAGTGATGGGGTAGAGGGAAGATGACAACAATGGGTTAAAAAAAAAAAAAAATCAAGACTGTAAGCAAGCACAGATAGCAACACAAATATAAGATGAGAATTCAGAGGTAGGGCAAAGGAACAAAGCCCAAAAAGCAGAATTAGGGATAATTTCTGTTTTCAGTTCTTCACATCCCTTCAGAGACAAAGCTGCCTGCTTTACAAGTCCCTTAAATCATTCATAGATATAGCACACTTTTAGTTCACTGTAGAATTCCTTTATGAAAGGAAAATTGAATCATTAACCCTAATTTAAGCAATAGCAAGCATCCTGAATCAGCTAAATAATTAAGACTAACTTGTGAAAAATTACACAACTGAAGTTGAGACAATGGTTCATAATCGCAACACAGGAAATGCATTTAATCTGGAGAAGAAGCAGTTTACTTTGGCTACAGCCATGAATTATCACAACACAAAGGGCTATCAGACCATCTAGAGTTCACATTCCAGGCTATTTCTCTCAAGACAAGTGAAAAGACTATTTACATTTTTAAGAGATTAAGCTATTAATCTTGTTCAGTTCATTATTTAGTATATTAAATTACAGTGGCAAGATGTTGACTCTCTCAGAAATATGCCGACTACCTAATAAGCAAGAGACTGTTGTTGCTTGTGTTCTGCTCAGCACAAGCAAGAAAAAAAGTAAAATAAATGAGAACAGGTAGCGATCATTTTAAGATTAAAGCTTCTTTATGCCGTCCCCACAGCTAGAACAGCTGTATTACTACCTTCTTTGGCCTCAGATTTAGACAAACGGTGAGCTTCTCCTTTATATAAACAGGTATTCAGCATTAAATCAGCTAGGGCCTGCAGCCAACTGATTGAGACACCATAACTACTTTTCACTTCAACAGCCGTTTCAGGTTGACTTTTAGAACAGAGTTATGACTCAATCTCCATGTGAGGATAACCACTAATGGCATTTTACAAACAGTGAATGTCTGGTCTTAAGTGACTTGCTGCTGCCTTGTGTTGTCAGGCACGATCCACACGCAACTGATACGTTGAAGTCTGGCAAACACACTTTATCTTACAACTGACAAACCACTTGTTTTAATATATCCTATTTTACAGTTACCTGGTGACGTTTGACGATATCCTTCAACTTATTAGCCAACTTCAATTCTATATCTGGAATGAGGTAGATGGTTGGTCTGCTCAGACAATTGTTCTAGTGGAGAGAATAAGAAGTTAAGTAAGAAATTAGCAGGCCACCTGTAACATGAATAAAAAAATTCCTATTAAGGTCACCAATGCTTGGCAAAGCTCGGCAAAGCTCAAAAGGAACATGTATCAGCTTGTGATACAGCACACTAGCTCTAGCTCCAGAAACCCCTACGACGGCAATACTTCCTTTGCACACCTCCCCACCGAAGTCTTATCATGGGTTTCTTTCTGGCCTCTGCAGATCTGCTGTTAGCTCTGTCAGAGACATTATCATTGATGAAGGGAACGTGACCTAACGTAGCTGTTTTCACATTCCTACTTTCACAGAAACATCTTTAATGGAAACGTGTCTTTAATTTCAAAGAATTTCTGACAGGCTCTGGAAGACTTTGCTTGAAAGCAAATTTAGAGTCCCCTGCATATGAATTTCCAAATCTGAACCTGTCCTGTTGCACTGGCATGCAGATTCATGCATTTCTATGATATTTGCAGGAACACATTCATTTCATTTTGGATTTTAACATGTACTCTGTTATGTACTGAAGCCACCATACAATGGCAATAGTAAGAGTATTGTTTCTTTTTGCTGTCCCTCTTATTTCCATTTTTGACAAGCACCTGAAAGTTACGTCTTAACAATATTACGCACTGAGCTTGGTTTTAGAGTTTGAAAAAAAATATTCTGTTATTTGCACACAGCAGTTAAAAAATTTAACTTCAAATTAGATTCATACAGCTCGCTTCTGATAACTTGTTTGACAAAACAAGTAAGAGAGCCTAAAATGTACCCTAACCCTGAAAAAAGTCAGCTTATATCCAGCTGAAAGTCTCAAGAAAGTCAGCAATTCAATGGATGTGTACAGAACTAGCTACTCAATCCCAAGGGTGCTATTTTCATAGGAAGACTGAGACACTGAGGATGCTTTCTCCTAATTTACAAATAGTCTTTTCTCACCCTATGCATATCCACAGAATATCAATGAAAACACTCAGAAGTTTTCAAGTGATAACATGGAATTGTGACTCAAATGGGTGGGAGAGGGAGGGAAAAGTGTAATATTCCTGCAAAAGTCCAGGATGAAACTCTTCAGTGGGTCACAACTGAGGTACATAAAGAGCTAGTGAATCTCTTCCCCCGAGCACGTGAACACACACAGTGTGTATGAGTTTCTTGCCTGCACTAGTGTTTTCTCAATGTTCATGAACATCTCCACATTTCGATCCATTCGGGATGGATTCTGCAGGTCAAACCTCCGCCTGTTAAGGAAAATTATTCAAAAATATTAAACTCAACTCTCCTCCATTCAGTAGTCAAGAATCTTTCACATTACACGTAAAAAACAGTATATCATGGTAGCTACATAAAAACACTTAAAGCACAATAACAAGTATTTTTGCTTCACTTGGCAGCCCTCATAAGCAAGAAAAATCACAATGAACCAAATCAATAAAATGTAATTGATTTGTGAGATGTTTAGGAAAAATGAAGGTTGACACTGTCCAACAAAACCCTGTAGCAGGGTAGCGCATTCCATTACAGTCACAAATGATAATTAAACAGAAAGATAATCAAACGCTCATGATGGAGTTCAACAACTAGATGAGAAAGTTCATGAACAAGTTCTCATGTTTCTATTCTTTCTAGTTGCACCATCCACCAGTCCCAGATTCTAATCCAGGAAAAACACAGCAATTCATTTGCCTGAGATTTTCTAAACTATTTATCCACACACACCCCCAGCATACAGGTAGGCTCATACCCACGTAAGCATTTTATCATCGTCTTTGCTGGACTCTGCTACTTCAAAGTTTGCTGCTTCATTGACAACGTAATCAAAATTCTTGAAAAAACAATGTAGGGATCAGAAATGGGGGGGATAACACAAAGTCTGAGACTTTCTACTGGGAAGAACCACAAAAGCTCCCCAAAGGCTTTCTGCTGTATCCACCTGAACTTAACAAATACTCAGAAGCCATTGGTGAATCAACTCCAATAAAGAATTTGAATGGCAACCCCCAAAAACCTGAGAGGTAGAACAGCAAGAGCACTAACGCCCGCCTCGCCAAGTCCAGCACCCGCAGGCGTCTGCACTATCGCACTGGCTCGTCGCCGCCAGCCAGGGTAAGCCGTGCTCTAGGAGCCTCTGAACCAGACTTGGGCCTGACCCTTAAAGTGTTCAGCCTTGCCCAAAGCACCAAGATACATTTAGATAATCAGGTGGTTGTCTCACATGTAAAACACTGGTACACTTCTGTACCTCCCAAGTTTTGGAAAAAGCTGTTGCTAGGGTGTGAAAACGCTTTTAACTGGGGTGCTGAGTTGGCGTTCAGGTGTGGCAATACCAGCAGAAGGGTTTTCAGCCTGTAAAATAAGAAGTACCCTGTACCCTTCACACGGTGAAAAAGCCATGCACGTAATTGCCATGCGGTGACTGATATGCTTTAAGTTAACACCTCAACCTAAACACGCAAGAATTTATTCCTGTGCCAGTATCTAACGACAGTTTCTGTTAAACACCTGTTTGTTTCCAGTAACACAAACCAATTTTAAAAGTTTATAAATATACAATGAAGGTAAACCAAAGCAAGATCGATTTTTAGTCACAAAACCCATTACCACACAAGGATGGTATCACATCAATATTACACTACTAAATTAAACAAAAGACACTTCAGCTGAGACCACCATGCTTTTCTTCACTTGAGGCTCTCTAGCATTTTCAGAAAGAGGTTGCCCACACAGCTAGTGCTGCGTGAATATGCTGTAGTGTTGGGCAGCACTAGAAATATTCACTATTAGGCTTCTATCCTAAAGCAGTATTGAGGACTTTTCCCTTTACACTAAGGACCTGGCAAACAAGTTAAAGATAATATCCTGGCATATTTATTAGAATCATCTTTCAATTTTAGAAGAAATGACCTCTTTAAATAGCATTGTGCATGTTGAAGAGTTTACACTGACTTCTAGAAGTAGGGCCAATAATTAATAAGCCTGTCAGTTCACCGCACAACACAGTTTAATAAAGTATTTTACACCTATGATATATAGGATTTTAAGAGCCAAGATCAAGCCACTTCTCGAGTAATCACCCATTGACAGCTTCATAGTCTGTATTGCTCCTCAATCGTAATAGTTTCAAGGAAGTGGATGAAGATAGATGCCAAACAAACACAAACTAACCTATTTTCCTAGACACTTAATAAAGTCTTCAGTACCTATTAAACAAAGATACTTAAGACATTGAAGTTTGGACAAAATTTTTACATTTCGTTGCCTAAAATCTGCATTACTTATTCATTTAATGCTCTGTATGTCCCCAAATGTCTGCCTGCTTTTGAAACCCATACTTTGAGAGAAACATGTCAATATATTAAGAAATTGCACTTTTTTTAGTTGCCCATTTAGGTAAGATAGTAGTACTAATTCTTCCTGTCCTTAGTTTAACTGATACCCTGTGACAGGTTTTAGCAAACAACTACTTGAACTGCAGTATGTCCAGCTGCACTGGATAAGTGCATTTTTCAGACATACCTATTATGACGAGGAAAGGTACTTCTCCTATAAGACAGATCATTCACAAACAGGTTAAGCAAGAGCGACAATGCATACCATTAAAAAAAATATAATATTTCAGGCAAAACAGCACATATTATTTGGTTGAGTCAGTGAAGGATACATTCCAAGCTCTAAGTCTGATCTTCAGAGTTAAATTCAAGTATTACTTCCCTCTACATCCCACATGCACAAACACAAGACACTACCCACTAGTTTTGAGGAATCAGCAAGAGAGTGAGAAGAGAGGAGGCAATCATGTATCTGAGTTTTGCTGACAAATTTCAATGACTGAAAACTAAGATTCTTTGGAAAAAATAGGAATGTTTAAATATTCATGAAGTAGGAGCCATTTCACTCCTTTATCTTAAGGCAAAGAGGTAGCAAGACACTTCTGAAAGATACACCACACAGAACACTACAAACACATATCATGCCCTGGGTGTTGGCAATATTGGAGTAGAAAAAAAAGTCCTGACAGCAGTTTACTCATACCAGCTTTCTGATATATCCACCTCAGATATCCATTTAGCCAATACGAGTATAAACAACTCCTAAAAACAACCAGCCATACCAAAACAACTTTCTTTTTGCCTTTTAATTTGCTCTTGTGGGTAACACACACAGTCAATTCTAGGAATGCTGTTACAGGTCTGCACAACATCAGGTCAAACTATTTAAATTCATGTACAAGAATGATCTCTGCTTACTTTTTATCTATCAATTTTTCATCCTCAGATTTTTTCCAGTGTTCTCAAATATAGTAGTTCATGCTACTGCTGTCTTGGAAAGAAGATTATAACTTAGAAAAACACACAGGCGACAACATTTGGGATGTCACAGGAAAAGTTTTAGTACTAGGGTCAATAGCTACACGAGCAGTGTTTCTAACTACTTACATTCCCCATTTGGGAAGGTTGATAAGCAATGGAAAACTTAGCATTTATTAGTATCTATGCAACGCTTCCTGTTTTCCCAATTATAACTAAACCCTATACTCAATACAACAAAGATTTACATCTTATAGATGGGAAACAGCAATTCTAAGACACTGGTTAATTTGCTCAGTCATACGGCAAACAAATGGCAAAAAAAAGCCTCAAGCTTGTAATTAACTCCCAACCTACAGGCTGAAGACCTTAAACTTGGACAACTTATCTTTAAATTTAGAAGGGTGTGTCTTAAAAAAAGCTACCACCAGCAAAACAGGAAAAAAAATTCCTCTTCCCATCTCCAACTCCCTTGCCTACCCAACTCTCCAGAAAGTATTAAACTTTAAGTAGTTTGCATAGGCATTTCATGTGCTTAATTTCATGCAAAAGGTGTATAAATCAAAATTAAAACTTACCAGCCCTGTTCATTCTTATATTTGTAAGCAGCACCAAGAATGTGACATAATGTACCTCCAGCTTTGAAATCCATGAAGCACTTTGCCTAGAACCAGAAAAAAAAGTGGAAACACAATGACATTGACTTTGGTAATTATTTTAAATTAATACATGCTTGTTAGCTGAGTTTTAGACAACTAACTTATCAAATGCATAGTTTAATTTTCAGATTAATCACTTTGAGTTCTACATTCTCCTCTAAGAATGTTTTGAGAAGGTTAAATGCATTTGGTTTAAGTAGAATTCTTCACGTTTGCAAAAACCTGATATATCTGAAAGCTCCAATGCCTTTCTTACGTGAGTAGCTTGCAAAAAAATTCCTTGCGTAGCTGTAAAACAGAAATCCAAGCTACTCTTTGAACATCCATTTCATAGTAAATTACATGTAAAATCTTAGCTGTCTGTTAAGCAGCTCTTCATCTGTATTAAGCTGGTTAAAACAAATCATTAGAAATGAGCGTCTAAAACCAGGGTCCAAATTCACTATGGCTCCTAAAGCTCTCCGTTCACGTCCTTCCTCCACCACAACAAAAAGTTGTTTGTCGAGATCTGGAAAGCTCACTGTGCAGATCTGCCCTAAAATACTAAATCCAACTCATTTCTTCACTCTCAATTTTAGCAGAGTACAGCTGAGTCACATATTGAGGAACAGGTACTCCGACTTCAAGAACTGAAATTCGAACAGCAGCATGAGGAGACTGAAAAGCTCCGAGTCCCACCAAGTCCATTCCCTAAAAGGTTACTAAAGAAGCAGGACTGTTTGCTACACAGAAAGGTACATTTTTCTGATAAATTTTAGTTTGGAATTATCTTTGCTCCTTCACTAGTCTCTCCTGTCAGGATGTTTGTATGTGCTTGGAAGAAGTAAGCCACTGTCAAAGTCATCCTCAAAATGGCAGACAACTGTATAGCTCAGGTAAAGCCAGGACCAGAGAAAGGCAACGCTAGAATGTACGTTAAGCATGATTCGCTGAGTACTGACACACAGGCTGTGTGATGCTCTCTCTCTCTCCTTTTATATGTATTTTAAAGAAAGTTGTTCTGACAATAAATTGAAATGACAAAATGAAGCAGATCCATCACCTAGCTAGGCTTCCACAACAGACGCGTGTATTCTGCCTCGAAGCCGGTATTCCCTGGCACTAACGAGGAAGGACCCGCCTACAGAAACGCAGACCCACACCTCCCAGTCCTGTGAGAAGTGCACAACGGCCAAGGGGCGTTCGGGAGTTGACCCCTTCTGATGTTGCTCCACTCAGTACAAGATGCCCAACTACTTACTGGAACAGGAAATGAAACCTATCTTTTCACATGCATGCTAAGCTTATAGACCAAGATCGGTCTATTTTGTGTTTCTCGGTAAACATAAAACACTTGTACAATTCACAGAACAGAATTTGGGGAGTTTTTAATGGCTGGGCTCTGGTTACCAGCAGCTTTCTGCGAGCTGCCTTCTGCTGGAACTAGAGAAAGCACAAAGCTGGAGACACCGCACACACAACAGCCTTCCTCATAGTTTTTCTATGTTAGAAATGTTTTCTGATTTAGTTCCTATCTTACTTTTTAGATTAGAATAGGTCTTTAAGTCCATTATATTACACCTCAGGAGTATCTGCTAACAGAATGAACAACAAATTACAGTCTTCACATTGCTGACAAGCATTTTAAACTCATTCTGCAGCCAGGCAACTAAAATAGTAGCATGGGATCTAAACAAAACATTGCCTTCCTTGGCTCTAGAGCTGCTGATGGAAAGCAAAGCAGTTCTGTGAGATATCAAATACACCAGTGTCCAAGAACAACATAAAAAAGAACCTTCATAAGCATTCGACAAGAACAGGGCCACTCCTGGTCTACCATCTGCTTAGAGCCCTACTGTGCACAGAAAGCAATAAAGCAAGCTCAAAGCTGCCATACGGGTACTTGCCAGTTTACGAGCTGCATGCAGTTCAGTACTATTCTTAGCAAACTAAAGTCCTCTACAGATGGAGCAGTCTCTGATCAGAAGCTTGAACAACAACAAAATGTTTTAACATGCTGAATTATTTTATTGCCATAAGACTCTGAGAATACAAGCGTTGCTTTACAAACATGCATGCAAACGCTAGCTGCTGTAAAGACCCACGGTAAAGAATATTTTTGCAGCACTAGCGTGCAAGTTGCCGTTACTTATCTTGAGGTGTCCTACATACGTATGGTCATCCAGAATCAACCTTTCCCTTTTTGCTGACATGCCTGACATATCACACAACTGAATGAAATCACCACAGCAAAGCCTGCCTCACCTGCATTTTGGGAAACTGTTGATCCCACCGTTGTACCCAACGTCCCCTACTTCAAGTTGGGGGGCTGCTTGCTGCAGCTCCTCCCTTATCAAGCTGTCCATCAGTAGCCACATTACATCTTTCAAGGACAAGGTCAAACCCTTCTGCATTACCGGGGCAATTTTGGAAGGCAGTCCTGCAGCCTGGCACAGGGCTCAGCGATCCAGGAGTCCTCGGCAGCAGAAGTAATCGCAGTGACTCTGGCAAGTTAGGATTTTACTACCACACACAGGACGTTCAGCCAATACTTAACCATGAAAAAGAGTATACAAACCTCTTTCATAGCCATAAATCACTTTAAAAAAGCGTCAGCAGACTCTAGCAAGACCCTCCCTGTGGTCGTTGCTACTAGCATAAAAGAAAATTGCTTTTAACAATTAGATAAAACCCGTTCTGTAGAAGAGATGCAGCTGTCAATAAACTAGATTCCCTTCAACATTTTTACCCAAAATGCATCATAACAAGGCACTTAAGATCAACTGGCCTTACAATTTGCCATCTTAAGAGTTGGTATCTTAATAGAGCCTTTATTTGAAACATGCAAAACTGCCTTTAAGAGAATTAATCATCTTTCTCTTTTTTAAGCATCAATAAGGTTAGACTATATGCATTTCAATGCAATAATGAAAAGACATGCACAGAAGTCAAGCTGTAACAGTCCTTCATTTACTCTAGATTTATTCACAGACCCTGTACCGTACGGCATCTTTGCCAAGAACAGGAGCTTAAACCCTCTCTTAAATGCAAGGTCTATTTCATATATTGAACACACTAAGTAAAATGTTCGAACTTTATTTCAAGAGATATAGTGATGTAGACTTTCAAGTCTGTATATGCAGTCCAGGTCAGAGGTTTACCTCAAATACTGATGGGAGAGACCAGCTTCCCGTTGTCACTGACTGCTCCAGCATGGCAAAGCAGACGCTTCAGAGAATGAGCGTGAGGTACACTAGCTAGTACTTGGAAAATAAATATAAAGGCTCTAACGTGAATTGGAAGAACAACCTTGCTTTGACGTTCTCATCAGCAAGTTCTCCTGGTGAGCCACATCCCTGTGTTTTGCAACAACTGCAGTTCTCAAGATCAACACTTAATCTCAAATAAAATTGCACTGATAAGGGAGGCACTGCAGTGTGTATTAATGGAGAACAGCATCACGCCAGGAGTGGACTATTAATGTCAGCAATTAGTGATGGTAGTTGTGAGCAGTAGTCACAAGTTGAGGACTTCTGAAGTCATCTGCAGGTACATGGCACTCAAAATTTTGATGGCTTGGGGGTTGTTTCTTTTACACAAGCATGACTTCCTCCTCTTCAACTTCAGATCCTCCCTCCCCAGGAACATGGTAATAGTGACCAGTCACTAAGATAATACAAGCCTTTAACCTTTTAGCTTCATTCAGTTTCTTTTCAGTGGAAGCCTGCAGTAGCTTTTCAATATGCTTTTGGAGATCAGCAATGTCACTTAAGACATCCCTTCGCCCCACCTCTCTTCCCAAGTCATAGGCCTGTAGAACTGGAGCTTTCTGCACTATGGTAGAATAACAAAGCCTCCTTTGCAGCCTGAACTCGTATCTTAAATTGTTGTCTAAAAAAGTGACAACTAACCTAGTCTTAAGAGTACGTATTGCATTTCGTCATAAAAACAATATAAGGGAAGATGTACTGATCAGTTGTCTTCTGTCGGAAGTAACTGAGAGCAGAGAGACACAACTGATGTGAAGTTGAGTAAATTTGATCAGATTAGACCTTTGAAACAGCAAGAATAGTTCAACACAGGAACAACATATCTACAATGCCACTGAAATCTTTATTACCCATTTTTAAGATAAGACAAATTGATTTAAGACTCAGAAGCACTCAAATGGTTTATCAGCTTGTTGAATATGGGTACAGTTTTATGGTCTACACTGCCATATCAAAACAAAGCACCACAATGTTCATCTCTGTCCCTAAAGCTTGTCATTACCACTGAGGTATCAGGTGATCAGAATGGAAAAGATGGTGAGCTACATCTTAAATGGCATCTTGTGGTGCTTCTGTGTGCATTCCTAAGCACCAAAGAGATTCACCTAGTAAGTTTGAAAACCCCTCTTCTGAAGAAAACATGCATGAATTCAGTCTTCACAAAAGAAGTTACATAAGCAACAAGTCTGGGGGAAAAAAATCACCATAAAATAAAAAGATAGTACTCTAAGTGGTAGACCAAAGATGATGGGAGTACTTTCAACAGTTTTCAAAACAACTTCAGTTTATGATATTGTAATCAGTTATATATATTTCCAACTTAGTATGTGTATCTACCCAGAGCCCTGGGTTGCATGACCTTAGGTTCCCAGTAAGCATTCTGTGGCAAAGATAAGCAAAGATCTTCCTGCTCACGTCCACAATGCTTACATACACATTTATGACAGTTTTTTGGCCCACAAAACCTACCCTAAATCAGCCAACTGACTGCTTGATACCACGCTGCAGTCCTTGCCCTTCACAACTGAAAACCCTTTGTTACTCTGTCCTCACCATTTGCTGCATCCATCTTCCCTCTATCAGTTGTTTAGAATTCACACTCACTTGGACAAGATTCTTTTGGTGGTAGAGAGGGTTCCAAGCACAACGGGGCTGATCTCTGAACATAATCACTAGGATACTACTGCGAAACATGTGCCAAGTTTGAACTTTCAATAAGCAACTTTAAATATCAACAAACATTGATACTGTTTCTGTATACCAATATTCTGAGTGACTGGAGAAGTATTCCAGACTAATTAGGTAACTATGTGCTAATAAGGAACATGGTAAAGCCTTTTTTCAGCATTAACAGCATTACAAGTTTGAAGTTTAATTAACACAAATGCCCAATGGAAACCTTTTTGGAATGCGCATGTTAGTTTAGGATGCATCAGTCCAAGCAAAGGTTTGCAAGTCTACATACAATTTCACTAGAAATCAAAACCTTTCCACAGTATTCAGGAAATCACTTCCAAACGTATAGGAAATAAGATGTGTTACATTGAAAAATCTGTTTTTAAGGAATGTGTTCTTTCACCCCTTCCAGAGGGTGAATCAACAAAAGCCTCAGGCTAAGCACGCATCTCCCATCACCAGCAGCAGAGCTACTGGATGAAGAACAACATATGCCGTAGTAATAGCAGCAGGTTAACCCCAATACTCACAGGAAGCTTTGTGAAGGCAGGATTGGTGACATGTTTTCCAAAGGCATCTTCCTGGAATTGCAGCAGCTGCACCACCAGCCCAGCCAGTGTTTTATTGGTAGGAGCATCTGCTTGAACATACTGAAAGACAAAACCCACACGCTTACTTGGGACAGAGGATAGTAAAACATGAAGACTAGTTTACTAATTTCCCAGACCACTTTATCTGTTGTGAAGCACAGTTTAAGATTTAAGGATCACTGTGTGGCTGGGGGTGTGTGCATGCACACAGGAGAAGCGCCAAGCACAAACATTTTTCAAGCTTTAGTTTTAAAATACAGCACGTATCTCTGAATCATCATCAGTTCATCACAGCCGGCAGTGTTTTACAGATAGAGATTAACTACTTCAATCTGATTTGTAGTTCCTAATAAAGGAACAGACTAATTCTGGTCCACACATACACAAAGCTTTCTACAGCAACTTTACCAGCTCCTTCTGTAATCAACTACTACACATTAATCCTAAGAGCATCCATTTAGTACTATATAGCATGTCACGTAAAAAGAGTTAAAAACGATCCAGCCAGCTACATTCGCAATGCTCTGGGACAATCTAAGCACTTCCCAAGGTTATACTACTAGTAAAATGCATATATGTAGAAGGGGAAATCACAGCATGGAATATACAAAAACCTCCCATGGCTGCTGAGTTTTCGTTACCCATAATATTACACTATTCATTTACTGGATGTAATCTCCTCACCATGCCAGATGACTTCTCAGAGTAGAACAAACATTACTTGTTCACGTAGCATACGGAGTAATATTACCTAGGTAGCACTACGAGCCGTAAGGCCTTTTCTCTTCCCTCAAATCAGATTCTTCTAAAGCCCCTTAAAAATTTCTTTTGAGAGCCAGAACCCTCAGAAGTTTAAAGCAGTGGTGTTAAATAGCAGTCAAATCTAACCAAGCTTTTTTCTAACTAAGCCATCGACATAGTAAAAGATACTAAAAAGACATTTGACTTTGTCATTACGATTTTACAGCATCTGACTGATGCAAGAGACGCAAGTTCCTTCAGCACTTGTTCAAAGGCAGAGACACATATCTGAGAACTTACATCTTCACAACTCTAAGGACACAAACACCTGTTAAGACACCCCAGGTGTCCTTCCCTGTGTATAAAACCTAATCTAGAAATATCAGCCTATAAGGAACAGAGGGCTAAATTTCCAAAGCTGCACTTTTCTTAGTCCTCTTCCCTCCCCCCAGGAAAGGCAGGCAATTGTGAGCATTTTATCCAATTAGTAACTCCTACCAATTCACATCAGCTACCACAGAGATTTGAAGCAGCAACAGCAGTCAGTCTTTATGGCTGTTAGAATCCATTCGAAGATGACGACTTCTGCTCTTAGGCTTTGTAAAGCCTCTAGACCTTCATGCTCCTCTCAGCTAGCAACTATTTTCTCTATCATTTTTGGACTAGAAGCTCTGCGTGGTGCAGCTGAATCTACCAGAGCAGTTTAAGCAATCTTTTGTTGGAATTACTGATCCTAGACAGGATGGCAAAATGGAGCATGTGACTCACTCAGATGCCCCAGTTAATCCAGCATCGTTACTGAAAAACCCGTCCCAGCCTCTGCATTAGCTCACCAGGTGCTGCAGCTCAGCGGGGAGCGTGCCCTTCTCTTCCCTTCTTACACGTGGTAAAATTCTCCAGCAGGGAGGCACAGAATAACACCCAAACCCCTACTGCTGAATCTGCCAGAACCCTTTTTATCAGCGTCCTAAGGGTTGTTAAACCAAGAGGATGATTACCGAAACACATGCAGTGCTGCGCATTTTTAAAGCTGTTAATAAAAGCTTTTTCTTGTATTGTTTTTTTGTACAGTTTAAAAATAAGTGCCTATCATACCCAGGATGTGCACGGATGTAGTGTATCACAGGCAACAGCCCTAAAGCTCCCATCAGTTTGCATGTTCCACCTTTGCACCACCACCTTATTCAAGTCTGAATAAAACTGAGCTTTTAGCTCAGCTATGCCAGTTATAATGCAATCAAACAAATGTAAATTAAAAGGTGCAGGCAAAACATTTGCACAAATGTGAAAACAAAAGCGCATCGGATGAAGTGCCAGACTTCATATTAAATAATCCTATTTCTATTCCCAAGACAGCTTTGGTTTTCCACACATTCACATGCCATACATGTTAAACATGCTCAAAAAGCAAAGCCGCTGGTTCCAGCTCAAGTCCAGCTATGTAAGACTGTCGATCTGCCTAGCTGTAGCCCTTTCTCTAAATACCTATCTAGATCAACAGATATATTTTTTTTCCCCAGTAAAACAGAGTACACTGCAGTAGCACACCTTTAGTTTTGCATGGGAGGCATACTCCAGGAAGATAAAAAATGAAAAATAGCTTTTGCATATCTTCTCTGAAGCTACACAGCCTTCATTCTGGCAACACCGAACAGAGAAAAACCCTCATAACCATTATAGAACAGAGAAAAACCCTCATAACCATTATAATTCATTTAATGGGCAAAAGCCTCTGTACTGCTACATTTGGGGTTTTTGTACAGGTTAAAAGTCTCAAAGCTTCTTGTACCAAGTTTAACACAATATTTTAAATTAATAAAGCACTGAAAAATGCATAAAATGCAACAAACACTGATGGCTCCTACTAACAGTTAAATAGATGTTTAAAGCAATTCTGCACTTACGGCCACCATTTAAAACGTAACAAAGAAAAAAGTCACCAATCCAAAAACTTGGAATTTCACTAATCCACCTCTCAACCCATACAGTCTACTTAAACTCACAGCTTCTTTAGGGCACCCGGAACAAAACCACATCCTGCCTTCAGCATAACCCTCTACCCAAGGTTCTCTCAACTTCCAGCCTGAGGATCCCTTAAACCATGGGAAGATAGTTCATGAAAAAGATAACCAGAGAAGGAACTTACTCTTCACACAAGCCAACAAAAACAGAAAACAAAACCCAATAAGGAAGTAGTCAAAGTTTAGGGTTTTCTAGCAGGGTTTCTTTGTCACTTGTAAGCAAGAGCTCACCAAGACAACACAGCCTGCTGTAAATAAATACCTGGTGACTTACAGCACCCAGCACTGCAACCTCAGTCAAAAAAATGAATCCAGAAGAGGTGGTACTCTTGTATTGACTTACCATATTTTTTTAAAAATGTTTTCCTTCAGAAAAAAAAAGCCACAAAACATTTACATGAGAATGTACCTGGGGAAGCATATTCTTAGACATGTGAAATTTTTCAGACACTTATTCCTTTGCTGCAGATCCCATTTTTTACCTCCACAGGAGGCACTGACAGCTGGAAGCTATCAGAAAGGTAGGTAACATAACATTAGGAATCCCCCATTCTATTCTGCATTACCACTGTTCTTGCAAATTGTTTATACAGTAAAGTCGCTTCTTTGCCTAAGGTTCCCTCTAAACCTCTAAAATAAGGGGGAAAAAACCCCCACACCTTCAAAAGGAAACAAAAGACTCCTCTCATACATTTATGCACACTATCCAGCAATACAAATGGATCTTTAAAGCAGCAAGATCAGTAAGACAATTTCCTGATTGATATGCAGCGGGTTGAGGGGACCACAGAGGACTGGAGTCACAACATAACTGCAAGTTTTCCACTAGTATCCAGAGCAGACAAAGGCAGAAAGTGATTCTGCAGCAATTAAAGGTTTTTAAAGAACGAATTCCAGAAGAGAGAAACGACACCTTGTTCCTAGACACACACCTTCGGCATAAGAGGATTTTGTTCAAGCGCTGAAATACCAAAGCCTCGTTGACACAGCAAAGATTTTTCTAACATTTCCACGTCAATTAGAAATACACCCACAGAACCTTAAGCAGAAAACACATATAGTCTGAAGCCTTTCAGTCTAACTCAAATATTCAAGAATAGAGAGTAACCACTAGCAGAGGAAATCACTTCTCTTCACCAGCAAGATTTGCCATTGCAGCTGCACTGGAAAGCCTTTGTCACAGACCTAAGGACAGAGCTGTAGAGCTGTTTTTCATGTGGTTACTGACCTCAAATAACCACATTGTGGCTCTGCATTGTAGCCCTCATGCACAAACCCCTTTCCTTCCCTCCCCAAACAAAGAACGTTTCAGCTCAGATTGCTAAATAACAGGGAAAGGAAAGCCAGCAATACTTTGATTTAGGTTATAACCCGTGTTCCTTTTTTAAAGGCAAGAACACAAGAGAGCTGCAAACAGAGAAGAACCTGCCTCAGATTAAATAAAAGTCAGTCACCGAAGAAATACTTGATAAGGTTAGCACTGGCACAAGAAGTCAGAGCCAGACACATCCTCTAAACTCAGCTCCTGGCTGGCGGCGAACAAGCAGGTGGTCTCTGAACAGACATCTTCAGCCCTAACAACTGCCATTTCACAATAGCTGCCAAGAAGCGGCTCGTCCCTCCTCGCTGTCGGGCTGAGGCATATTAATAGAAGGGCATAAAGGGATCCCAACGCTGCTGCCCGTCCTTATCGGCCTGCGGTAAAACAAGCGTGTTCCACCGGCACCAGTCCAACACCTTACAACAGCACCGCACTCGATTAACGCGGAAAGAAAACTCATTATCGTACACTTGCAACTAGGGCAGGTGGGTCCCGGATACTCGACAAACCACCCAGACTTCCAAGCCATACCTCCTCATAGTCTGTACGGTTTAGTGTCTATATGGACAGTCCATACCCTCTTCTCCTGTAACTCACCCTTGAAGGCAACGCTCCCCTTGTTCTTTAGAAACCAAACCAAAACAGCCTCCTCCCCACCCCTCAAAACAGCAGTTTTCCAGCCTTCTGTCTCAGAGGGGCAGGGCACAGCTTTCAGAGCCTCCCAGTGGCTCAAGCTCCGACAGGCTGATACACTGAACTGGACATGATTAACACACTGGGAACAGTCCTTAGGGACTTACAACTGCAAGGCCAAGGTTAGTTTCTGCATCCTTCATAATACATATGCAAAACACCCCATCCCAAACTATCTCAGGAAGATATTTTAAATGCAAGAGAGAACTCTATTTTATGAAAAGCCATTTTAATAAGAGTAATTTGTTCCTTAATGTCAAAGGAACTACCTAAACAACATATAGTACTAGAGATCACTGAGCATTAGTACAATAAAAGGTGAATTGCCCAGTTTACTTTTGAACTAGAAATTTCTACTTACAGTGGACAGCTTGATGTCACCAGCATTAGTCTACCCAAACGCTATGAAAGCCTGTCAGATCCCCCAGGCCTTAGAAACCACAGCACAAACCCGTTTCCAACTCAGAGGGAAGAAAGGCTCAAACATCTGTACTCTGGTCCAAGGCCTGGGAAGAAGCGTGGGACCTCCTGCAGCTCTCAATGCAGAGAAATCACGCAAAATGACGGCCATACATCATACACAGAAATAGGGAGCGGGAGGAAGTTTGGAACAATCAATGTTGTTTTCTGTCATTAAGTTTGTTGTCACTAACAGTCCCTCCCCAGGGTTCCTTCCATCTTTACAGGCATCCTTTACCCAACCACTTGAGCCTTCTCAACACAAGCTCCCAACGCACACCGTCTTTCTGCACGTCCAGGGAAGGGCCTTCCTCACTGCCAGCACCTTAGCCAAGAAGAAATGGGCCCGGAAACGTTTGTGTCAGGAAAGAGCACGTTACAGCAACGCAGGGTTACAAACCCCACATCGCTGCCCAACAGAATTTATCATCAAAAGATCTGACAGAGACCTGCCTAGGCAGCCCGCTCCTCCCCGTTAATAAGAGTTTTCCAATATCCAGTGCAAGTCTTCCAAACAGTATTTAAATCTCTCATTTTTTTACTTATATTCTAGAGACACAGAGAACTCTCAGACATTTTGACTTGTCTAATCTAGAGAGAAGAATGAGAAGTTTTATAATTGCAATTCTCTAACTCTCTCCTTGCCCACTGTGACTTCTGGATCCTTGACCAAACTCGCTCCTGCTCTCGTGATTCTCTCCGGCTGGTTCCCAACGTCCCCAGAGCTGGACACACCACCTACTACAGCTGACGGCTTCACCACTGCCAACATCCACATGTATCCTTTTTTAAGAGCACAAACTGGACCAAAGCCAACTATGATCACCATGTACTTTTCTGAAGGAAGTCATGCACATATACAGCAAAGCTGCCACCTGAACTACAGGAAATAAAATTAATAATGAAGTATCCACTGCACAAAGAAAAATAACGTAAGATGAACTAGAGTCCATTTACTGCGTATCAAAAAGGAATTAACACTGACATTTAGAGTACTAAGGATACGCCTTTAAATGCTAGTAGTATGTATCAGTTTCCTTGTTTCCCAAAACAAAAATAATTTTCAATTTTTAAAAAGTACTTTACACATATTCTGAAATTCACTTGCCCAGTGAAGATTTCGTCTTAGCCCAATTCTAATTAGCTTCCAGAGTTTAAGTAGTAAATATAAGCATCTAATCTTTATAATCAGTAATACCGATAAGCATAAACCAATTATACTAAAGGAGTTCTGTTTTGGCATACAAAATGAAAGCTCCCATTCCCAAACTACAGATAAAAGGCCCTGCCTGGCTAGTAAGATGAGAACTAGCCTGTCTAGGTAGTTTTGATTCACAACAGCAAGGGACAATAGCTGTTAACGCTTTTAATAACATGACTTGCTCTTCTGCAAAATGGCAGGTGCCAATTCAAAGTTATTTCAAAACTTTATTGTGTTCTGGTGGGTATTCAGTTATGAAAATGAAATGAAAGAACGCTCCTCCCCAGTAGTCTAGAAACAGCAGAGAAGCACAACCAAAACAAAGAAAAACTGAAGCAACTGTAACACAAAAGTCTATCGTTATCAATGTTAATAACTTAAGCTGCTCGCTCCAACGATGACCTCCACCCCACTGCGTGGATTCGACTGTATGCGGCTGTGCTGGAACAAGTCATGTGGAAGGACCGGTAAAACACACCTCAGAATGTCTTCTGGTTTCTAACCCAGATCAGATCAAACATATTTCAGAGCACTGCCACGCAAATAACCCAAGCAATGGCACCCGCAGAGCGTCGGGCAAACCTGTGGGTAGGTTACTGACACCAGACCTACAGAAGAATGGAGGGACGGCCTGCAAACCTCAGGGAAATATGGAGACTAAGGCACCTTTAGGTTGTCCAGCATCTCCCCCTGACATCGCTCTGCCCCACCTAATGTTCTTCCCAGGATTGCTACAACGCTGTCTAGGCAGATCTATTTGTCTTCTGGAAGGGTCACTTCAGGTAATTTTTCGAGGCTTAAGTATTGAAAAAAAGTTACAAAATCATCACACAGGAACAACACTTGAAAAGCAAGCAAAGAAACGGACAACATAGCAAACCGTATGAAAGAGGAAGAGGACAAGGGCAACACACAGCGAGCAATGGCACCCTCAAAGACTGAACTGGCCCCAAGTACAAGCAACACGCAGAGCTTGTAACACGTCCCAGATTCGCCGAAACGCGGTTCTGAACAGCACGAACAGCTTTTTTTAATTCCCCTGCCTTTTTTTAAACACACCGACAGTTCAGGGGTGCGGTTTAAGTGAAACCCGTAATAAAATCCTGGCAAGCCGAGCCGGGACTTGCCCGCACAAGAAAGTTACCGCGGCGGCTCGCCTCGGTGTACGCACGGACGCGGGGCGCCGCGTCGCCGAGGGAGCGCGGCCCGGCCCGCCGGGGGCGCGGGGCGCACGACAGGCCCCCCCGGCCGCAGCAGGAGGGCCGGGCGCGGCGGCGAGGCCGCGGCTGACAAAGGCTGGCGGCGGTGCCGGGCCTCCCCCCCCGCTCCGCCCCACAGCCCCGGGGCCCCGCCGGTGAACTCCCCCGCGGGAAGGGACCGTTAAACCGCCGCCCCCCCTCCCCCGCCCCAGCCGGGCGCTCGCCCCGCCGCCGCGGAGGCCTTTATTCGGGCCGCCCGGCCGGCCCCGCCGCCCCACGCCCCCGCCGGGCCGCACCTTCTTGTAGTGCTTCCCCAGCCAGACGCGGACCGAGTCCAGCTGCGACACCGTCTCCGGGCTCTCCCAGAACTTCCCCGTGGGGCCGCCGTCCTTCCGCCGCGCCACCGACAGCGCCGCCAACCCGGGGCCGCCGCTCACCGCCACGGCCGCCGCCGCCGCGGCTCCAGGCCCCGTGCCGCCGCCGCCCGCCGCCACCGCCGCTGCCATTGTTAGCCTCGCCGAGCGCCGCCACCGCGGCCCTGCACCTCCCACCCGCCTGACGCCGCGCATGCGTCGAGCGGCGGACGCCCCGCCCTCTCGGGCATGCTCGGGAACCCGCTCCGCTCACGCTCCCCCCCCCGCTCCGCCGCCGCGCGCGCGCGCCAGCCCAGTGCGCTCCAACTCCCCCCGGTGCAGGGCCCCCCCCCGCCCCTCCCGGCGGCGCTGGCGTCCGCGCGCCGCCGCCCTCAGCGCCCGCGCGCCACCGCCCCTCCCCCACGCAGCCCCGCCGCCATCTTGGCGCATGCGCGAGCGGCCCTTTTCCTGCGCGGGTGGGCGGGGGGGGTGTCTGCTTCCCGCGCATGCGCTGGGACTACAAACGGGCTCCCTCCGGCGCCGGCCCCGCCCCCTCCGCCCAGCCTCGGCACATGCGCGCTGGCTCCCCCCGCCTCGAGCTGGCCGGTAGCGCGGTTTCGCCTCAGAGGCTGCCGCCGAGAGACCCGGGCTGGGGAGCGCTGGCGGTGCGCTCCGGGCCCGGAACAACGCCGTCGGTGCCCTTGATGCCGGCTGGGGAGCGCTGGCGGTGCGCTCCGGGCCCGGAACAACGCCGTCGGTGCCCTTGATACCGGGTGGACACCTTGACATCAGAGGGATGCTCGGGCATCCCGAGAGGTCTCACCCTCTCCTCACACGCTGGCTGGTCGCAGCAGTCCCATCCATGTCCAGCTCGCCTTGTGGCGACTTGTCAAATCCCGCTGCTGTATTGCCGCACGAGGGGTGCGCTGATGAGTTCGGGTGCTTTTTTAACTTTGTTTACATGCGTGCTCTCTAGTGCTAGTGCAGCTTTCGTCACCTCTGCTTGTTCCTCCGTGGTTCAGCCGTCGCTGACCTCACACAGGACCAAGTTGGGGGGTGGGGGGGTGCTCCTGGTAGCTCTGGGCTGTGGAAGCTGCAAATCTGATCTGATCCAGAACTCCTTTTAAATCTCACACAGGTTATACTGGTGGAGAGGAGTTGGCTATGTAGGGTGGAAAAAAATCTTTTCCGTTCAAAGCATTCTGGCACTCTGTGCTAGGGGGTGGCAGATTGAAATCTGTGATACCACCTTTTGGGCATTAGAATGCCTCATATCACAGAATAGTTTGGGTGGGAAGGGACCTTTAAAAGTCATCTAGTCCAACCTCCCTGCAATGAGCAGCGACATCTTCAACCAGATCAGGTTGCTCAGATATATAGGAAATAGCTTTTTTTTCCCTGCTGTGGAAAGAGGCACAGTGGAGACCTGTGTAGCCTTTTATATTTGCTCCTCCATCTTCAGGACAGCAGGCAGCGAAACATGAGACTTCCATAAAGAATAAGAGGACAGCTTCATCCTCAAGTATGGCTGCAAGGATGTGCAACCACACACATTTTTTTCCGTTCTGAATTTCTGAAGACAGCTGACCCCTTGGCTATCAGGCAGACAATTCTCAAGTTGCTAAGCAGAAGTGAGATGAGCAAACAGCTCACAGGCTTCAGACACCAGCCCAGGCTGTTTGTTCTCTCATCGGACACCACAGGGGGTGGTGGAGCACTAGTACCAGTGCCAGGGAAACCATCCTTGAGCAGTGTGGCTGCACGCATTGTTCCTACAGTGACTAAAGCTTTACACAGAAGAAAAGGAATGACATCTAGCAAGTAATATTTTGGGGTAAAAAAAAAAGTGGAAGGCAGGGAAATGGAGCCTCAATTTTCAAGGTTTGAAGAGTGTCATCTCCACGATGGCAAGTACTGAAAATGACAATGTGAAAAGAAGGGGGAGAGTGCTAAGCATACAGGTAGCTGAGTTGTAATTCACAATTGCACCTCAGCTAGAAAGGGCAGCTCTTCCAAAAGTCTGGACCGTGTACTTACCTGAAACAAAAGTGAAAATACCAGAATTGGGAGCAATTCTTTAGATGGGTTATGGGCAGATCAAGCATGTGGTTTATCAATGAGCCACCTGAACTACAGCTTGCTGTGGGTCAGGTTCCTGACATCACCTGCAGAAATGTGTGTTTGTGCAGCTCCAGGTGTACGAGCTGCAGCACAGAAGCAGAAAAACTTAGAGAGCAGAAATTCTTGAAGTCATGATTGCAGTCATGGCCCTCACATATCAGAATCCCAGCGAGGAAGTGTAGAAAAGGAAGGGAGAGGGGGAGGAATTGCAGACAGAAGGCAGGCAGGAGCGGAACAGAGGAGGAGGTCATACCTCAGTGAACACCACACGCACCAGTGTTTTGCAAAAGCTCCCAGAAGACAAAGTGAACGCAGATGCTGATTTTCATGACTGTGGAGACTAAGGAAAACATTTGTATTTCAGTTATATCACAAATGATGATCTTGGTCTGTCTCCCTCGTAACCATCGTTTTCTGCTGTTGGGGCTAACTCTCTGAGGTAGAGTGGAGTCTGATCGATCTGTACCTTGAAGGGGAAAAACACAAAATCAAAGATTTCATCTGGTTGGAACCGAGACATTTGGTGCGCCATGTAAGAACCATGAGATTTGAAGGACTGGCTCTGGCCCTATAGCTAGGCACCTCACATCACCTGCCCTTTTTCTTTCTTCCAGATATAGAGCGCCCCCTCTTATCCTCACCCAAGGTGTCTTTTGAGACTGTAGGGTAACTCACAACTCTGATTTAGATGATCTGGGTCTCAGAGAGAGGAAGATCTGGCTTTAGCCTAGCTTCTTAAACAACTTACTCCGTCATATTCCCCTTGTTCCCAAACCTTGCAAATGTTGGACCTGCTGGTCCCCTTTGGTCAGGTTTGGCACACAACACAAATGCTGTGATTGCCCATACAGCTGAGCGAGTAGTCTGTGCTCCAGGAGCACATCCTTCCTAGTCAGACACCACAAGGGCATTCCAGGAATGCTGTTAATGCCAGCAATGGCATAACAATTGGCCACACAAAGGAAGAGGAAGATCATCTGCACGTCAAGACTAGGTGATGGCCAACAAGGACTTGATGAGCTTGTTTTAGGACACAGTTGAGTGCACAGACACCGTAGGAGGCAAAGGGAGAGTTCAGAATATGAGCAGATGATTTGTGAGCTGAAGCTCACAGTTTGCGTGGAGAGCTCAAGTTCAGTGGAGAGATGCAATTAGGGAGTAAACTGGGTGCCAACATACATAATTACCCTACAGGCAGTTTTAGCCCTTGTGTAGCTCCACAGCAGTGGAACAGCTGGATTAGCTTCAGTGGTGGTAGAACAGCACATGCCCCGATGAAGCATCTGATCAGGAAAGGCTGAGGGTTTTGTATGTAACCTTAAGGCAGCCTTAGAGAAAGGCACAGCAGTGGGTAGTGCCTGAGCTAGATGAACAGAGCTGGTGCTACTAATGTCTCCTCAAGGAGATTTAGAAGCACAAACATGCAGCAATCCTGCAGGATGCAGCCTAGGAGAAGAGGTACAGGGACACATGTGAGGCTCTACCTTGCAGAGCCAGCCCACAAGAAAACTGACTCAGGCAGTGCTCATTACGGCTTCAAAAAGCAAGTAGTTTGAAATATAATGAACAAATCTGCACCACGTCTTCACTGCTGGGTACATTCAGAAGTTATTTCTCTTTTTGTAATTGCATCTAGTTCAATGGAATGAATCATTATGAAACAATTCTCCCCGAAATTTCTTCTTTTTAAAAGATTTAGCTTTGACTGAGCTTCTACTAATTTTTTTTTTTGTGAATTTAACCATTCAAAATACAAACATTCAAAAAGACAGGCAAAAAATCTGTATGCTATTACACAAGTCAACAAATTTTAGTACAAAAAATTGAGTGCATTTCTATGATTTGTTCCTACATTCAACTCCAGAAAAGTAAGAATGGTGAAGGTGGGGGCTTCTCCAATTTCCCAATTTTTCAAACCAACTTGAAGTAGCACCACAGTCCTTGGTCCACACAACCAGTAACAGAAACCCACACCCAGGTGCGGTCATGCGTCCTTGAACTCTGCAGCTTTTTGTTTTCTTTCTGAACTAGCCACAATTCCACTCCATCTGTACACATTTTGGTACAAACAAGATCGATTACTTCCAGCTGCAGGCAGTGCAACAGAGCACCACTGCAGTGGTGAACAGCAGCCTCATCACTGAATCATGCAATGTACTTCACAGAATGTAACTAGGCAACACTTGGGCATTTTACTGCCACTTTATTAAAATACAATCAAATAGAGAGACAAAAACCTCTTCAGCAAAACCACAATCCCCATAGAAAAACATCCCTGGCCTTACTACAGGCTGCAAGTGTTCCCCCTGCCCACGAACACTCCAACCGCAAAATAAATACCTACAAGAAAGGATGCTTCTGGAGATAGAGAATGATAAAAACAGCCAAACATCCAGAAATCTAAACTTCAGAGATCATTTTGAAAGGCAGCAAAGTGAGTATATTCCATAATGAACTAGTAATAAGAACTTCATTTTTTTTGGCTCTAGAACGTAAATAAACACCTTTTGCTCAAGACAATTATTTTAAGCAAGAAGTTTTAGTTAAGCTGGAACATGGTTCTGGGTAACCTTAATACAGATTCAAGTTATTCTTAATAGCAGTATTAGTTTTGATACATGTCCCACCGGAAAGTATCAGATTGATCAAGTTTGAAGCTCATTCCCTGAAAGCAGCTCACCACGCCTCTCACCTAGAAACAGCCAGCAGCTGGAGAACCCTTTTACACATTTCTCTCAGCTGGATGGCTTTTCAGTGCCTCGTTGCCAACATCCCTGAGACCATGTCTTCACTCCAAGGAGAGAAGGCAATTCAGAAATGATGCAAGAAGGCAGAGAATTGTAACTCATCAATTCTGTTACAGCAAGGATATCGCAAGACAAGTGTGTGTGATGAACTGGACCTGCAGTTTCTGTGAAGGAAGCTGATACAAAACTTCAATTATGCAGGGCAAGGGGAACCTGATTTTTATGTACTTAAGAGACTAATTTTTCAAAGCTGCATTTTAGAGTACATATCATGCAGCTTTCTCCTTCCCTCTTCCTCATCAGGTCTTTGGTTTATATCAAACTCACAACAAGACTTCCTCAGACCTCTGAGGCATTTGGAAATGGATCCCAGGGTGAGCAAGCACCACCCTGAAACCTGCTTCTAGCCACTAAAGAACACAATAGCCACCTGGTAGGCACTTTTGTAAAGATGGAGACTGAACAATGCTGTTTTCTTTCCACTGTTGGAACTCCTTTTACTCAAATCTCCTTTCTTCTCTCTGTAGCAACACCTCACCTTCCTGTGACAAGGCAGCTGAACCTTTTTTTGCAGACCTGAGCTGAAATTGGTCTTTCTAAAAAGCACTATCCCTTGGAGGTCTGGCACCATAGCTCCATCAGGTGCCTAGACCCCTCCTCATCCAGAAATCTCATCTGCTGCTGAAGCAAGGTCTGACCCACAGCAGTGCTACACACTGCTGGTGCTCCGCTGCACCAGTAGAGCAGACAGCCTTTTGACACTGCAGCATGGGTAGCTAACACTTCATAGACACCACAGCTCAGGTTAATCATTGTTGACAAGCTTTGCTGGGCTGCAGTGCTGGACCATGAACTCCTCCATGCTTTTATTGCCATCTGTTTGCAGGTGTGTATCTGAAAACTGCATCTCGGTGAAGCGGGGTACAACAGCGTCTCCAAAGGTAGGCCTGATGCCCTGCTTATTGCTAGAGACCCAGGGCTGAAAGTCAGCCTGGTCACAGCTATCTTCGTTGGAGTGCTGGAGAAGACCTTGGTATGCAGAATCTGAAAGCGGAAACGTGCGAGGCTCCCAAGGCTGTACGTTCTGTGAAGCGAAGGGAGAAGTTGCTGAAATGAAAACCCTAGAATCAAGTACTCCAAGAACTCTACAATACCCATCTCCTCCCTGTCCCCCCATCTGCTGAAACACCAGCAGATTCAGTTTAGAAAGCTAGCTCCGAGTTTGTCAGGATGCCAAAGCAAAGCCAAGTTTTAAGAGCAATGAACACAGTGCTCTATTCACAACATTCCCAGGATCACCAGTTCAGCTCTGTTGGTACCAAGACTACTGCCTTGCCATCTCCATGACATTCCTTATTTTTCAGAGTCTCATTATCTGAAAAGGCTTCCAAAGCAAACACAGCAGACTTGAGCCCAAAGCAAGGACAGATCTGGTATGAAGCGCAAGACTGTGCTTGTAAGACTTCGTAAGACCATCCCCAAGAATGAGAGGAAGTTCAATTCCTGTGGTAGTTTCAGAATTTAATCCTTAAAGTTAACTCCTTCCGCCAAAAAACATCCCATGATGTGTGCAACTGCCTGAAACTATTCACTGTCATATACGTGACTCAGTCTCGCCTACTGGGAGTAATCTCAAACTCTGGGTCAATATTGTTTTAGAATTATTTAAACTATGATATGAAGAAGAATAATTTATCTCACTGTTAGCCAGCCCAAGTCTCAGCAGACACTCAAGCTGAACTATCTTCTGAGCGGTATGAAGATTCATGCAGCTTTCAGAAAGTTCACTTTAAAAGAACACACAGTCTGGAGCCAGCTGACATTTGTTACAGCATAACCTCACCTGTACTGCTTCATTGAGCATTTCCAGGGAAGATCTGGCACCTTCACTGCAAGACAGCACCGTTCTGGTCCTACTGTGTATGGAGAGGGATTGCAAACCATTCCAAGTCTCAGGGCTGTGCAAGCCAGTGGAAGAGTGCCCATACAGACCATTAAGGCAATTAAATCCAGTAACTGGAGATGCTGGCTGAGGCTGCCCAGCCCATCGGCCATCTGCTTTGTTGGAGGACCTAAAGCAAAACAGTATTTGGACCACGGTCAGTTATGTACAGCAAGAAACCCAAACAAAAATAAGATCACTGTACATCGAAAAATGTAAGCTTTATCCCCTCTGTACAATAAGATGAGATCATATTGCTCAATTAGTGCTTTAACTAAATAGCCCTTTCTCTCCTATCATCTCTTCAAAGAGCATCTCATGGCTTCTTGGGCAATCACTGTCCATTTCAGCTATCCTGAGCATGAAGGGAACAATTAAGCATTAAGAGAGAATAAAACCTTGTGAAAAGAAGTAAGACACAACAGAAAAACACACCAGCTATTAGAGATAAAACTGCTATGGCTAAAGTTACCTGGAGGTCCACCAACATTCTTCCTTGGTGTGACTGCACTATTCTGGCCTTCTTCCAGAAGTATGGATTACTAACGATACAACTTGTCAGTCCCTCTCCTCACTCTACTGCTCAACAAGTTGCAAAAACATCTGAATTTTACCTCTGATAGAGGCAGGGATCTCAAAAATATGAAACTCCCAAAAGGTAATGAAAGCAGAGACAGTCCTACTACTGCCCCACTGAAGGAAAGGCAGAGAATTCAGCTTCTACCCATGCAAACAGAATGCGTGTGCCTCTGGACACAGAACAGATTGTTCTTTGTCCCAGCAACAGGTAAAAAGGTAAGGGAGGTACACAAAATGAACTGAAAACAATCTCCATAGCAGTAAGTTCTGAAGTAGGCCAGAGGAAAAGTGTTTGGAAAAAGTATGAAGTACTACAGTTAGCACAAAGCTCTCAACACAAGAACCTGAGCTTAGTATGAAGCTAATTTTTAACAGGACTGACATGCTGTGTTACTATTCTGCTGATTATGCCCTATTTTAATCAGTTTTGCTTCTATTATGTAATAGACAAACTATATGACCAAAATGATTTCTTCATTTCAAAGGAACGCCTTGAATCAAGATCTCCGTACAATTTAAAGTTCAGAAGAAAACTTCAAAAGAAGCCACCTTCTGTGTCTGCTAGCAAGAACAGTACCTGCTTCCTTGCTTACGGGAAGTAGCTGCTGCCCAGGAGTCCCAGCAGGCTCGTTCAAGATCTTCACATTTGGAGTGATGACTGGAATACGTCTCATCAGAAGTATCCTCCAACTAGGAAGGGAAGTTTTGTCTGAATACTTAGAGCATGAGATCTTGCCTGCAGGCCAAGCCTACTGTTCTGAAAATTCAGGTAAGCAATATCCAACCCACTCAAACCATCTGGGAACCAGCACACGCACTTTGTATCACTACCTCATTTTCATACTTTTCATTATGCACTGAATTGGGAACTTGTTTGTCAGCCTGAATTGTCGGCAGCCAGATGCAGGCTGTTGGATGCACCATATAAACAGCTGCCTAGGGCATTAAGTCATGCACAATGAAGGGGTTTGTTCTGCCTGCAGCTAGCAGCAGTGACCCACAGCTGACATGCCACCGCAGGCCTCATCCTGCTGGCCTTTCACTGGCTTCAGATGCAACTGAACAGCATTTCGTACAGCAGCTGCTTACTGGGCTGGCAGAATTTAGTAACTGGTAAAGACTGACTCCAGAGCTACTGACGTGCCATTTGTGGCACGTACTCAGAGTGGCTACAAACATTTGAGACAAACTGACAAAACTGTTTCCTTACCTCAGAGTCTGCTTGACTGAAAGGCTCCAGCTCCTCAAGCTCTACTATCCTCCAGCTGCAAGGGGCAACACAAGCTAGAGATCACTTCAAGGAAAAACACATTTGGTACTAACATTTATATCCAGGCAATACGAACACCTTTTTTGCATGAAATACTTTCTGTTTTCATCCATTAGGAATAATTTCCTTTGTCAGTAAGGGGAAATGCTCTCATTGTGCGCAACTAAAGCCATTTTCTCCTGTCACCCAAGGAGAGAGGATCAATAAGGCCGGGTCTGTAGATACCTTGGTACTACAATCTCTTTGTACTGCGGTTTCTCCACTCGAGTGGCAGCTGCCATTGACATGGGGATCACAATGTTGTCGATGTCATAGGAACATTCTGCTTTCCTTCTTTTTGAGGACTGCTGAAACACAGGATGAAGAGAAAACCCCATGGAACAAAAGCATATTTGAATACACCACAGAACGCAACTTCTCCGTAACAGCAAGTGCAGAGGGTTCTTTCCCCTGTCACTGGAGTTCAATGATATTTTGGTCATGTCATACAACCTCTGTGGTTTGGTTTATTCCTATACGAAGCAGGATAATACTTACCTACCTTAGTGGGTGGGTTTTCACTTAACTTTGTATATATTTAGGTCATCATGTAGCAAAAAAATAATTCAAACAGGCAAAGAAAAAGGCTATGATGATTCAAGAAATAAAAACCTGTCATTTCATTGGACTAAAGGAGCTGTACTTGTTTCGCCTTGCAAAATAAGGGCTGAAAAGGAAAATGTAAAGCAAATAAACCCATGGAAGAACACCACCTTCGTGAGGTGGAGGATACTGCTGTTGAGACAACAAATGAGAACATGACAGCACTCCGGCTGGAAGTCAGAGTATTTCCAAATTGAGGAGTGAGGCTCTGGAAAAATGTCCTAGGAACAATGGGATGAAAAGACCCCTAAGTAGTGTTGAGATGCATTTTGATCTGTTTATTAAGAGGTCCATATACTGTGGTTCCCTGCAGAGCAATCCAGAAGAGAAGTGTTCCCTTTAGTCTCCAAGTCACCTCAGTTCTTTTGTTCCTTTCTCAAACAAACATCCTTTTGTTTCTAGGTAGAGGCCAACGACAAATTAAAGTTCTCTGAGGACACAAGGTTAGCTCTGGTTTATTACTGATGTAATATTATTTAAAAACCTTAATAGACACAGGACTACCCAAAAGCATCCTTAAAAATCTGATCAGGAAGTAAAGACTGTACTCAAAAGAGCAGCTTACCAAAGAAGCAGCCAGCTCAAAGTTGGACTGTTAAATCTGTGCATCAGAGGGGGAGAACCACACTTGCAAAGAAAGTACTAACAATGTGGGAGCCATAAAATCAGAAAATTAGTAGCTGATACAAGTGAAACGGGTGTAACAGGGGCTGCAGGCTCCACAGAGGAGCCCCCTACTCCTTTCTGCAAGAGTCCAGTGAAGAGCCACAAGTACTGTGTCGACCTCCATGAGACAGACATGAAGCACAAAACAGTCACCTAAGAGCTTCAGCTCTGGGAAAGACCTGTTTCTGTCAACTGGACCTAACAGTTTGCGTATAAGCAAAAAGAGGATGGGAATAGCGGTAAGGATAGCAAGTCTGAGCCCCCGTCCTTCAAGGTCTCCTTTGTTCAATGTATTTGGAGAACCAGGAGTTACTCAATGCCTTCCTAGAGATGTGGTTGTTGTGGGATGTATTTTTTAATCCCCTGCTACTTCTAGAAAAACAAGAAAATGTTAAAGATAGTCTCTTGGCTGATGTTCCTGCTTCATGTGGGGAAGTCCATAGCAATCAAATCTCTACTATTAATTTGCAGCCAAATAATGCTGTAACATTATGTGTACATAGCTATTTGCTTACAAAAAAAAAAAAAAATCAGTATTGTCAGTACTGAATTTGAAACCAACCTGTCTGGCTGGAGAAGCAGTACAGCAGGCACCTCGCCAGCCAAGCGCTGCCCCAGGAAAAATGAAACAAGTAGCTGTTACTGTTTAACACCAACATCCAAACTGCATTTCCCAGCAGTTCGTTAGCAGTAACAACCCAACTGAACTCCCAGTGGGTCTGCAGCCCCATGGCAATGCTCAGTGAGAAAGGTAGCCCCCAGCTCCCTTCTAAGGCTATTCCCCCTTTTCAGATTCATTTGCCACAGCTTTTGTTTCAACTCACCAATGCTGAGCTGCCAGTGAAAGGGATCTGGCTGGAAGAAGGGGCTGGAGGAGTCTGTGGGTACAAGGACGGTGGGTGGTGCAAAGAACCGTATTTATGTGCCCGAGGACTGGAAACAGGAAAGCTGTGACTGGATGTTCCTCCAGGCTGCCTGCTCCCTTCAAACAGTGAGCCTGTTAAACCGGGAACAGAAAACCAAGGTGAAGTCAGACTGACTTAAGACTGGTTGGTGATGTTGCTACCTCCATAAGGTCACCAAACCCTCCCTGGGGAGCAGAGCAGAACAAACATCAGCATTGGAGAACAAATGTAAAACAGGAGCCTCAAGTGCAGTGTCAGTGCTCTGCAGCGCTGAAGATGCTAGCCCAAAAAATGTTACTCTTGGTGGGGTTTCCAAAATAAAGTGGAAGGTGAAGTAGAGGTTACAGCCATCAAGAACAAGACTTCTCAGTCCAAAATACAGCCACTTAAGAAAAGCTTCCTTCACTGTCAAACTGGTCAGGCTGGTCCCATTTCTAATGATCGCTCCAGTAACAAACCACACTGATTTTAAGACAGATGTACTCTTCTCCCTGAAGTCCTATGTAACCTCGGTTTGATATGCTTTTTCTCAATCACTTTTTATTTGTTCTCCCATTTGTGACTGGATTATTCTATGCTGAATACCACAAAGAGAGCAATCTTCCAAACCTATTGTGCCAGATTACTCATTACTCCACTATTCAAATCTTTCCTAAAGACCTAGCTCTGTGAGGCTTAGAGAGTTAAAGATCTATGGAAATCATCCCGCATTACCCATTAAAACATATTCTTCACAGTAGGTGTCTAAACACACCGCCACCCCATGCATGCTACCCATAAATAATAGTTTTTGTGTAGTCTTGTGGCTAAATATTTGAAAAAAGGAAGGAGGTATACGAAGATAAATCACTTAAAAATCAAACAACTGCTGACCAACTGATAGAATCTATACTGGTGTGTTACTCAAGCATCCTCTAGCATGCTCCTCACATTTATTTGACACTAACCACCTGCTTATTCTATCCTCATTACATCCTGAGCTGATTATTGGAAGGATGATGTCTCTCCAGAACACTTCTCTCCAAAAACAACATCCATCCCCATTCAAAGCCAAGTAACCTCAGCTCAGACTGATGAAGCATCATTAAATTGAGTTATAGCTCAGATTGTTAGGGCCAAACACACAACCTGACACCGCTGACATACCTTCAGCATGGAAGTTGTTTCAGGGTTTTTTTGTTTGTTTTAAATACTATCTAGTTTGTTCATGATAGTTTGCATCAGCAACCACAGAACATGAAAAGTATGGGACACAGTTGCTGCATCTGGAATAAGAATGTCAATATAGGCAGCTTGCAGTCTGCATATCATGTTCCTTTCACAAAATTAACTGGCATAAAAATATGCCTTTTAAAGAAAGCCAAATGGAACACCAACCCCAGTTCTTTTAAGAGCTGTGTTTTAGCTGGGTTTCCCTCTTCCCGTCTTGAAACTAGCTTGAGTTTTCTGTCACTCATTTTAACCTGCTGTAGAACCACTTTAAAATCATCAACTGACAGGCTGATGAAAAAAAATTGGGCCTTCCAAAACAGTAAGAGCAGCATGCAACTGGAACAGCAATTGCTACCACAGCAGAAAAAGATGCCAGAATTTTGCCAGGCAAGTACTGATCTACTCTGATTTCAAAAAAAGGTTCATAAAAGCTTCTTTCTTGGGTCGCTTGTTCCCTTGAAAGAAACACAGAGAATGGCAAGATTTATTTATTTTTAATAACTTGGCTGAGGCCAGTATTTTTGTGTCCCTCCAAGCAGGTCACAATTTCTATGCTTTGCAAGATGCTGGGCTGAGTCACTTAGGCATTACGACAGGCATTATCTTCCACTAGAAGGAAGTGAGCTACTTTCTCCACTCTACCTTGACTGGCTGCCCTCAGGTACTGGTTAAAAGCCCACTTTTAATTTTTCCAACTTCATCTCAAACTCCATTTTGCTTAACTTACGGGAGGCAAGCAGGAATGAGGAATGGAGCTTTGGGAACGCGCCGTTAGTTAGATCTCGTTTCTTTCCAAAATGAGACATCTTCAGAGTCCCAAGTTCATGGCTCAGTAGTCTATGCAACCCATCCTCTCTTAATAAGGTTTCAAAGTGCAAGTGGAGAGGGTTGCCTGAAAGCAGAAAAAACAAGTGATTTTGGTAAGAACAAATTTTCTCTTTTCATATACACAGCGCTGCTCATGCATCAGCAGCAATTCACAGCTGGCAGTGCTTCAGTAGAAGAATGAAGTGACAGAGCTAGCTAGAGCAAGTACGGTTGAGTGCAGGCTCTCTCGCCCCGTGCATGCTGTGACAGCGAACAGGATGAACTGTCCCTTAATCTAATCAAAAACTCCTTAGTGCACATTTTGTCTCTTCCATAGATAAAGGCACTAGCAGCGCTGCAGCCACTGCCATCCTTCAGTTATTTAAACTGATACGAAATCTTAAGATTCTACCCAGGACAGTTCACAAAGCAACCACAGAGCACACCTAGGCCGCAGGTGTTTAAATAATGAGTGATTAGACTCAAACAGTGATTTCACACTCAGAATTGGTGCTAGAAGTCTACTAAACAACTGCCACACAGCCTGGCAAAACCAACTTGAGGTTTGGGATTTTTTCAAGTAGCCCTCCAGGGCAGGGAATTAGAAGGAACTTACAACAGCTGTTCTGCAAGCTTCCAGAATTGGTGTTCCTTGCAGAAGACAGAGCTGATCCTAAAGAATTGATCTAAGCTTACATTAAACTAGAGAAAGCAACTGCGTCAGATGTTTGTCTGGTTACTATGCAGAACATCACTGGACATTTTTCATTATCCTCTAGAAACACGCTTACAACTCTGTCAGAGTCTTTTTAACTTCCTTGCGTGTAAGGAGGACAAGCAAAGAGGGTAGTGGCACGGTAAGGGATCCTCTTTCACATTGTAAGATGTGATCCACTCACCATGAGATAAAGAGAGAACGGGGTGGAAGCCAGAGTCCAGGAGGGCTATGCGCTCTTCTAGGGACATGGTGTCAGGGTCTATTGTCTGGACAGGGGCTTTGCAGCTACAGAGGATGCAAGAGTTGGGCCACTCACAACTGCACTTCACGGTGAGAGGTTTCAGCAGCTAGCAGAAGAAAGGAGATCAAACATTTAGGAAGGGAAACACGCTTCAAATATAAGTAAAATTGAAGTTCGGATCCAGTATCTCCAGTCTGCTTTCTACAGGTACGCTAGTTTCTATTCACTAAAAAAAAGCCAAGCCAGGCAAGTTTTGAAAAACTGAAAAGCATCTCTGGCATAATCTTTCCCCAGCACAACTGGGGAAACAAAAACTCCCCAAAACCATAACCAAGCAGCACATTTGCAGGGTGAAAAATAAGACCAAGAGCCAGGGTCAATGTTAAGAGAGTGTACAAGAGTACTACAGCAGGCTCTTTCTCCTTCTGACCATAGATGAACTACCTTTTCAAAATAATTCAGTATATTAAGGGACACGTTTTGTGTGGTTCTTTACCAGTATTTCCAAGCCAACAGAGCTGGTCCTCTGTGACTCCAGTGAAGTCAGAATAGCCTATCGCTTTCTTTTTAAAACTTCGAACACTTCTGTGCCTTTTCCCATCCTGTTCTTCCTCATCTTAGGACTAGATGACCTTCAAAGGTCCCTTCCAACCCAAACTACTCTATGATTCTATAATCTTCCTTAAAGGCTTTTTGTAGCTCTGATGTTTCCAAAAAACTTGATCAAAAACTTAGGTGAGCAATCCACCACCAGCAGAACCCACCACTGTCTTATTTTCCACTTTTCCTCACTTGCCTGTTTGAAGTGTAAGGGCTGCAAGCACAACAGCCTGAATGTCTTTGTTCAACCATTTTCCCCAACGTTGTCACTAAGACACACCCAACGCCCCTTCACCATCAATATATCAGGTTCCAGAATATCAGTCAAACCAGAAGAGGGAGCATTAATAGTGCTTTTACCTAAAGCCTACACAGACTGAATTAAATCATACTGGCTTTGCACTCTGGTGAAACAAAAAAACAGACCAGGAAAAGTAACACAACTCTTAATCTTTTTGTCTTCAATCTGCAGCTTGTTAAATACCTGTTACTTATAAATCACTATTTGAGGGAAAGTCTACAAATAAGCAAATAAGATATGAGCAATGTAACAGACTGCCACTTGTCAACTGATGGATGTTACCACATGTTCTTTGTCAGAATTAATACACTAAACATCTTTTAATCATCAGGTAACTCACAGGTAGGTGTCCAAGGAGTTCTCATTTCATAAGGCTTGGTAGCTCAGGCTTCAAATAACCACAATCCAGTTATACTCAATCACACACCAGCTTGCCAAGTCTTAACTAAGGTTTTGTATTTCTAGGGTTTTATTTTTGGATAGGTGGTGGGTTTTGTGTTGTGGTTTGGGGTTGCTGGTTTATTTTTCCCTGGACAATTCCAAAGTAATCAACTCCAAAAGGCCAGCGGCAAAAGGCTGCTGCCCACACTAAAGTCTGAAGTACACCCTCGTCATCATTACTCAGAAAAACCAGCTGTTTGGTTTTTAAGGATGGAAATTTAGAATCAGTTTCTAAACCAATGTAGAGAACTTGTGACTTTTTTGGCATATTTGGGAATTTCTGCTGCAGATCTACATGAATTTTAGAAAAAAGCTCAGGAAATGCTGTATTAAAACCAGAGTCCAACATTATGATAGTTTTTACTAAAAATAAAACAAACCACACATTCTAAATAAAAACACAGCATAGTTTAGTAACCACATGGCAAAAGTTTCACTTACCTTCCTGGTGAAGTGAGACACGGAGGTAGCTCGGATGAGCCTGCGCTTCTTGTATTTGCAAACTGGGCGGATTCTAGCAGCGATGCAGGTATTGTCCGACACAGCAACAAGGTTGTTAAATGGATTTTGTTTGCCAAATCTCTCTTCAACGTTCACGCTGATTAGAGAACTGCTGCTGGAGGAGCCAGCACGCAAACTGCAACCAAATGAAAAACAACTCTCTCAGAACAAAGGTAGTAATTTATAATTCTGTATTTATTATTATGGCTGTGACTCCCAAAGACTCCTCAGTATTTACATCAGCAGATAGTGCTTATCAGTTTTATTCTCACCACATTTTTAGTCTTTGCTACATTTGCTCTCAAGGCATAAGTAGATTCCTGAATATTTCATTCTCAACATAAATTGACACTGATGGGTCTTAACAGCTAGATTTTTGTCTGTTAAGGGCAGAAAGTCTTAAAGCCCATGCAGATGTGGCAGCTACTAATAACGTGTTCTTTCTCTAAAGAACTTCAGTTAGCAGCTCAATTTATCATCTGATAACAAAGTCATTTACTTCCCATAAAAAAAAAAAAAAAGAAAAAGAGATAGCCGTTAAACCTAAAAACATTGACAAACATTCTTTCCATTTCTCTGTTCACTACAGTTATGGTTAAATCTAAGTTTATCATTCAATAAGCAGATACAAGTTTATTGCCTTTCAGTATATTCTTCCTCTGGAACCATCTGTAAAACAGTGCCTACGTAAAAGATCTTCTCTTTTTTAATTGGTCACATGTTCACCTTAGCAATCAAAAACTTTATTACCTGTTACTTTTGCTGGCCCCAACCAAGCGTGATAATTTTTTTCTTGCAAAGCAAACTTCCTAGTAAAATTAGAAGTTTAAAATCTGTATTTTTGTCATGTGAACCAGAAAGGTTCTGGCTGGATATTCCAGCTCCATGCTGAACTGTAGGAATGCCAGGCAGAAATCAATGTCACCAGACACTCCAGCTCCATGCTGAACTGTAGGAATGCCAGGCAGAAATCAATGTCACCAGACACTGAAGTGAGGTACTGGTTGGTGATGAGTCTGTAGAACAAGAAAAAGCCCAAGCTTCCCTGCCTTTGCCATTCTTCCTGAAATGAAGAATTGCTGATTGCTGAATCATCACAAGTTAAATCATTCTATACTGTTGTCCATTTGTTTTCAGTTTATCATTTTAAGCCAAATCCTATTTGTCTATAAACATATACACATGAGGAGACGTATCTATAGGACAAGATGTGCTTAGAGACCCAAATTTCCCCAGTCACCTCTTAACTGCAGAAACCAGGAAGATAACAAAATTTTATGGACAACAGTAGAAGCAAAAATGCAAGTGAGAAAGTATTCCACAAAAATATGTGCTACTGACATTCCATAAGTAAAACCAAACTAGTTCTATGTAACAGGGTATGATGAACCTCTGAAGTCTACAGCAGACCTGCATGAGACTATTCTTTCCCAATGGCCTCATGCCTCCTCTTGCCCTATGCAGAAAACACAGGTTTGCAGCAAAATTGCTGTATGTATTTTGTATCTGAACAACTCCAAGCCACACCGATCACAAGCGGTGTTCCCCAGGGCTCGGTTCTGGGGCAGGTCTTGTTCAATATCTTAATGATGATCTGGATGAGGGGATAGAGTGCTCCCTCAGTAAGTTTGCAGATGACACCAAGTTGGGTGGGAGTGTTGATCTGCTGGAGGGTAGGAAGGCTCTGCAGAGGGATCTGGACAGGCTGGATCGATGGGCCGAGGTCAACTGTATGAGGTTTAACAAGGCCAAGTGCTGGGTCCTGCACTTGGGTCGCAACAATCCCAGGCAACGCTCCAGGCTTGGGGAGGAGTGGCTGGAGAGTTGCCCAGTGGAAAAGGACCTGGGGGTGCTGGCTGACAGGTGGCTGAACATGAGTCAGGAGTGTGCCCAGGTGGCCAAGAAGGCCAACAGCGTCCTGGCCTGTACCAGCAATAGTGTGGCCAGCGATTGTGCCCCTGTACTCAGCCCTGGTGAGGCCGCACCTCGAATCCTGTGTTCAGAGTTGGGCCCCTCACTACAAGGAGGATGTTGAGGTGCTGGAGCGTGTCCAGAGAAGGGCGACGGAGCTGGGGAGAGGTCTGGAGCACAAGTCTGATGGGGAGCAGCTGAGGGAACTGGGGGTGTTCAGTCTGGAGAAGAGGAGGCTGAGGGGAGCCCTCATCGCTCTCTGCAACTGCCTGAAAGGGGGTTGTGGTGAGGTGGGGGTTGGTCTCTTCTCCCAAGTAACCAGCGACAGGACAAGAGGAAACGGCCTCAAGTTGCACCAGGGGAGGTTTAGATTGGGTGTTAGGGGAAATTTCTTTACAGAGAGAGTGGTCAAGCATTGGAACAGGCTGCCCAGGGAGGTGGTGGAGTCATCATCACTGGAGCTGTTCAAAAAATGTGTGGACGTGGTGCCTGGGGACATGGTTTAAGGGGCATGGTGGTGTTGGGCTGATGGTTGGACTTGATGATCTTAGAGGTCTTTTCCAACCTTAATGATTCTGTGATTCTTTTCCAACATAAATGATGATTCTATTCTATGAAAATCTGTACTCACTCATGTGTTTGCAGCTGCCCTATTGTCATTTGACACAGAAAATTAATTTCTAATGCTTTTTTAAAATTTTATAGCATTCCACACCCAAGTGGCATGGAAAAAAGTTAGACACAGGTATTGAGAAACTGGAAATAAAATTACATCTACTTTTTCTCACAAAATAGCCTTGGATTTCCACTGTGAAGTTTTACTTAGGAATATACCCAATGATCCTATAAAAGCTTGGGATAAACTGAAAATATACCTTAGATTTTCCTAGTCTGGTTATCACACATGAGTGTTCAAGGTGTCCCAGAACTTGCACTATTCAAAGTGCATTCCAATATAATCTCATCATAACCTCCACGAGGCTCTTGTGAATAAAAAGTTTGAGAAATTTCTATTGCCTTGTGTGTTAAACAGGAGGTTCAGTGTATCAAAGTTATACACAGAGGAATTCCAGGGCTTTTACTCTCTTCTGACTGCTAAAAAGCTCTGCATTAAGAAAGTTCAAAAATATGTGGCACAGCTTGTGAAAATCCAGGCGTTCAAACCTACACAAGATACAGTTTTCCTTCCAAGAAAGGCAGAAACTTCAAAAGCCATTACTAGATTAACAGTAATAAGACAAGCAAGCTACTTCAGATTTTTAAGTTATCCTGTGCTTGTGTTAGGAACAGTATCTGAAGAGACAAGATATTTAAATTTCGAGACCATGTTACATATATCTACTCTTTTAGGAGTGATCAAAGACAGATCATACTGCACTGCACAGGAACTATACACAGGAATTTATTTTTAGGAGTTCCAAAATGGAAATCCTGATTCTAAGTATATGCTTGAAAACATTTGGCCTCTTCCCTGACAAGGTCCAGATGAATTCCTAGTATCTGAATAATTCCAGTTTGGGTACTTAGAGTTTCATGTTTATCTTGGGATGTGAGCTGGATACAACCAAAGTTCTCAGTTATTTTTCTAGAGACTGCCTATTAGGGAACTGCCTCCCAACACAAGCACCCAGCCAGTTCTACAGAAGAGTAAACAGCGCTGAAAAGAGTCTTAAAAACATTCAGGCACCAGAAGAAAACAGAGCCATTTCACTAATATCTTAAGCAGAGTCACTTCAAGTAAACGTGAAGAGTTACAAGTTCTATAACTTGAAGAGACTCTGCTTAAGATATTAATGAAGACACCATGTAATGCTGTGTTTGCAAGAACAGGCTACAGCAGTGCATAGCAGCATTAACATGATCAAACCTAAACAAAAGAGCAAGGCTCCCGTTAGGTAGCAGAAGATGACAAGTCCAAGTACTATGGTAAAACAGAAGCAACACACATACGCTGTTCAGTACCTCTTCTTCCCCTCCCCATCAGCCTAAGCTAGAGTCAAAAAGTGATCACTACAACTCAGTGGTACATTTGCAACACCAACATTTGCCATTAAATCCTACTGCTGGTCTCTGGCTCCTGCTTTCACACCGCAGCGGAGATTGTTTCAAAGTAGTGGTTGTTCAACCCATTTGCAGCACAGCAATCAACCACCACACTCTACAATGTCAGAGCTTCACCAGCTCCAGAAGGTCAATTCACATTCTTTTTAATAAAACTATTGATAACAGGCTGCCCTACAAGCAGATGTGTGTTCCTGATAAGTGAACATGGAGGTGGCTCCTCCCAGGGGGGTGACTTCAAGTTTCCTCCACCTTTTCCTCTTCAGACCTTTCATGGAATTAGCTGTTCATCAGAGCTGGGCACTGGAGGCCAGGACAGAGCTCACAGTACACAAAGAACAGTGACTCCCTGGTATCCCAACTCCTTAGCCTTCTGTTTTTTCCACATGCAGAAACATGCACTACCAATTCAGTTTGTTTTGTCAAAATTGGTATAATAAAATACACAACGCCTTACTTGCAATTAAGAAGATTAATTGCAAAGGGAGCAAGCATAAAATTTCATGGAACACAGCAGCAGAAAGTAGTATTTCAGCTGGGTTTAAGATCACTAAATACTTCTTAACTCTTCAAGTATGAAAGAGACCAAATACACCACAACTGCAAGTAACTGTAGATTAAAATAGCCATTTGAACAGATTTAGACATTTATAGTTTGGTCTAATACTTCCAGAATCCTCTGGATTGCTACAATATAAATCAAGATAAAAATGAGGTTTATTATCTGCAGAATCAGCCCAGAATAAAAGCGCAACTACTGAAGTATCTACCTTCAGAAGATTAGCAATGTTACTGCTTGAAGCTCAGGACTAATCTGCTGAGAATGTTAACCTATGAATCACTGTGGCAGAAATACAGAATTAAGTGTCTGCTTTGAATTATCTACACTTTCTGTTCTGTTATTCTACTGCAGTCCAATCAATCCTAGGCTGAAGCTACACTCTTAAAACACAAGCTAGTTTTACTGATTGAATACAGCAAGAACCATTACTGTAGCCACCTATGAACAAAAACACAAGATGTTTTATTTCTTTAAGCAATGCATCAGGCTGAAGCCTTTGCATGTTGAGATTAGTCCAATTTCAACTCCCCAGGACTAAAGCTCAACCAATCGATTATAAAAGCATCATCAGGTACCTCAGAGGAAGGTGTTCATTCTCAAGAATGATCACACTGGATCAGACCAAAGGTCCGTCTTGCTCAGTATCCTACAGAGCAGCTGGGCTAAAAACAGGCAAAGAGAAAGGGGTGCAGAGAAGGCCTGGGAGTCAGCAAGAGTTCTTGGAAGCAGTTCCATCCAGCATCAGCAGCCTGCCACTGAGATGGTGCTGAGGAAGAAGGGCACAACCTGGACACAGATGCCTCACATTGCCAGGCACATCCTGTCACAGGCAGGTAAGTCCAGGCCATCAAGTGCCAAGTTGCCTCTGAACGCCGGGAGGGTGAAAGCAGCCCCCCGCTGTGCTACTACAACACAGGCAAACCAAGGCTTTGCTTTGCACAGGACTGGCTCCGCCCTGGCTTGAATTGTTTGTTCTTCACCCACCATGACAACAATGGCAAGATGTAGCCCAGAAGGATTTGCCTACGTTAACAGAAGAACAGCAGGTGGGTGGCTCTGCGTGAAACAAAATGCAGTGGCCCCAGCCCAGATGTCTAGGAAAGACTTGCAAGAATAGGGCAAGTACATACAATACATACCCTAGTGTTCCAAAGAGTCCATCCCAGCATCTTCAGCTCAAACCACACTTAGCTGAGGTAGTCCCAAGGTATTTAGCAGCCTTCAATGAATCCTTCTATCAAGCAGCAAAATACTTGGGACAACAAGCAACAAAAAATGGAGACTGCATCCTGCTTTTTCAGCAGCTTTACAGAAAATGGAATGATGACAATGACTTTACAGAAAACATAAGGGAAACCCCACAAGAAATAAAAGTGGTAAGTGCACCAAATTTTACTCAATTTAATTTGAAGTGCCAACCTGTCTTCTCAGGCATTTATGCCCCCTTAAACTAAACTTGCTCATATGTCTGTTACAGATCCCCTGAAGTCTAAAGGCATCCAGGACTAGAGACCAAAAGCCTTTTCTCTAGATGTGAACAAAGTTGACAGGGGAAGGAGAAACTCCATTTGAGTCCCTTCTTTGTAAGGGATGAAGGCCTGAAAGGTAACCGAGTTGCAGCCATCTGCTTATGAGGAAGAACTGAGAAAGCAGCATGCATCTGGTGGGGGAAAGGAACATTTTCTCCCTAATATTTCAGTGCGAGTTTCATGGTGGTGTTGTCTGTATGGGGTTTACATCCCTCCCTCCTTATCACCACTTTATCCTATTTACACAGCATCAGATACAGTGTGAAGAAGTGAGGTTTTGGCTTTTTTTGAAGCAGCACTAATTCTTCCCTCTCCCCCCCTCCCAAGAATAGGGTGGCAATAGATGGAGACATCTTTAGAAAAGTGAAATAGAAGGGAAGGAAATAAGATTAAAAACTTCCCAGAGAACAGCATAAAACCCAAGGAGATACCACAAAGCTATACATGAAAAAGTTGGAAGAACAGCATGGTGAATCATTGGGACAATCAGCACATTTCACGGATGCATTTTCTAGGAAGCTTCTCTTAACTGATATATCCAGTACCCCATGGGATGAAAAGTTTATTCAGCAATTCTATAGACTAAAGTTTGCCTCTTGCTACCCAGCTTCTTGAAGCCCGCTGCTTGCACAGGACATACGTCCCCAAATATTAAACCAAACTGAATAAGAGTTAAACACTGAACAACAGAAGGAAAGTTCCCAATTTATTTAAAAATAACTCACCACCAGCACACAACTGATCAGTAACATCTTTTTGTCTTACAGATTCAAGGATCCATAAAAATATGGATAATTAAAAGGCTAAACTCGAGGTATCTCTTCATTCACCAACAGGACAGGTAAGATTTACTTCTCCATATATTGAAAATTAATAAGCAGAAAAGTGTTCTACATTCTGTGCAAGGAAAGCAACTTAAAGAGATCAGAAATAGACTCATTAAAGAAATAAAAGTCAGGTCACCAGGATGCTGTACAGCATCAAACCTTAACCTAGACAGGCAAGGTACTTTGGTCATCCATTTATAAAAAGGAGGTAACATCTTCCAACAGGCTGCCTACAAGCCAGGCAACATCTATGTATTTGGCAGTTTTGGGGTTATAGTTCTTCTTTTACACAATAGATCACAACTGATAATTTTGTATTACTTCTTACCAGTAACTGCCCTCTAGAATGCTCCCAGACATGCATACTTACTTAAAATTTTGACAACTGAACTGTACATACAGAAGTCTTGTAGCTAAAGATCCCTTTCTTAGCCACTATCACCAATGCCTTAAATATGAAATTACTTTTATCAGTCTCTAAGAGGAGAACTAACCAGTTAAACACTCTGTTGACTTGGCAGGGTGGCATGGTGCCAGCTCGGAAGGGTGCTGGAGACCTGTTGATGGGGATGCAGGAAGGACTCTGACACAAAGGATTTCCTAAAGACTGGGTAAGATGAGAACTCTGCAAGAGAAAAATGAAATCTCAAACTCAGTAAAGTTTAATGAATGACAATGAATCCGAAGAACAATGAGGACAGAGAGGAGAAAAGCCCAGAAAACCAAGAAAGGAGAGTAATCTCAGGAGTATTCTGCAATTATAAACAACATTGAACTTAAACAGGCCCAATGTAAATGATCACATGAAATTTAATCAACTGCATTTCAAGCAACAATCGCCAAATCAATCTAAGTTGATATTTTAAATGCATTCTTAATTATCACAAAATAAGTATCACAGTAAAGCTTTTAGTTCTGTTTTATATGCTTGAGACCATTTTCAGAGCAAGACGACCTCATTTTTGAGCTATTTGCCTTTTCCACTAGACAAAAAGCTTATATGGTACTAAAATCTGTACTAAATGCTGTACTAATTTCATGGAAACTTTCTGAAGTTTTAATTAAATACTAGTATTATTTAAGAATATTTGATGGGTCAGACACACACTCACTGAACACAATTCTGAAGTGTCAAAGCCAAAATACTTTTGATTTCCACACCATTAAGCCTCAGTACCTGCAGTTCACTGCATGCATCTGTCTACGTGAGTGTTAAACAACCATCCCTAAAGCTAAAAGATCAACAGCAGTACAGGTTTCCTCATGCTGCACTATCAAAGTCACAGCTTCATCCCTTGAAGGATGCATCTTCTTGTCAACTAGCACAGGGATTTACAGAGTCACAGACTATCTCGACCACAGTGTTCAATTGGTAGAGCTTCTATTAACTTTATTCCCTTTTTGAACAATTTAATTTTGCCATAGAATGTTTCAAATCTGAAAGCAATTGACTATTTCCTTTAGTAGGTATTCCTATTTTACAGGAAAGATACAATGAATCATCCCATATTCATCTTGAATCTATCAAGCACAATCTCTCACCTTTGTTCCCACAAGAGCTCAGTTATTTATTCTCAGTGTTCAGATTCTGCAGCTTACCCTTACAAATATCCAAGTATCTACCCTCGGAATTTGCACCTGAAAAAGTTAAAGTTGGCTTTCAAAGAAACAGAGGGGTCTTAATTTTTTTTTTTCTGTGTCCTATGAAACGAGACGTTCCCCTGCAGTGCTGCATCCAGCTCCAGAGCCCTCAGCACAGGAGAGACATGGACCTATTGGAGCAGGGCCAGAGGAGGCCCCAGCGATGCTCCGAAGGCTGGAACAGCTCTGCTGGGAGGACAGGCTGGGAGAGCTGGGGGGGCTCAGCCTGGAGCAGAGAAGACTCCAGGGAGACCTTATTGCAGCTGCCAGGACTTCAAGGGGGCTGATAAAGATGGGGACAGACTTTTTAGCAGGGCCTGTAGTGACAGGACAAGGGGTGATGGTTTTAAACTAAAAGAGGGGAGATGTAGATTAGATCCCAGGAAGAAATTTTTCCCAATGAGGGTGGTGAGACACAGGCCCAGGTTGCCCGGAGAGGTGGTGGATGCCCCATCCCTGGGAACATCCCAGGTTGGACAGGGCTCTGAGCAACCTGCTCTGGTTGAAGATGTCCCTGCCCATGGCAGGGGTTGGACTACATGGCCTTTACAGGTCCCTTCCCAACCAAACTACTTCAGGATTCTATGAGTATTTTCCCTGCTTTGCAGCTTGTGACAGCTGACCCTTCATAGCCTCACAGAACTTAAGGCTAAAAGCCTGGTAAGTCAGTTGGTCAGTTAAGCTGGTCTGCTGACCTGTATACCAGAAGCTACCCACCACTACGCAGATGTACCAGGTTCTCAATACTACTTGGATATGTCAATCCTTTAAAAGGGTCTTTAAAACCATCATGCACAAACAACGTGGGTCAGAAGTGCCATTAACACCACAACTCTAGCAACAGCTTATGGTCAGAAGTTGAAACCTTCCTGAACATTGGTTTTCCGGGTTTTATGACTGCAAACTCAATTGCTTTCCACAGACCTTGCCCAGTAAATTGAAATTCACATTAGATTTCTGTGGTGGGGGTTTTCTGTGGTTTTGTTTTGTTTAATTTTGAAGGAGTCCAAGAATACACTGAAGTACAAGAGGTGGTTGTTTTTTTTAAAGCAAGGGGTGAAACAAGTTCAGTTATCACATGTCAGATACAAAGTACTGGTATACTTATATCGGCTGATGCATTCCTATGAGAGAAAAATAGCAAAAATGAGTTAAAGAAACATTAAGATAGTATACTAAAACCAAATTATTTTATTTGATTTATTGCTTCCACAACCACTGTTGATTTAAGACTTCATTTAATGCAAGTTTCTTTCTTCTATCACTGCAAAACTTGTGTTTCTTGATTACTGACCTGCTTCTGCATATTAAACAGGAAACGAGAGGGAACAGCATCTTCTAGAGGGCACCTTGGGATAGATGATGAAGGCAAGAGCCACTTATTCTTTTTGGAGGTCACCAGTGACACAGAACCCAATCGGCCCTGCTTCTTCATTAGGTCCCCAGGCTGCCGGTCACCACCAAGGACTACTGGGCCCTGGAGATAAGAAGCAACACTGAATTCCACTAATAGAAGCCACAGCACAACAAATATTTCTGAAGTATGCTCTAAAAGCGAAAGAAACAGTGTAGGAATTGCATTTCTATGGCAACTTCAGTAATTCAAAATTTAAGTGTTCTCTCTAAACTGAGGGAAGCAGCCTAAGGAGGAAACGTTATTAGGCCAACATCAATGCTGTTTGTTTTTCCTAGAAGAGCCATCCACAACCACAGCTCACAATTAACATGCTGGTTTCAAGGTCCTCCAGTTCTGCTCACAGCTACACGAAGGTAAAACTGAGATCAGCAAAAAGAGAGCCAAGGCAAGACAGTTCCCTCAGGACATTACTTGCTTGGTATCATTGGTCATGGACGCTAGTGACTGCTATTGTAGACTAGACTATTCAGAGAATGTAGACTATTTAGAATAACATTGCAGTAATGAGTACTGCTCAAAAGATGATGATTGCCATGATTAAGACTATTATTTTTCCTTCACACTTCTTCGTTTCCATTTTTATAATGGGGGAGGAGAACTGACCACTCTGCAGCTCAGTTTCTACTGCTCAAATCACACATATTCTCTTCATTCTTACCACTGTATGCATTGTGGCAAACACACAACGCTCTACGCACCAACCTATTTCTCTCAACAACCTTCTCTGTGCTCAATAGCAGCTTAATAGCTTCTCACACCAACAAAATGTCTCTTCAGTAAAAGAGATTAGTAGAAAGTAGCTTGAAATATAGCATTCCTTACAGGGAAATTTAGTGGTATTCACTGTGTAGTCTACACTTTATAGCACCTGTGGTATAATTATACACATACTTCTGAATAGAAGAAAATATTATGCAGAACATATAATTTCATCCATTTGCATTCATGTCTGTATAAACATCATAATTGCTTAAGAACAGCAACTGCTTTACAGTGAATTAAAGATAATCATTAGCTAATTTGATTAAAGAAATACTGAACTACAGCTAAGAAACTCCAGTTACTTAGAAAAGATTCAAGGCATCTGAAAAGTTAGCATTCTCCCATACCTTTTTGTGCTGTACTACAAACTAATGAAAGTCTAAGGCCTGTGTTTTGGTCTTACAATGGTCTAGGAACCATTATTTTCCATAACATTAGAGTAGAATCAAAGAGCAATTTAGATCGAAAAATAAACCTGGAGGTCATCTAGTCTAAGCCTCCACTCGAAGCAGGTCCAACTGGATGAGGCTGCTCAGGGACCCGAGTATGCCCATGCATGGCGAGCACAGAACCCCTCTGAGCACCTACCACAGTATTTGACCACCCTCATGGTGAGCTTCCCACATTCCAGTTCGTATTCATTGCTGCTTGTCCTGGCACCTGAGATTTAAAGATTTACGTGCTTTAAGTGATAACACTTTACAGCAGGCATCAAGGCTTGAAACATAAGTGGCACCTGCAAGCACCTCTGATGGTACCCCAGCACTATGTCAGTTTAGCAACCAACACTTGCAAGGACCAACTTGGTAGCTCATGCCACCATGGAGCCTCATTCCATTAATGAGCAGCTCTGTATGAACAAAATGATGAAATTACGCCCCCCCGCTCAAGCTCTTACTATAATCCTCATGAAGTAGTCAGAAGTCACAGCCCTCAAAAGACAAAGGTAATACCTCTTACTGGTATGGTGCCAACTCAAAAAAGCTCCCCCTCCCCCCTTATTTCTACAGTGAAAATCCATTCTGCTAAAGAAATAGCCCATTAATTGCTTCCAGAGAACCTCCCAAGTCATAGAACAGAAGGCTAAAATTACCTTGGCAGCACGAAGTCGCTTGTAGATACCTGTCTGCTGTCTTATTCGATATTCCAAATCAGAGATTTGAGCCTGCAACCACGTCCAACGGCAAATAATGGCTGCTCTCTCCATCACCCACTGGCACTCTGCATGGCAATGACTGAAAAGCAAAGTTATTATTTAAGTAACAGTTTCAACACTAAAAGAAAAAAATTTGCAGATATTCAAGAACAGTTTCACTATCAAAAAGGGATTTGGCGTTCATGGCAGATGACAAATGAGTTTTCTCCCCACAAATTCTATCAATATCCAGCCTTAAATTACAACTCCTATCCCCAAGATAGAATGGTCAGTATCATTCAACTGTGCAAAAAATATAGTAGAAAGGAGCTGGTATCATTAATTTGACTCTCACAAACCAACGCAGGAGTTCAGCTCTTCCTAGAAAAGCACAGAAAGAACTTCTCTTCTGCAAATTCAGGGGGCAGAAATCCCAAAAATAACTGCCTGAAGGGACAAAGTTCTAGCTTTTGCTGCTGACCACAGAGCAGGACTAACCTGTATTCGTGACACTCCTCATAGCTGTTTGTGTAATAAAGTCTTAAAAACCTCTACCGACAGAAATCCCGTATGCCCTTCAGGAAGGTACCCCAGTGCTTCACTATCGGATTTAGCAAGATCTTTAGTCTATTGCTTGAACCTCTGTTGCTGTAACAGAAGACCATCATACCAGTGGCATATAGAACACCAGACATCAGAACACCCACAGAGGCAACATCTTCTTTATTTATACTCAAAGAGTAAGTATTGCCATCACTGAAAGTTATTGTCTGAATGAAGGTTTACCTTAAAGGACTGCACCATATATTCTAGTGGGTTCTAGCAGCACTGTGTTTACAATCATAGAATGGTTTGGTTGGGAAGAGACCTGTAAGGCCATCTAGTCCAAGCCCTGCCATGGGCAGGGACATCCCCAACCAGAGCAGGTTGCTCAGAGCCCCGTCCAACCTGACCTGGGGTGTTCCAGGGGCATCTACCACCTCTCTGGGCAACCTGGGACAGGGTTCCACCATCCTCAGTGGGAAACGTTCCTTCCTTCTATCTAGTCTAAATCTGCCCTCTTGTAGTTTAAAACCGTTACCCCTTGTCCTGTTGCTTCAGGCCCTGCTAAAAAGCCTGTCCCATCTTTTTTACCAGCCCCCTTCAAGTCCTGACCAGCTGCAGGAAGGTCTCCCTGGAGCCTTCTCTGCTCCAGGCTGAGCCCCCCCAGCTCTCCCAGCCTGTCCTCCCAGCAGAGCTGTTCCAGCCCTCAGAGCGTTGCTGGGGCCTCCTCTGGCCCCGCTCCAGCAGGTCCATGTCTCTCCTGCGCCGAGGGCTCCAGAGCTGGACGCAGCACTGCAGGGGGGTCTCCCCAGAGCGGGGCAGAGGGGCAGAATCCCCTCCCTCACCCTGCTGGCCACACTGCTTTGGGGGCAGCACAGGACATGGGTGGCTTCTGGGCTGTGAGTGCACAGTGCTGGCTCATGTCCAGCTTTTCATCCACCAGTACCCCCAAGTCCTTTTCCATGGGGCTGCTCTCATCCCTCCATTCCCCAGGTTGTATTGATACATGGGTTTTGCCCCAACGCAGGTGAAGGGTGCTGCACTTGGCTTTGTTGAACCTCATGAGGTTCACAGGAGCCAATGCCCCAAGCTTGTCCAGGTCCCTCTAGATGGCATCCCGTCCCTCAGGCATGTCAACCACATCACTCAGCTTGGGGTCATCTGCAAACTTGCTAAGGGTGCACCCTCAGTGCAACTGGCTGTGCCATTGACATCTCTTTTGATACCTGTGCCTGTAAGGAATTTACAATCCTAAGACAACCTTGTGGCTTAAAGACTTTCTCAGAGTTTTGTTATTTCTAAGTCAGTAGTCTAAGAAAGATTTTGTAGCTCACAAATACTAAATATACTTATTTGATCTGAATTTGTGGAGATTAAAAGAAGCACACCTTCAAATAAACCTTATAGTATAGGGAAAATACAACTACACAATAGCACTTTACTCTAGAGCTGGCAACAATGGCTAACACAAACATCACTTCAGAAGTGAAAGTTTCTGGAAGCCCTGCTGTATCCTTTTGCTATCACCAATAGTTTGCAATAACTTCACAAATCTTTTAGTGCAGGAGGCACTTTTTAGTACCTGTTCCTACTGCAACAGAATAGGGATAAAATTTAAGTCTAATCTTCTGTTCTTAACTCAAGACCACGTGCTTTACAATCTCATGTAATTCAACTCAAACCTCTATTGTCAACCCCATGGTGGGTTCCCCCCCAGCTGCTCCAGAAAGTGCATGACCTACTTTACCTTGGCAGTATGGTGGCTAAAGAAGAAAGACTGGATAACAGTTAGGGCTAAAACCACTTTGGGGAAATGTTAAGAGGCTCCTTTTCATCAGTGTGAGGAGTCTGCTGTATCCGAGTAGGATCAGATGGGGCTATAGTTTAAGAACTCTAACTTTCATAAAGAAACACATCAAAGAATAATTTAGAGCAATATATCAAGTGTAAGAACAGAGCACTGACTAGATGAAAAAAAAATCAGATCCCTCAAAGAAAAACTTTGGATTTGCTTTAAATTAAAGCTTCTAGAAACAATTGGGAATCAACGTGAGCAGAGAGGTAAGACTCAGAAGGGGCTACAAGCTAATGGTACAGCTTCGAAGCAACTTTGAAGAGTCCAGGTAGCACATCGGTGATTAAGATTCCAATTGACAAGTTCATACCAAAGGGAAACCAAGCCACAATTTGACTGACCAAACACTTTGTAATGAGTTATTCCATAGGAAACATACTACATACTACAGCAAGATCATGTTCCAAATGCCTGAAAACACTGAAGCATCTCATCTGTTCTCTGTCTGTCTTCAACTGTGGCAATGCAACATTCAGAATTTAAGAGGAACAGGCCTACTTTACTAGATAAAAAACACACACTGTTCAAAAGCAGACAGTAAAAAAAGTTTAATTCTGAGCTAAAGATGTCTGAAAATAAATTAAATAATAGGAAAGAGTTTTCAGGCTACAATTCCATTTGGAATCAGAGCATCACCAGAACTCCTTCCAACTCCACTCCGATTAAACAAAATTATAGTTCATAACAAGAAGGGCCAACAGAAGGTGTCAGTGTCCTGGAAGTTATTTAGCTTGAGAGAAAGCCACTGCATCAGCTGGTAACAGAGCCATAGAAAGGTGAAAGGCAAATTGAAGGCTTCCTCAGAACTAATATGTTAGCCTAAGAATTCGTAAGTGTACTGGTACATAGTGTAATATAAAAACCTGGTGTAATACAAAAACCTGTAGTAATGAATTGCAGTAGCCTACATCCAGGTAAGTCTCAATCACTTAGGGCTGGGTAAAGTGTCTCACCTTTTGTGTGTCAGCTGACTACACTTTTAACATAAAGGAAGAACAAGGGAGGCAAATGTGTAACTCATACCAGGTTGCCTGCTTGGCTTGTGGTCTTAATTCATCTTCCTAAAGAGCATGGTATACTTTATATATATATACACACATACACACACGTATAAACTTGCATTTTCTATTCTTAACTATGATATGGGTTAATCTTTCCCAATTGCTCTGGAAGAGTTAACTGCAACAAACTCAGTACACACATGAATTCTTTAGATGCACCTTACCGAATCTCTCAAATCCAGGCAAGTCCCCAGAATACCCAAACAAAAAGAGTATGATACAATTAAGAGTTTTAAAACCCAAGTTTCTGCACTACCAGTCCTTTTCAGATTCCAGTTGTACAGAAAACCAAGAAAAGAGGATACCTAGAATATGAAAAAGAGTCTGTAACAGTAGCCAGTTATTAATACTAACTTGCTCTTGGGGAAAGTAATAAAACAAATTAGAGATACCAACCATTCTGAAGCAAAAAAAAGTCAAGACAACCTGTGGGACCATTCATATGGATAATTAGCTAAATTTATATTACATCTACTACTACCATTATGCAATTGTCACAAACAAGCACATTAGTACCTTTGACATACAAAAGCTTCCCACAGCCTTGATAATTGCTATACTTCAGTATCAAGCCAATTAACACTTGGATAACTGTCAAACATTTCTTTCTTTCCCTAGAGAAAGAGTAGCAAACACACAGGTATTGAAATAAGTCACACGGAAATTGAATTTGATTTAACTGACATGTAAGGTAAGCGACATGGTGCAGAACTGCTATTTAACAGAATGCAGGAGAATCCATTTTTCAGTGGACTAACAGGCAGTATTCTGCAGTATTACACAAGAAAACAGAAAATCCAAACAAATACATGGAGCAGCTCGGTTATCTCATACTTATAAATCAAGGTAGCAAGTTTCCCCATTTTATGCACATGTAGTTCAGTGAAGTTTATGACTTGAACATGGGACATCACAGCTTCTAACAGTATAACATTTGTTAGACACCATTGGTGGATCTACCCAGCAACACCTTATGCACACCTGCCTCACCTAGACCGAGGCTTTGACAGAAAGTCAGCCAGTTTCTGGCCACGGACAGTGCTCCCTGAAGGCATCCACTCAGGGTTACAGCTGAAAACCAAGATCACCAACACATATGCACGGAAAATATATAAAATCACCTTATTTTAAGCAAGCTTACAAAAACCTTGTTTATAGACAAATACCTTTAAAGCCTTTCACAGGACAGACCACATAGTGCTGACATTTACCTGACCAGGCAGAGCAGGTCAACATGCTCTGAATTAGCTCCCACGGTTTCTCTGGCAGTGCACAAACCAAGAACAGTCCTTCCCTTCTGAAACCTCTTATCTGCAGAGACTCTTACTTTCAGTTTTCCTCCAGCTATTTTTTACTAGCACTGAAAAGAAAAAAGACTACATGCTTACTGACAGCATGACAATGGCGACCGGTATCAGATCATTTGAGAAAGGAACTATCTACTGCCACTACCAAGGTATGGAAACACCTGCAGAAAGTAACCTTTTGAATAGACAACAAGCTAAAACAATGCTTGAAATAAGTTACTAACCCATCTGTAGCTATTTTGAGGAACAAGGCTGTTCATAATTATGCAATAATCACAACTGACTTCTTGAGCCTGGATATCAGACTTGTGTTTTCAGGAGACATTTATCCTGCTTACAGTTTTCCAGGAAGCTTTCCCTCTTCCTCTTGACAATGACTCAAGCTCACCAGATCTAATGAATTAAAAATACTCTTTTCAAGATGAAATGGAAGGAACTCCATAAGCCTCAGGTTATGCAAGACCTAGTTGTTCACCTCCGTCTACAACTGCATGTTGGGTTTTTTAAGGTAGGTTTTGTGTATCTGCACAAGAACCTGAACAGGCCATATTCAGATTACTAAAACAGTATTAAAAGAAATGAAGTAAGACTATGGGTCAAACTTCTTGGGATTAAGCAAGCATGTAGAAAGCTCTGCATCCCACAGCCCAGAAGAGTGCTCAACCTAGCAGTGTTACGTTAAGAGACAGAGCAATTTGGCAGAAACTAAACCCCCTTGCTTTCCAGTCGATCCTCAGATATCAGAGGGACTGGGGGCGACTGAGCTTAGGTTCTGAGTGATGCCCAAAGTCAGCGTTAGTAGTCTGGCCGCGCCCAACACCTTTGTTGGACTATCACGGGTCCGGATGCACTACTAACATCACACTACCTGCTCAGCCGGACACCTCCTGAACTAACACGGCCGCACTCAGAGGTACGGTCGCGTTCAGGGACCACACACGGCTGAGTCAATCAATAGTGCGATTTATTGAACACACGGCTGAGTCAATCGATAGTGCGATTTATTGAACACACGGCTGAGTCAATCGATAGTGCGATTTATTGAAGCAACAGATATACAGGTTCTTTGGATTGCCGGTGACAAATTCACTACCTATAAAGCATGTGCAAATGCTAAAACTACGAGGGACACTACTTGGCTATAAACGCATTAAAAGATGTAAAGTGACTCTATATAGAGATTTCTAAGTTTCCCGGGGAGGCACTTGGTATGACCAAGGGTTCGAATCTTACCCAACGGTGTCCCCATGGGGGGGAAGAGAGGCTCAGCCCGTCGACTGATCCCAGAAGTTAGGGTGGTACACGACGATGGTATCTTCCCTAACATCCAGCTCTTAAAACATTATTTTATAGTGTTTTACTTTGCAGGTGGAGCTTGAGTGACTCTAGTCATACATACCTTTATCAGGATTGGTGCAGAATTCTCTCGCTTCGCGTTTAAAGGTACAGACTAGGAAAAATTCAGTGCGCACACTCATTGAGGAGGGGTCGCACCTTGGGGGGGTGGTAGCTTTTGAGAGGGGCGTGCGTTTTAGTATTATAATGATATTATAATTAGCAAAGTTCACTCTAAGTACAACACTTCAAAGTTGACAGGTCTTTGGCCCAGGACATTGTAAGCGCAGCTTATCAATGTACATCCTGTGCATCCCTAAACTCCCCTGTTCACAGAGCGTGGCCGCGAGGTCTCCGCTCCGCTCCAGCCTCCATGTAATCTCTCCCAGAGTCAGCACACCAGGAGCCCCTGATGTTGCCAACATCCAAGGCTGTTCAGGGAGTCTCCATGGCACAGACCCGTTGTACATGAGTGCTACGTTCCACCTGGTTTCAAGGCTGTTCTTAGAGGGTAAATTTCCAAAGTACCCCTCAGCAATTACTCCACAAGCAGATCACCACTCAAAAAGGTAATTAATACTTTTTCTTACTAGAAAGTTTTTGAAAGTCCATATAACTGTGGATAGTATAATTCTCACAACCTGATGACACTGAACAGGATCACTTGCCTCAGGGAACATAAGCAGAAGACAACTCTTCTGAGCATGCCAGGTGAGTCTCATCTATACAAACTTCAGTCACAACACAATGGGAACACAGAAGCAGAAAGATATTACCCCAGAAACTTCACAGAAAAAATAAAATCAGGCATGCCCAGATTTTAAAGCACTAAGCCTGTGACCACAATTATATTCAGCATAAGCATATGTGTTCTTCCCTCAAGGAAAAAGATTTTCTAGGGCTAAATCTGATAAATTCTTTCAATTCTGATACATTCTTTCAATTCAAGAACACCTGCATTTCCCCACTCTCACTTTAAATTACTGTCTACAGCAAGTTCTTGACAGGTCTGAATCTGCTCCTTACTGATCCACAGACTGAAGATCTATTTGAGTATTGGCTTGTGGTAGGGAGGTCAGGAGCAGAGGATTAAATGGTTCTTTCCAGAAGAGAAACTTCACATGCTTTTGCTGTTAGTTTAGGTACATTACCACAAGGTAAGAATCTTCCAGGTGTAGTAATCATCACCTAGCTTTCCACAATATTGAGAAAGTTACTACAACATTAACAGTAATCAAAGTGAGAAAATAAATATTTATACGCCAGCTGAAAAAATTTTCAGTTTCAAAACATATTGATTTTGCAGATAGCCTGATGTAAGAAAAAAAAATCAATGCACAGGAACGATCTACTATAAGCAATCTTTTTCCCACTTCAAAACTTTTTCTTGACTTTTTTTAGAATTTAGCTAATAATGCAGAAGCAAAGAAAATCAACATTTATGTTTATTAAAGGAAATATAATTACAGAAAGTATCTAGAACTAGAGAGAGAGAATAAAACAAAGCAAGAATCTGCAACTGTTTTTCAAGCTTCCATCGGGTCTGTCCCATTCTACAGGCTCCACTTCCCATTCCACAGTCCCAGCTTCCCTCTGATCCCCTTCCCCCAGCACAACACACAAAGCACCAACTAATCCAAACCAACACCCATTTCCATACATTCGTCTGGTCACTACTAGCAGCCTTCAGTCAAAAGTTTTAACTGCTCCACAGCCTGTTTTCTATGGTTACCTTCCACAAGTCCACAATCTAAACTCAGAATTCTACACAGGTCAAGTTGCATGTTTTATCTCACAGAAACAACAGCTAAAATATGATTTTACTCAGCCAAACTCAACTGAATTATCCAAGACAGCAGATTTGTGAACATCTGCATGAGTGTACAGGCAGACAGAGGAGCACGGCAAGGCGAGTTTTGTGCAAATCCCAGCTGGGATTTACATAGCTCCAATGACCAAAAAAAGACCATGAGCTCAATTTGAAAGCCATTGCAATGGAGAGATGTAAAGCAGCTGAGAGCACATTTTAAGTTAAAACCAAAGTCAAAAGTAAAAAGAGAAAATCACCTGCTATTTAATCCATAATTTTTCAAGCCATTATCCACACCAAACATCTGTATTTCATTCTGTTTCTGCACTAAATTATAAATTGGAAGTAATGACATTCCTTTATACATGCTGGTTTATGACAGCTATGTAAATTAAGCAATTAACATAGGATAAAAAAAGAGGTCATTTAATACAGGACTGTAAAACCTCCAGAACAGCTGTAGCTGTTTATAGCTCTCAAGCTAACCAGTTGGGTTGAAGCTCTTTGTAACTTTTGTGAGTATTTCTGGGATAGCTGGTCTGTATAACAACTTTAGCTTGTAATTTAGTTAAGAAATAAATGTTTCTTCGCAGCCATTTTTCAACAGCATGCAAAGCAGGAAAACATCTATACAAAGACTTAACTCACTGGCTATTCTGCCACCTTCTTGACCTCCGGGCAGATAAAAGCTTCCAACAAATTCCCTTGCAGGGTTTTGGGGGTCCTCTATCCTCATATGAATTACTCTCCAAAGGGCTGCCACTTCGTTAACATTTTTCATTGCTGCTCTCCAAATGCCGAGGGAGGCAGAATCAGGTCACTTCCACTTTGCTGATGCTCAGGAAAGCTCCGAGGACCAGAAGACACACAAATGCAATGGTTTACTAGGAAGAGAGCGCACGCAGCATTACAGAGATATCCATCCAAACAACCTCCAGGTTCTGAAGTGGAATGAGGACAATTAACATACAAAACATTTATTCATCATGGACAGATAAATAAAGAATAAGTCACAGTAGGAAGTGACAGAATATGGGTTATGTAAGTTTAAGAGACAACTTTCTTTACTCTCCTTCCCTTCCCCAAGACAGTCACTCCAGCTATCAGTTTCCACTGAACAAGTCATCTCGGAGTGGAGAGAACAGCTACTTCAATAAAACAGTTATAAGGACTAACTCAGGATCTCTCTAACGCAAACGAATCTTAATATGTGTCTAAAACTAACTGCTCTCCCCCCTCTTTAGAAAAGGACAAACTTCAGACCGCTTGACAGACAAAATCCCACAAAGTACAAACATTATTTAGAGGATCCAATACATACACTGAACTGCCCAGCAGATATATCCAGCAGGAATAAAGTATCACCTGGCTGTACACTCTGTGCTAATCAACTTAAAATTACCATACAGAACCACTACTGGTTTGGGTCTTTCCTAAAGTGATTAAGTCTTCCCCCTCTCCTCCATCCCAAGAGTTCCTCTTGGCAAAGACTTAAAACCATGAACAGCGGCTTCAGGAGACAATGTGACAGAACAAAACTCGTTTTTCTGCAGAGCTGACCATTTCACACCACGAACCGGTCCACCCGGGAGCCAGACACACGGCCGTGCTCGAAGAGGGGTGCAGAGCTAGGGCAGAGAGTGGGGCCATCCCTTTCACCAGCAGCTAGATGTAATCTGGCTTCTCTTATCAAATTGCATTATTCGATGCATCATACAAGTACTGCTTTTGGCTATAAAGTTAAAAAAAAAAAACAGTAAAGACCTCCGTTCTCATTGTAGCTAGTTTTCAGACTACTGACTGCTTCACACAGAAAACACAACTGATCATTCTGAAAGTCCTGCATGTTTCTTGCAAAACACAGACAACGCCGTCCACTATCAAGATCTGCAACCCTGCCACATCAAAGCTGATGTGTACTGCTTTCCACTGCCCTTCAAAAACATTCCTACCACAAAAGCACTTTAAGTTGGTTTTAGAATAATACAAAAGACCATTGTCAGTGCAGACACTGGGCTTTAGAAAAGCCTTTACCTTCATAAAAGTAAATATTTTCTTTGTATGATTCCCTGCCCCCCCAGCACCCATTTGGTTAGCTCCTTTCTATTAGTATTGCCACAAAGCAGTCCTACTCTACCTTTATTTATCAAACCAGGACCAAACTTTCTCCTTCGCCCATCCCGTTGTACCAGGCAGTCCAACAAAAAGGTCAATGCTTCCTACAAACCTGACCTCACTCATATACTTAAACCAAGGTGGCTAAAACAGCTTTAGGCTGTGAAGTGGCATGCACTGCAAAAGTTCTTGCAGAGAAACTCTTTATTCAAAATAATTCTGATCCAATATATGCAAAACCAACAATATACAAAACCAACACAGAAGAGAACGCACCATAAAAGCATATATGGTAAAGAACACTTGGTGTACAAGTTTAAAACAAAAAAACCCTCAAAAACATAAAAGTCACAAGGAAGAGGAGGAGGTGAAGTCCCCCATCCTTTGCTGCATTCGGGCCAACACTACCGCTCTCCCCGGCGCTCCAGCCGCTTCCCCACGGGAATCCGAGCTCTGTCCCCTCCCCGGGAGGAAACCAGGGAGACGAGACCACAGCCACGTTCGCCCCCACGCACTGAAATTCCCACGCGGCGCTGCTCCCCGGCTCCTTCCCCCGCCCAAACCCGGAGTCGGGGGGCTCCGGAGAAGCCGCCAGATGATAAATGGGGACGGCAGAAAAAGGTTTCCTCACTCTTTCACCACAAATATGAAGCAACACTAAAGCCATGCTTTAGACGTAACTAACCCGAGGGCGGCCAGAACACTTAAACAAGTCTACAAACGCCGCAGGAAATACTTAAGAGGGGCCTCTCCGGGGAAGGGCCGCGGCAGCCCCGTACTCACTCTGGGGAGGCCGCAGCGAGGCGCCGCTGCCCGGCGCCGTCCGCCTCGCTCTCCTCGTCGGAGCCGCTGCTGCTGCCGGTGGCATCGGAGTCACAGGCGCCCTGCGTGGCGCGGAGGCGGGCGGTAGCGCTGGCCGCCAGCAGCCGCAGGTCGGGCCCCAGGGCGGGCGGAAGGCCGCCGCAGGTGCCGCCCCGCCGCAGGTGCCGCGCCAGTCCAGACAGCTGGTGCCGGACGTGCCGTTCCACCTGCCAGGCCTGCAGCGCTCGCAGCCGGCGGTGGAGGCGCCGCGCCCGGCTCCACAGCGCGGCCTGGCGGCCCAGCGCGGCGGCCGCCCGCCCGGTGAGCAGCGGGCGCGACGCGGAGACCGTGGCTGCTGCCGCCGCCATGCGGGCCCGAGGGCGGGGAGGCGGCGCCGCGCCTCAGGGGAAAGCAGCGCCCGCTCCTCAGCACTGCACGGGCGCACACCCGCCCCAGAATCCCCCTCCTCCCCGCGCCGGTCACCTATTGGCTGCTGCAGCACGCGCTGGCTGTGGAACCAACCAGAACGGGTAAATAGTGCCAGAGCGTGCTGGTAGGGGGAGGAGCGGTGAGGAAAGCAGGCTGGTGGGCCAATCACAACTGTCAGCCCGCCCCTCCCAAGGCTACATAAGCCGCGGGGGGCCCCACCCCCTCCTCGCGAGCAGGTCGTTAGCGGGGGTGGCGGCCATCTTGTCCCGCCGCGGTGCGGGAAACGACGCACCGGTCTCGTCACTCGAGCGCTGAAGGGGGTCGGGCCTGGCCCAGCGCTCCGCCGCCAGCAGCGCTCCCCGCGGCCCCCGGCCCGGCTGTACGCCGGCAGGGCGCGGCCCCGGGCAGAGCGAAACAAAAGAACGCAGCCAGTACAAGGCCCGTTTCCACCGTGGCGCCCATTCTCCACCCTCGATCCATCTTATGCGCTAATCCAATTATAAAAGCGTCTCTGCTAGTGATTAATTCAGCCAAATAATGAAAAGTCAACGTTCAGCCAACTCCCTGAGGGCTTTCCATCTTGTCTGGGCATGAAGGAAGGAGGTGCTCCTCAGTTGCAGCTCACCCACGGCTCCGAGGGCCACAGTAGGGAGGAACCAGGTCTCCGCAGCCAGTAGCTCGCAAACCACAATCTTTCCAGAGCGGAATTCTCGATATAGGTAATTCAAAATAGTGGGTGCAATGGAAAAACTCAATTCACACACTTAAAAAAAGCTAAGACTATAATCCTTCACATCACTGCATCTCAGAAATCCTCCATCAAGTGAGGGAAAGCCTCCGCTGGCAGAGGTTGCATGGGAAATTATGGCAGCAGCCACGACCAAAGTCAATGTCTCAGGAATACATTGCAGTCTACTGTCTCTAGTCTTTTCTAGCCGACATCTTCCTGAATTAACCGTTTGTAGCTTCCTCTAGAATAACACTGCGAGGCAGAATACCAATTAAGCAGGGTTAGCATGACAGTAATGGGAGAGGAATCTGTTCTATAGAGCATAACATCTGAAAACCACACAGAGAAGTTACAGAGAGCTCCCAAAGCACACAGACCACCGGAAGAAACGTTAAGACTGAAGAAGCAATGCTCGCACACATGCTCATCAGAAGGTGGGATGTTTTATGCTATTTAAAGAAGGGACAGCAATACTTCTATTTGAAGTTTTATTGAAAAATGGTCACAGAATTAGCTATTATACCCTATAGTGTTTTATTAGGGGTTTGTGTCAGCTTGATATATTGATGTAGCAGATTGAGACCATAGTTTATACAAATGTTCTTTAATATCCAAGTAAATATTTTTGCCAAAGCCATTTAAGAATTTAATGTTCACAACGGTCTTGTTTCCCCATGCAAAACCTTTTCCAAAAGGCTGCAAAACCTTTTATATGGTTTACTTTACCATACAACTGCAGCTGGAGAGATAGGTCATTGGTGATAGTAACTCAGAAGAAAAATGTATCTTTTCTAACACATATTAGACCACAAAAAGGTGCCTGAGACAAGGCAAAAAAATGGAAAAAGAAGAGCATTTAAGCAGATAAAGAGGAAGTGGTTTTTTCCAAGATACTTAATGAGCCGGGCTACCTCCAAGGAATTAAGATTTTTCTATTTCTAATACTAATGTTTAATTGGGAACAGATTATAAAGTTACTTCATACGGTGAGATATTACTGGGTGTTTTATAACTATTTCATATTTGGGGCTGGGGGGAAATCCATACTTTTTTTTTTCTTGACCAGCACAGAACTCAGCCCATGTAACTTTTTTACTATCCCAGAATTACCCACATCCTGTCATGTCTCATCATGAGAGCCATAAGGAGATATTAGAAATGAAAGCATTGGAGTTTCATACAAAAAAATTAAGACATGATGTATTATCTGCTGACCATCCAGTCTTATCAATTTCCATTAGAGGCACTTTTAATATTTTTTTTAGCAGCTTGACTGCACGGTTTTCTTTCACAATTCTTGGACTTAATGCAAAAAGCAATTTATCAGTTTGCTCCAGCATCTACTTTTCTGACATTTAATAGGTTATCCAGATTACCAGCAGCTTTAAAAGGTACAGCAGGGAATTGCAACATCCTCCTTCACAACAGAGGGATCAGGAAATGATCTTAGTTGTTCCATTGATTACAACTAGTGTATGAGGCCAGGCTGATTTTCCTTTTCTGGGTTTGTGATTATTACTTTTTTTTAAACTGGCTTCCTGCTTCTAGTGTCTTTAAAATACTTTTTCATCTCAGAAGTTGAATTTCTCTTATATATGGCTTGTTACCCTATGTTCATTGGCTTCAGTAGAATCTCACCTTTCCAATTATGAAATAATTCAGTCTAGTCAAAAGAGCTCTTGAGGCATGCTATTTAGCCTCTTCTTTGGGTAGTTATGCTCACTCAACAATTTGGTTTCATCATCCCAAAGCTAAATTCAATGATTTTGTATTTGACTTTTACTAAGCTACAGCAGTTCACCTTTAAGATCCCACATCACTGCAGCAGCTGTTGGTAGCATCCTATGGAGAAAACCAGAAAGATTCTTGACTTTCTAGTAACAATGATGAGCTCAACAATCGCATTAATGACAACTGACCTTCCAAGCAAATACTCACTGTAACTTTTCAAGTTAATCCTCACAAATTTTCCAAAAACTTTATTAACCTTTTAATAAAGAAAAAGCCTAAGAAAGCTTGAACTAAAATGGAAATACTTTCCCCTATGCTACCGTATTTTTCAATATCCTCCAGGTATTGTGACAGAAAGAGTAACAATCAAGTTTGAGCTCTTCTGACAATAAGCTTCTATAAAATTACATTAACATAGTATTAGGCCCTTTGTCTTTAGGACTGCAACGAGAAAAAAAGAAAAAAGCCAAACATGACCACAGGCAGAGCCTGCAACAGTCTCACATAACTGGATTGTAAAGGTGTTAGATCTTAAAAGGTCCTAAAAAGAATATCAGCTGCTCATTTAATTAATTACTGAGAGTTACAATGTCTGGGTTGTAATAAAAGACAGTAGATGAAAATCAAATTAAAAAGGATGTTCTACCAGAATTACAACAAGACTTCATTGCTTGCACTCAAGCACACACTGAACAGTTTTCAGTCTCAAAAAACAGAATGGGGCGGGGGGATAATACAATTAATTTTTCATGATCTGTGAGGAACTTCATTTGGGAAAGAGACATAGCAACCTGTTATGTCTCTATTCTCGTTTAAGGATGAGCAATGGGGATGTCTTTTTTCACTAAAACAACACCGTCCTTCAGGTGGTGCTGACCACCTGGCCCCTTTTCTCGTAACTTTTTAACCTGCTAACTAATTTCAAATAAACTCAATGGAGACATTTAAAAAACACAGAGATACCAAGTTCTCCTCTGGAAATGAGGAGTAAAATCAGCCCCCTTCCCACGTCCGGCAGTGTAGGCTTAAGCAGTCTGGACACAACAGTCACATCGTGAATTTCTTGGCTTTTGCACTGCTTGCTACTTGTTGTACAGTTGACAGTGAAGGGATGTGGACAGAAGAGAGATGGAAGAGGAGATGGAGAGATGGAGTTAATGGAGGAGGGGCAGTTTAGGGGATGTTGCTGGGGAAAATAGATGGATTTTTTGGTGTCTAGATGAAGATCTAAGGTATGCTAAGTGGCGGGTGGGGCACGAATACAGAGAGGAGCTGCAATGGTTGTACAACAATTTAGTTAACTAGAGGGCAGGAGACTATTTTCTGTTAGTTCTGCTGGACATGGTATTTTTAAGTTTGATTTTTTTTTTTCAGACCAGAAATAGATTAGAATAAACAAAGGTTGGGAACAAAAAAAAGAAAAATCAAAATACTGTCCGTGGCTTTTATCTTCATTTTACAGTTACAAGGAATGATAAACTGTATTTAGATCTTCTCCAAAACCAGCCTTTTCAACATGTCTTAGGTTACTTGGAAAACAGACTACAAAGTAATACTAGTAAAAATATTGTAATCAGTAGGAAGCAAGTAGAGAACTATAATTAAATGATCATGCTTTAGATGGCTTGACATATTCTCTGCAAAGTCATTGTGTTAAAGCAATTTTCCATTCTAAGCCCCCAGAAATGAATTGCTTTACTTGTTACTTAACAGATGACTTTCGAATGATTATGCAGGCTTTTTAAGCTAAGCCGGTAATAATGGCATAAATTACTCCCCTTATCTTAACACTTTCTTTTATTGTCCTTGTTCTTATCTGTAAACACTACAGGGGGATGAAGATTACCCATTAACCTTTCCGCCTTCAGACTCTACAGAAATAACTGGACTTCACCCTCCATCTTCTGAATAAAGGTACAGGAGCAGGACACCACTAAGCATCTGTTACAGATGCAAATTTTCTATATTCTTTGCCACTTCATCCCATCCCACATGCGTTCTTCCGTCTGTCTTACCTAGACTTTTGGTTCGGCGAGCAGGCAGATAAATTTTAGGGAAATTCCAGTTTGACACACTCTTACTTGGTGACTTTCCACCGTATTTTGGCTCATGTCCTTTGTACAACTGACATGAAGATAGTTGTGGCCTGCAGACGTCAGTAAGAAAGTGAGAAATTCAGTAAGCTTAAGTCACCCTGGGTATCTCAATGCTTCTTGGTAAAGAAAGCTTTTGAGTAAGAAATGTTTTCAAATGTCATTTCAATCTCAACAAAGCAAAGCTTTTCTTGGGATTAGTACTCTGAAAGGTTTATTTTATAAATAAGTGGATAATACAAAAAATCACAATGAATAGAAAAGGCCAGAAAAACAAGTGGAGAACTCTCATGCAAATAAGCTGTTAGGTAGTAATGCTAAAAGCTGTATCAAAACCATGTTGAGCTTAGTGTTAAATTACCACACAAAACTTAAGACATTCAAATTTTTGATAATTTTAAGTCTAGCTTTTCCCACATTGGCCTTACTGTATGAGTTTATGTTGCCAGAGAATCAGTAATAGCATAGCAAATGAGCACACACAGACTGCAACTATTTTTCCCTTATAAATTACGCTACCCTTGTTGCATATTTTCTGCTAACCATGAATGAGGCTCACCACTGCATGCATGTGACCTCAGCATTTTGTAGAAAGCAAAGACACATTTTGGCTCATGGCTGTTGAGAACCCGAGTGTAATGAGTCCATGCATACTCCTGCTGTTCTGGCTTCCAACGGTGGCAAAAAGCGAGGAAATACACTGTAAGACTTCCATGCCATTTTACAGGTCGACGCTCAGTATCTTCAGGCAGTGTCTAGAACTGTGCACAAGTGTTTAATTAAGTGATTACGACAAACCAGGGCCTTAGTAACGCAGGGGACAAATGCAGCTTCTCTTTGCTCATGTTAGGATTACTCCAGTGAGAATCAGCAATGAGCCTTGTCCTGCACTGGAGGAGGAGCTAGCCCACTCATTTCAGTCCTACTAAGCCTGCTCCAGAAGGACAGTGGGCACCAACACTGGATATTCAGCAGATCTAACTCTAACCAGTAAGTGAATATTTTAAGCTCTGGAGTAAGTTTCTACCTATAGATACATACAGCAAGTTGGTTAAATATTAACATGGTTGTTAAGGCTGGTGGCCGCTTAATATGTTGATATCATAGAAAGGTTTGGGTGGGAAGGGACCTGTAAGGCCCATCCAGTCCAACCCCTGCCATGAGCAGGGACATCTTCAGCCAGAGCAGGTTGCTCAGAGCCCCATCCAACCCGACCTTGGATGTTCCCAGGGATGGGGCATCCACCACCTCTCTGGGCAACCCGGGCCAGGGTTTCACCACCCTCAGTATCGAAAATTTCTTCCTTATGTCTAGTCTGAAAGTGCCCTCCTTTAGTTTAAACCCATCACCCCTTTTCCTACTGCTTTAGGCCCTGCTGAAAAGCCTGTCCCCACCTTTCTTACCAGCCCCCTTTCAGCCCTGGCAGCTGCAGGAAGGTCTCCCCGGAGCCTTCTCTGCTCCAGGCTGCACCCCCCCAGCTCTCCCAGCCTGTCCTCCCAGCAGAGCTGTTCCAGCCCTCAGAGCATTGCTGAGGCCTCCTGTGGCCCTGCTCCAGCAGGTCCATGTCTCTCCTGTGCCGAGGGCTCCAGAGCTGGACGCAGCACTGCAGGGGGGTCTCCCCAGAGCAGGGCAGAGGGGCAGAACCCCCTCCCTTGCCCTGCTGGCCACACAGCTTTGGGTGCAGCCCAGGACACGGGTGGCTTTCTGGGCTGCGAGTGTACAGTGCTGGCTCATGTCCAGCTTTTCATCCCCCAGTACCGCCAAGTCCTTTTCCACGGGGCTGCTCTCCATCCCTTCACCCCCAGCCTGTGCTGATACCGAGAGGTGCAGTACATGCACGGTGCCTCCGGCTTCTCTCGAGTCAGGCAGCATCGCACCCAGTGCAGCGTTTCTGAGGCCCTTCAGACCCAGCAGGCCAAGCGCTGGGCCCCGGGGCCTCGGGCGGCACCGCAGCCACTCATCTCGCAAGGGAGAAGGCAAAACTCACAGGAGGTGGCCGGCTCTGCTGCCCCACGGACACTCATGTCTCCCCACAAGCCTCGAGCTCCGGGAAGCCGACCTGGGACCGGCCCTGGCCCGCGGCCTCTCCCCACCCTGGCCCAGCAGCGGGGAGACAGGCCCCAGCCGCTCCCCTTAGGGCCACGCATCGCCCTGAGGCGGAGGCGGCAGCACAAAGGGCCGCGGCCCGTGGCGCTGAGGGCGGCGAGGGAGCGCAGGGGGAGAGCAGCGGCCGGGACCCACCGGGGGACCGGGACCAGGCGGCGGCCGCGCTGCAGGGAACGACGGCCGCAGCGCCCCCACAGGGCGCGCTGCCCATTGGCGCCAGCCGTTGCCAGGGGGACAGGCCCCGCCCCGCCGGCCTCGCACTCTCGTGCTTCTCGCCGGTGGGGGGGAAGCGGGTGGGGGGGTTCACATCCGGGGCAAGTGGAGGAAGGGACGGTGCCGACAGCAGGCGGCGCCCCGGAAGCGGATCGCGGTGGCTCTTGGGAGTTGTAGTCTGAGCGGTGGCGGACCGGCGCCAGAGAGTTGGTTGTGAGGAGGTCGGTGTCGGGGAGCGGGACCGGTGCCGCTCCGTCCGGGGGGGCGCTCGGGCCGCGCGGTGCATGGTGGGACCGCAGCCCGGTACCCGCGGTCGAGGCCCAGGAGGGGGCCGCGGCCTGAGGAAGGGCGGCGGGAGGAAGAAGAAGGAGGGGGAGGATGGCTCCGAGCCGGAGCCGGGCGGGCGGCGGCGGGGGGGACCGGCGGGTCTGAGGCGATGGGCTGGGGGGGGCGCGGCGGCGGGGCCGAGAGGCGCGGAGCCCCAGGACCTGGCGCGGTGCCCGCCCAGGGGGGCGGGAGCCTGGGCCTGAGAGGAGCCCCGGCCCGCGGGAAGGGGCCGTGCGGGGGCCTGGGCCTGTGCGGCTGGGCGGGCGGGGATGCCCCGCGGGTGGGGCACCGGCCGTGTGCGGGGCGGGGGCCATGGCAGCGGCAGCCGGCGGGGGCGCGGAGCCGGCCGGCCGAGCTCCCGGGCGCCTCTCCCCTCGGGTGCTGGGCGAGTGGCCGGCGGGGAGAGCCCCGGTTGGAGGGGGTGCCGAGCCTCGCTTGGGGAAGCGGCACGGGGCGACCCGGAGACGGCCTGCGGAGCTGGGCTCTCCCGTGGTTTTCTATCCGCACCGCAGGGAAGCCTTCGGTTCTGTTACAGAGCTGTTCTCTGGTGTGGCTTGCAGCCCTTTTCTTCGTTTTGTTGCTCCCTTGCCTTCCTGTAACTTACTCAGTTGTCACTAGCGGCACCGTTTTTCCCCCGTGGTCATTGGAACAGTGATGCTGGGTGGCCTGTTTAGTCCGCAACACTTGGTCTTGTGAGCAGTGGGTGCCCAAGAGCATCCAACGCCCAGTCCTACCTCTAGCACTTTATTATCCCTCCTTCCAGCTTTTCACAGTTCAGCAACAGGAATCTTGCAGGATTATAATTGGTAAAGAAAAGTTTCTTGCACAGATCCAGTGCTCCTTTGGCCCAGATAGCAGAAAGTCAAACTGTTTTGCTTTGCATGGACCCCAGTGCAAGTCATTCTTGGGACTGAATGAGATGCAAGACAACACAATTTCTCCTTTGTTCTTATGACCAAGCACATGGGGCTATACCTCTTCATATGCTGCTGGAGCATCACAGTGGACAATAATCAGAAATTCTGTGATATTCTCTGCATCTTGGTGTACTTTATTCTTGGGGATGTGGTTTCTCCTCATACGTCCATGTAGCTGTTTTCAAGTGGATCAAGGAAACCCAACAAAGACCCAGGCCTTTGAGGTTTTATCTAAGCGTTTGCAGTGCTTTTCACTGGTTTCACTCTTTGCCTTTGCAGTAAGGGCTTTAAGCCTATTGCTAACAAACTTCTAATGTCTCTTTTGCCATCTGGGATTCTAGTACTTTGCCAAGTGTGAGGCATCAGGCACTCTGCAAGTCTGATGGCATCGTCATGCGCAGTTGATTCTTGTTCCAAATGTACCATTGCCTTGTCCCTAAGAGTCCTGCGTCATCCTATTCAACTTCTTTGTATATCCAGTGTCCTATGAGGCCTCACAGCCTGACAAAGTATATTTTGAATCCCTCGGTGTGTGTCCCTTTCAATGGTGTTCATGCATCCCCTTCATTTCCATGAACAGTGACACAGCTGCCATAGTTGGACACCTTTTTTTTTTCCTTCCTTTTTTGGTGTCAGAATCTTCAGCAACAAAAACCTGTGGCTTCCACCAGGCTGCTGGCAGTGCTAAAACTGATTCCCAGTTCAGGACCCTCTGTGTTCAGACTAATCCAGTGATGCTGGTGCAGGGGCTGATCTCTTAATGACCTGTACCTTACACCTAAGTGTATCTATCCAAGCTCTTCTCTCTCTGCTTTGACCATGTTCCTACTGGATCCTCAAGCTTTAAGTACTGATACTCCTCCATGTCATTTAAAAGGGATCCCTCATCAGTGGGACAGCAAGAGCTGGATTCTGTTCATGGACCTCAGCTGGATTTTTTCATCTTTCTATGCCTTTATTCTCTTCCCTGTCATGTCCCCACTACTGCCCAGTCTGACTCTAGCCCTTTTAGCCTTGGGGCTGTTCCTGGGTGCACAGTAAGGGTCCCCATCTCAACTGCGGATCTACAGGTGTGATTATCTGTATCAGAAATAGTGTGGCCAGCAGGAGTAGGGAAGTGGTTGTACCTCTGTACTCGGTGGAACTCACCAATACTGGTGAGGCTGCACCTTGAATCCTGTGTTCAGAGTTGGGCCCCTCACTCCAAGAAGGATGTTGAGGTGCTGGAGCGTGTCCAGAGAAGGGCAGCAGAGCTGGTGAGGGGTCTGGAGCCCAAGTCTGATGGGGAGCGGCCGAGGGAACTGGGGGTGTTCAGTCTGGAGAAGAGGAGGCTGAGGGGAGCCCTCATCGCTCTCTGCAACTACTTGAAAGGGGGTTGTGGTGAGGTGGGGGTTGGTCTCTTCTCCCAAGTAACCAGCGACAGGACAAGAGGAAATGGCCTCAAGTTGCACCAGGAGAGGTTTAGATTGGATATTAGGGAAAATTTCTTCCCCAACAGAGTGGTCAAGCTTTGGCACAGGCTGTCCAGGGAGGTGGTGGAGTCGCCATCACTGGAGGTGTTCAAAAAACATGTGGATGTGGTGCTTGGGGACATGGTTTAGTGGGCATGGTGGTGTTGGGTTGACGGTTGGACTTGATGATCTCGAAGGTCTTTTCCAACCTTAATGATTCTGTGATTATAAAGAACAGCTTTGTTAGAGTCTTGCTTGTCAATGGACCTTTCGGTTGTTAATCTTGTAAGCTCATCCATGTAGGGTTTTAAATTTTTTTTTTCTTGGTCTTGAGCAGAAAATACCATTTTCTTCAACTTTATCTTGCATTTGTATTTTGGAAGTGCCCTTCTGCCCTTTCCAGTGTAGGTGAGATGCTCTTTGTTCTCCTTTTCCACTCATTTGTGCTCTGTAGGTAAGCCTTGTGTTTTTATCTGCCTGAATGGTATATTGTGTCAGAAAGCTGTTGTAGGCTAACTTCCCTGTATTCTCTGGAATACACTTAATCTGTCTGCAAGCAAATAGCTTCCCCATTTTTGTCATGCTTAATAATTTGGGAGGAAGATGTGGCCGATACTTCTGTGACTTAGATTTAAGAATATATTACAACATGCCCTGTGATATTCCTGGTTGTCTCTCTCCAATGACTTCACCATGTTCAAGGACTTATTCTTTCATGTCAGAGTGATCTTGAACTCATATAATTTATCAGAAATACTATTGGCTTTAAGATGGTTTGTACATTGACTGAGATGATCCCTGTGTGACGGGGGCACAAGACTGCTATTTGGTCTGCTCTTTACGCTTTCAGTTTGCATTCCTCTCGTGACTTAGCTCCACGGTTGAATGCTTCAGCCTTAAGAATCTTGTTCAACTACCACAAAAGAGTTTTCTAACTTTGTTCAGTGCAGTGAGTTAGTTATACCAAGGATGTTTTCCTCTGCGAATCTTGATAATTATTACATCATATATGGTTTTTCATTTTTAAACATTTTTATCACAAGATAACTGTGATTTTATTTATTTAGTCATTCAAAAAGACAAAGTGTAGACTTGTCAGCAACAGCAACTGTGGTGGGTTGATCCTGGCTGGAGGCCCGGTGCCCACCAAAGATGCTCTGTCACTCCCCCCTCCTCAGCTGGGCAGGGGAGAGAAAATATAACAAAAGGCTCATCGGTCAAGATAAGGGCAGGGAGAGATCTACTGTCACAGGCAACACAGACTTGACGTGGGGAAAAGAAGTTAATGTACTACAAATCGAATCAGAGTAGAGATAATGAGAACTAAAACCAAATCTTAAACTTCCTTCCCCCCACCCCTCCCGTCTGCCCAGGCTCAACTTCATTCCCCATTTTCTCTCCCTCCTCCCCCTGAGCAGCGCAGGGGGACGGGGAATGGGGGTTGTGGTCAGTTCATCACACCTGGTCTCTGCTGCTCCTTCCTTCTCAGGGAAGGACTCCTCACCCTCTGCCCTGCTCCAGCCTGGGGTCCCTCCCACGGGAGACAGTCCTCCATGGACTTCTCCAGTGTGAGTCCTTCCCATGGGCTGCAGTTCTTCACGAGCTGCTCCAGCCCGGGTCCCCCCACGGGTGCCGTCCTTCAGGAACAGGCTGCTCCAGCCCGGGTCCCCCCACGGGTGCCGTCCTTCAGGAACAGGCTGCTCCAGCCTGGCCCCCACAGGGTCCCAGGTCCTGCCAGCAAACCTGCTCCAGCCGGGGCTCCTCTCCCTCCCCACGGGGCCACAGGCCCTGCCAGGAGCCAGCCCCAGCGCGGGCTGCCCACGGGGTCACGGCCTCCTTCGGGCATCCCCCTGCTCCGGCGTGGGGCACTCCCTGGGTGCGGGTGCAGATCTGCTCCCCCGGGGAGCTCCATGGCCACAGGGGCACAGCCGGCCCCCCCGGGGGCTTCCCCGGGGGCTGCCGGGGACCCTCTGCTCCGGTGCCTGGAGCACCTCCTCCTCCTTCTGCATGGACCCTGGTGTCTGCAGAGTTGTTTAAAATATTCTCACTCCTCTCTCCGGCTGCCATTGCACAGGGTTTCCCTGTCCTTCGCTCCGTTCCCCTGAGGCGCTGCCACCGTCACTGATGGGCTCGGCCTCGGCCAGCGGCGGGTCCATCTCGGAGCCGCTGGCGCTGGCTCTGTCGGACATGGGGGAAGCTTCTGGCAGCTTCTCGCAGAAGCCGCCTCTGCAGCCCTCGGTACCAAACCCTTGCCACGCCAACCCAAAACAGCAGGTTTGTTTTTATGTGCCTGTAGGGAGGTGACTCGCTGAACAAGGTGTGATGTCCACAGAGTTCTGTTCTGAAAGCGGTGTTATTTTAGGCCTTGTTTGCTCTTACTGAAGTAAACGGTAATTTTGTCATTAGTTGCACTGAAAACAAAGATGGATCATTTGGAAGCATAATAATTGTAGGATATTAATTGTGTGCACCGGAATAACCATTAATACGCATAGTTAATGTTAGCTTTGTGTAAATGAGGACCCTGACCCATCTGATCCAAGTCTGTTACAAAATCCTTGTTAGTCCTTTAGTGCCTAAAATGTATTTGGTATTTGGCATGTCAGCTAAAGCACCCCAAAACAAAGTTGATTTTTTTCTTATTTGAGTGAAAGCTATTTTCATAAGAAATTAAAATAGAAAGTTTAATGTAATGTCAGCAAAGAGTATTGTCAAAAGTACACGTTTCGTTCTTCGCTTTATAAGGGGGGAGTAATGGCAGTGGTCCCCCTGCTTCTGGTATTCTGACTTCAAAAGGTTTTAAAAAATATCCCCAAACCAATATCGTCACAGAGACATAGCACCCAAAACCTACAAACCGCTGGTTGAGAAGAGACTTCCTCCCTTTGGGTGTAGAGCAGCCAGTTATAACGGGATAGCAAGTAGGACATGTGCGATTCAGGTGAAACGGGCAGACTATAAACACCGAGGTGAAGTTTGTTGAGGGCTGTCAGCTTTGTCTTGTGCTAAAGACAGCTAGTTTCAGAAGCTCTAAGCACTTCAAACACCTCAAAGGAAACATTAATTCTAACTTCCTGTTTCTTCTTGCTGCCTCTTGCTTTCCTAGGAATCAACCCTTTTCACTGTGATGGAGATGTTCTCGCTGAATTCCCTTAAAGGTAAGGACCTGAGACAATCTTCAATTAAACTCTTTTTTTTTTTTCTTTGTTCAGAGATTTAATAATGTAGCAGATTGATGAAGAAAATTAATTTATAAGAAACAATACTGTCCTTGTCTATGCTGGATAAGTGAGAGGTTTGTCCTAAAAATGTCTTTGTCAGACTTCCTTCTCGGCGTGTTAGGGCCAGAAAAGGGAGTTGCGATGGCTATACCTGAACTAGCAATAGCTATGTAACGTATGATGCCAGTTTTTATGTTTGAGACATGCTTTATCTCTGAGGGGAGCCCAGTGTGCAAAACTTGCACCTTAAGTGTAAAGCAAGGGTGGTTGTAACCAACATAACTCAATTTTGTCTTGGTTAGTGTAGCACATGAGTTAAGTGTTGCATGTAAGCTTGGTTACAGTGAGTACTGGAGTATTTCTGCGAAACAGCAGGATTTGGAAGAGTCGTCGACCTGTTGTGTTACACAGTAGATGACAATGTAGTCTTGTTTGTTATTTAGCTTAAAGGCTTTTTTTCCCCTTTTATCTTTACCCTCCTAAACATACCTGCATCCTTTCGTACCAATTCAGTAAGTGCTTTCTCCCTGGTGTTTGCATACTTTAAATATCTCTCGGCTGTTGTCATGTCCTTTTTTTCCTGTCATTGCTTTGCCAACCTCTTTCTTTAGCTTATATTTTTTCTTAAGAAATCCCTCCAGTCACTTTCTGTTTTTTGTTTTCTTCTGTTGTTCTTTTCTGAACTCCGTTATTTGGTCTTAAAATAAGCTGCATAGAATGGAATAAAATATTCCAGATATGGCTGAACCAGTGATGGATCACTACCTCCTGTCTCGGGGAAGTCTTGCTTCTGCTTTAGCACTTGGGGAACGCAACAGTGTACCAGCCATTCTTGTACCGCTGCCATGCTAGTGAGTCACCAATATTGTGGGTTCCGTATTTAAAACAAAAATTCCCAGAATGCTTTAAATGTCCAGGGTGTTAATTATGTACAAAGTAATTTTAGTTGGGAATAAAACCCCTCTCATCTGTCAGATTGTGTGACCTGGGTTGGAGTCACTTTTCCTGTGAGGGCTAGTGGTTTGTCATGGCCAGACTGCATTTGGGACTCTGGGTGCTGTAACACTTGCACTCTGGGGGAAAAGGAAGTCTTTAACACAATGTGGCTCGTTAACGAGCTGCTGCGTAGCGCTGCTGCCTCTGCTAAGGCTTGGCTACAGAAGATGAATTAACCACAGCTCATTGAAATAAGCCTAAACTGGCAAAGCCTGGGAAGATGGCTTTGAGCAATTATTTATGTGCTGTCTAATGCTCATCTGTGCAAAATAAACATATTTGGATTGAGTATCTGGAACCTGTGACTTCTGGAATTTTTTAATAAATCGAGTCTTAACTATTTTTTCTGTGCTCATAAGAAAATTTTTGTATCATTTGCAGTGACAAACCACTAGACCTACTCATGCCTAACTTTCTGTGCTGCAGCACACTGTCTTTCAGCGTCTTCTCCCAGATTTCTCCTTCCCACCGACTTTGTGTTTGCAAGATTTTCCCCAGATGTGTACTTCATTTATTTGTTCTCTTTTTTTTTCTTTTGCTTTTAATCATTGTGGTCTCCAGCCAAGGCTTTTGTCTCCTTGTTACCTTTTGTGTTTCTTCACTGATGTTCACAACTTGAAACAGCTTAGTAGCTGTGATTATTAAAATTTTTTTTTCTTCACTGCTGGACCTCTTATTACCTCATCTAGATCTTAGGAAAATGCTGAGTAAACCAGCAACTATATCAAGTTAAGTAGTTTCACAGTAGATTCATCTTCCCAGAAGGATGTATTAATGTTTACATACTATTTCTAGCCACTCTTTCTTTCTTAAAGCTTTTGTTTCCAAATCAACTGAAGTTTATTTCTGAAAGCAAGAGTTCGTGCAATGTGCTATCAAAAGATTTACATATAATTCATTTCCTTAAATTGAGTGACTTGTCTAGCAAGATTGTTTTCCTGTTTAGCGGACCAATGCTCTTGAAATTTGTAATCTGAGCCTTTATAATTAGAGTGCAAGAATAACTTTCATGTCTTTCAGAAAAAAGCTTTTTTTTGTGTCTTCTGGTGCTGCTCCAAGACCTGGGGTTTTTGTTTGGTCTTGTTTTTTTAGTAAAAAATAACTACACAGATAAATCGCTAGCTAATTCACAGAGGTTATAAAAGGAGGAAAAATTGGAAAAGGCAAATTTGGTGTAGTAAGAGTGGGAGTTTTTTTGAGTGTTCATGTATGCTCTTCGAAAGTTTTGGGTTTTTTTATACCAGGTTTTGTTTGGTAACTTTCAATTTGTGGAACCTCTTCTTGTGGAATACAGGCTTTGTAAAACTTAAGGGTACAATTACGTTAGTTAATCCTTTTGTGGCTTATTGAAGATTTCCCTTTCTGATTTAAAAACAAACAAAAAACCTCACCCCCCAAAACAACCAAACCCCCCCTTTTTTTATCATGATGCTTAAACAACCATTCATGTAAATTTTTGGTTTACACACGAAATATTCATTGAGTAATCAAGTACTTGACATAAAAATGATACCCTGGTTTAAAGAAACACATAACTTAACAGTTAGTCCCAGGTGTACATTGTGGACAGAGATAATAAAACTTATATACATTAATTGCTTGGAAAAATAATTCTGACTTCAAAAAAAATCCTGTAGTGTTTGAATTGAGCATCGAGAACTTTACGCCTCGGATATGAAATCATTCATACAGAACCAAATAACAGGGGAGTCGACTTCAAGTAGGGGGGAGTGTGTACAAAGGGAAAGTGCTGTCTTGCCGCCTAATTGACTTTAAAGTTTTTCAGTGTTTATCTCAAATGTTAGTAAACAATGGGCTGCAAGCGGACTTTATTTCTAGTAACATACACTTGAACATGAATTACCTAGTCTGCACATGCCTGTGTTAGGGCGCAGGAGAGCTGTATGTGTAGCTGAAGACAAGAACCCCAAAATGGCTTTCAGGTTCCACGGCAGTTTCTGAATTTCCCCTTCTAAATTGTTCCTGCGGTCACTTGTATTAAAACGACCAGGAAGATCGCTTTGCCTGTAAAAGTGCAAGGATTGCAAGAAACATGTGCAGGAGTGAAACCAAGGGCAGCCAAGTGCTGTTGAAAGCTTAGTAAAAGTTGCAAGTGTGGTTTTTTTTCCTCTAGTTAGAGAAGGTTAGTAACGATTCTAAAATAAAATCCCTATCTGGAGGACTAGCCGGTGGATTGTGTTTGCAGTATCATCACAGGTTGGAGCAAATGACTCATCTCTCTGTGGTAACGTTTCTCTGAGTGTGTCTGAAGATGTCGTATTTGGGGGGGGGTGGGGGTGACACCTACAAAATAGTCACAAAACCCTTTCAGACGACCCATATCCGTACGGTGTGATGCATCGTTGGCATATGAGCACATGCTTTGACTTGCCATGTTGTTTCTATTTGACGTGCACATGGCAGGAGGACAGACAGCTCCAGGCAGGGCTGGTAGAGCCCAATGATGCAAGTACAGCTGGTTTTTTAAACGAGGAAGAAAATGTCTTTCTGCTGGTTTAATGCTTCAGTGGGTGGCGCGAGTCCTCTGCCTTCCCAGGGCGGCTGGCAGCTCCCAGGCAGGAGCGCGGTAAACTTCTGCCGCTCTCTGCCTCCACGTGTTCTGGCAGGTTCTTTTCCTTTTCCCTTCCGTGGCTTTGTCAAGGCAGTCCCCGGGTGGCGTGGGGGGACGCTGCCCGGGGATCTTCCACCCGTGGGCTCCGCACCCCCCGCCCCCGTTACAACTCTGGGGGTGCAGGAGCACTCGCCTGCGCCAGGTCCTCCCGCGCGCCAGGGGGCGCTGCGGCGCCGACGGGGGCCTTCCCGCCGAGGCCCCCGGCCGCCTCTCTGTCCGCGCCCTGCCTGAAGCCGGCGCCGGGCAACCTCAAGATGGCGGCGCTGGGGCTGCTGCTGCAGGCGGCGGCGGCTTGTGGCTCGGCCGGGCCACTGCGCCTCTGCCGCTGTTACCCGAGGGCGCGCGGGCTCTGCACCCGGCTGCCGGCACCCGACAGCCCCGAAGAGGCGAGGCAGGGGGAGGAGCCGCAGCCGGGCGCCGAGGAGGAGGACGCCGCCATGGTGAAGGGTCAGTCGGCGGCGAGGCGAGGCGGGGCCGGAGGGGGGAAGGGGGGGAGGAACCGGCGGCGTCCCTGGTGTGCGCGGCCCGGCGGCCGGGGAAGCCGCGCCGCGCCGGCCCCGCACGCAGCGGAAGGGAGGAGCGAGCCCCGCTACTCGGTGCTGGGAGGAGGGAGCGTGAGCGCGCCGCACGTCCCTCCCCCCGCGCCTGCAGCCGAGTCGCGCCGCCCGCCGGCCTCCTCTCGCTCCGGGCGGCTGGGCCGGGCCGGCCCGCATCGGGCCCACCGCCGCCGCCGGTTGGGAGGGGCAACCGGCCATCGCGGGAGAGGCGGCGCGGCCTTGAGCGACCCTGCCCCGGGGGAAGGGCTCCTCGCCGGGATGCGCGGCAAGGGAGAGGAGCCGGCGAGCTGCGGCGGCGTCTGCACGCACGGCTGCGCCGCCGCCGCCGCCGCAGGTAACGGGCCGGTCACGGTCGGTGTGCCCCGGGGGGCGGCGGCTGGTGCGGGCAGCCCGCCGGCGGCAGCGCGGAGAGCTCCGGTAGCCGCCGGCGGGCAGCGAGGGCCGAGAGGCCTTTGTGGCAGCCCCTGCCGCGCTGCGCGGGTGTGCGGAGCTCTTTGTTGGCGGGGAGAGTTGGGTTCCTCCAGAAAACAGAAAAGGGGTGCGGAGCCCTTCGGCTCAAGGTCGCCGGTTTGAAAGCCGGGCCGAGCCGGTCCTGGCCAAAAGTCCTCGCTGCTTCTGGTCGCCTGACGCGAGAGAAAAATCATAGCTGGATCTCTTGCTAGAAATCCTGATGGATTGAGCACGCCCATCGAGCATCCGCCAGGAAAACTGCTCTGCCGTCGCCGTGCAGCAAGTTCCGTTAGGTCAGAGCTGGAGCACGCTGCGGGAGCAGGCTGCGGGTGGTTCGGAGCGTCGCTTTATCCACCTTCGGTGTACAAAGGGCTTCGGTCTGGCCTTCCACCAGGCAGTCGTGCTGCCTGAGCCAAAGGAAATGCTAATCGAGATACGGACAGCTCTTGTTAACGTAAATCCTGATGTTTGTGGCGTCCGTAAATCTGGCCAGGCATGATGTCTCTGTCTAAAGCTTGGAAGATTTGTTTTCTCTTGGATGTCAGTCCTTCAACCTACAGCAGAGTTGTGTGTGAGAGGGCACAGGCTTCAGGTGTTTGAAGGGTAAATGATTTCGTGCTGTTCAGAAGGAATCATTACTTTTTTAAAAGACTGTTTGAAAGTGTGTTTTGATGTCGTGTTTTGACAATTGCTTTTCCTGAGGTTATGAAGTGAGAAGAACATTTCTAGTTTAGAAAGATACAAACAGTTTTGTGCTGGAGCTTACTGCTTCCAGGCTGTGACTTGAACTACTACATTTTCCCTTTTAAAATCACTGGTTTGGTTTGAGTTTTGTTTCTTAGGCTGTAATCTTCCACTTTGGAAATTTGATTTATTATTATGTAAAAGCTTATTTCCCCCCCCCCCCCGTGTTCTGTGCTTCCTTCTCCCCCTCCAGCACTTTTTTTTTTTTAAATTCTCGCTCTATAGTTTCTGAATTCTTTGGGTCTTAGTTCCATTTTCCTTTCAGAAGCCTTGCTGAGCTTTATCTTGTAGTTCAGTCAGATACTTAATTGTTGCATTCAAGCTGTTCAACAGAGCAAATTAACTTATGTCTAAAGTAAATGCTAAACCACCCCAAATTATTGTTTAATGAGCTGATTCAGGTGTTGCCTGAGAAAAGTAGTAAACCAATTTCTTTTTTCCTTCCCTCTTTTTGTACTTCACTTCAGCACTTTTTCTAACATGTTTTCAGTGAGTACTTGAGAATGCTGTCGCTGGACTTCGGTTTGCTTTCCTGGAGTGACTTTTCCATTGGTGGCTTTCTGTCACAGTTCCATGTTGAGGCTCTCCCTCAGAGCTTGGAGGTGCTGATGGAGATGTGACTCTGGACAGTGGGGGATGCCCGGCAGACATGCAAGGGCCACGTGGGGAGAGCTTGCTGGGATTGGCCTCATCCTTCCAATTTGTGTGGTGGATTGACCATGGAAAGCTCTTACGGTGAGAGTTTGGTGATACTGGAAGATTCATTTCAGATGAGCAAATAAAAAGTCCTCAGGGTCTCATCGTAAGTCTGCCCTACCTGTACAGCTGCTACTTGGAACACCTGGAGATCATAAAATGTATTTTAAAAAAGCATTTATGGGGCAAGTTCTAAGCCTTCAACTTGTAAACTCATGTCCTGTTAGCTATCTTCATTTGACTGCCTTTGTTTTTAGCCTTAGATACAAATATGGAAAAATCAACTCTCATCTGAGGCCAGCTTAAAAAATGTCAGTGTTATATTGGTATTAGTATCTAAGGCTTTGCTTTGTTGGCTTAGATGGTGGGATTTTGGAGCAGAATCTGTGAAGAGAGCTCCTCTGCCTGCTCAATCAGGTCTGTGGTGCTTCTTGCTTGTTACTGAGACTTACATGACCTTGACCTCTGTTTTGCTCTAAAAAAGAATCTTTCTCTGAGAGTAATTAAATTTGCTGTCTCATAGTACCATAGAAGAATTTAGATTGGACTGAAGCTCTGAATGCCATGTGGCCTGATCCCTGTCTCGGAGCAGGGCCAGACTGGAGCAGGTTGAACAGGGCTGTGTCCAGCTGAGTTCTGAACACCTCCAAGGATGGAGGTTGGCCATCAGTCATTCTCATTCTCTGGTGATCTCACTTGTTTTTGAGGAAGCCTTGTCACTTTTACCACTTTTTAAGCTTGTTTAGGCAAGAACCGCATGTGTTTTTTTTATAACTGTGTCTGCTTGAAAGGAGCTTTGGTCAGGGTTGCTAGATGATGGTTTGGAAAAAACCCCAAACCCCCCAATAGTAGTACTGTTTTGGTGTACTCCAAACTAAACTGCCAGGTAGAATCTTCTCTGTCTCTCTCCATCTCTTCCCAGTAAAACATGCCTAGGCTAATTCTTTATGAAATGGATGTTACGGAGCCAGAGGGCTTTCTTCTTCCCTGTGAATTTTTGATGCATTAGGAACATTCTTCACTGACTTGAATTTATTACTGCGGGGGCTTATATCTTGGTGAGCATTGTATTTAGTAGTTTGTCCTTGCTGCTCATTTGTTGCTTCTCCAGGCAAGAGAATCTGAGGGAAAATAGAAACTGTTGACATCAATCCAATGTTACTCTGTCTTTCTTGAACAAGACTATGGGCCATTTTATTTGTGCTCTTGTTGTAGCTGTCAGTGTCTTTACTTGTCGGATTTGTTGGGGTTAATAGAAGGCTTAGCCACTACAGCTGTGAGCTTTTTTTCTTTTTGTTTCAGTGTGGCTTGGAATTATCATTGACTTTCACAATCAAGTTAAGCTAAAGCACTCACTGGCTTTGCAGAACTTAAATTAGTTAATTGGCTTCTTTGATAACCCCTCCCTAAATTGTCTGCTATCCAAGGCAGGCTTTTAATATTCCTTCGTGATCTCGGAGCAGTGGTATGGACATCATGTGTGGTTCTGACTTGATAGGAAATGGGTATGAAAATCAACTGTTTTGTTTGGGGAGTATTAGGTTATACTCCTTGCCTCCGCAGGGCTGTGACTCCCGCTAATATGATTCCTACCCAAATATCCTTTCCGAGCAGTGAGAGAACTAAGACACTCTTTGGAGGAAGATGCCAAGAAATCCAATCTGGCAGGGAAGGAAACATTCTGCAAATCCAGTTCTGCAATTTCAGATTGTTTCTTTAAAAACTACAAGTGAGGCATGGCTTCATGCAAGATAAGATCCTTTTAGCTCTTGAATTTGGGATAAGAATGGGCTGAGGGTAATCCATCAAGCCTTAGAGTCGCTGTTGATACGTCAGATGGTACTGCTGAATATGGCATTGTCAGCTGTGAAGAATACATTGTGTCTCGGTTGGTAATTCAGAGTCTGATCTGCAAGCCAGAACTAGGCTTTGTTATTTAGAGATCCTATTCTTCTTTGCTCTAGAATGGATTAAATATTTAGTATTCGCTGAGGATTCACCTCAGAATGTGAGAAATTGGCTTTGTCCTTAGGTAGTTGCATTTATGGGGGGCATTTAAAAAGAATGTACTTCTTACCTCTGCCTGTTACTTACCACAAAATTTCTCAGGGTATTGTTTTTGAAAGGGGAAGCAACTAGAGGCCAAATAATACAGGCTGATGTTAGAGGGTTTTGTTGTGGGGTGACTTTTTTTTAAGCTTTCATTTAAGTGAATTTAATAGTGCATTTGGGAATTGTGTTACTACTCCTCCCTCCATGCGTCCCAGTGATGTGGAATGGAATAGAATTGCAGAGTGCCAAAACCTTAGTCACTTTTTGACCTGTTCAAGAAAACTGGAAGTCTGGATATAGTGGTGCTTGCTGTATGAATAGGGAGAAATGTCATATTTGCTGTATAATTACAGAAAATTGGCTTGTAGTTCTTTGTTAGGCTGAGACCATTTTCATGCTCTCGTGGCCAATACATATAAGGTAATTCATGGACAGAGTTCATAAATCGGAGTACTTCCTGCATATTCCTCTGTAATTGTCCAAAGGTTTTGCCCAAGTATGTGTGAGAAACAGCAGCCTGTGGGCTGCTTTATTATTCTTTATAATGGAAGATACCGTAGCTGATACCGTAGGAAGATACTGTATACTGTATTGGGCATAGGAGAGTGACAGAAAGCCCATGGTGTGTTGCATGGTCTTTTCCACATTGGTATAGTCAAAGGAGATTGAGCAGACAGCAGTTCTGACCTGTTCGTATTGCCACTGCCCTCTAAATGCCAGGTTGTCCTCTATATACCAGGTTGAAAAGTAACACTAACCTGAGCCAGTTCCAGCAGCAAGTCAGAATTAGACAACTGTCGAATTACAATGCGACCTGTCTTCAAATAATACCTGGATCTTGACGGAGGTTGTATTTTAGTGTCTACCTGTATACCTTAAGGGACCCAAATTCCTTCTGTATCTGGTCCATTTGGCTTCTGAGGAGGTTTCTCTGAGATTCAGCTGGTTCTTTTACAGAGGAACTTTCAAAACTAAGTGTCACCAGTAACTATTATTTTTCTGAACTCTGGATCAGCATGCTGGGCTTTTGTTTGTTTGGAGAGGGTGATATGATCAGCAACATGTTTTTTTGCTCTCCCTTACCCAAGTATCCACAATCTGACAAGTGTTGGACCTGCAGTGGTACAACATAACTCTTTTGCCTTCCCTAAAACTCCTGTGATTTTTCCTGTTGGTCGGTTTTCAGGTGAGCCCTCATAATACATTCTTATAAATTCAGTTCTCCCTCGCTGAGCAGCTTCGTGGAGAATGTCTCTTCCACATGCCTGTATTACAGAGCCTTTCTCTTAAATGCTTGCTTTCTTCTCTGGCGCTGGTTACTGTGTATCTTCATTATAGCAATTCTGCAGTTGGAGTTTTTGGCAAAACTTGATGGCAGATCTTGGTGATGCTCTAATGAGCGTGACTGTTGGGTCTTTCTCCTTGGAATTGGTAGCCCAATCTGAAGTTCTAGATTCTGGCAGTACCAATGATAGTGTGTTGCTGACTTCTGATTTGCTGCTGAAACTTCCCCTGAATACCTGTGAAGAATTTAGAAGTCTTCTAAAAACTAGTGCTCAAATCCATTGGTGGTCTGCAAGAAGATTAATGCAGTTCTGATTGCCTGGGGAGCGTGCGTTTGTCATGTTGGCTGAACGTAGGATCAGAGTGGCTTAGCTGTGCTTGCTGCTGCCACTGGTTTTGGGTACCTGCAGGACTGTGCAGCTGGCCGATTCACTTCTCAGCCCAGCAAAAAAAAAGTACTCCGTTTCTCTGGTTTAGCTTTCTGTCAGATTAGGGCTGCAAGTTCAATCTCCCTGTACATTTGTGTTTGTGCCAGAGCTGGAGCAGTGGTAGTGTTAGAGCCTGGGAGAAGCAGCACCTACCCCTCGCTGCAGCTCTTCCCATTTGTGTAGCGTAACTAAGACCAGAACTGTTATCACATTAAACTTAACCTGATCTTGCTTGGGCTGCTGCTCAAAATAAAGGCTGTCCCCTATGCCTCATCATGCGATACAACTGTGATGCAGTTGAGGGGTGGGTTAGAGCACTTCCTTGCCAGCTAAAACATCAGGGAGGAGGCTGGAACATGAGGTGGGCGTGACATTGCACTGTCTGGGGGCAGTGTGATTCTTATTATTTTTTTAAATGAGTCGTTTGAACTGATCATTAGTACTCCTTTCCTGCAAGTGCTGTAGCCTGGGCATTTCTCACCTGTCGGGGCAGGGGACCTGTGCTCAGCTAGGCAGTCCTACCTGCCATCAATAACTGCTGCCTCAGGTGCTGCTGCTCGGCTTCCCGCTTGGGCTGGTTTGTCTCCAGAGACTGTGTTGGCAAGCTTCTTTCCAGGGGGTTCTCTGAGCAATTTAGTACAAAATATTCCCAGCCTCTAACCAAGCCATCTCGATAAATCCCGGGAGCAATCCCCAGATGTTATTTCACATTACTACCAATAGCTGGATCTAATGTGTAACTTGTCTGCTGTCGAGACCCTTGATTTAACCCTGAGGTGATACTCCTGGTTCAGTAAGGGGATGCGAATACCAAAGTCTGTTGAAAATAGTTATTGCTCAGTTTGTTTTTGATATCTGAAGAATGACAAACAGCTGCTTTTGCCTCCATAGTGGGGAAACAGCACCAACTCCATGCGTTAATCCAGGCTTTGAATTTTGTGCTAGGATATTTGTATTCAGATTGAACAGGTATATGTAGTCTGTTATGTCTTCTGTTGATACTGTATTCTTTTTTTGGGGGAAAAAAAAAAAAGTCTTTCCAAACTGTTAGATGATTGTTAGTGTAACTGAATCATGGAGCTAGACTGTCAGTGCTGCAGTTCTAACTAGGGGGACACAAATAATCTGTGTGTTTCAGGAGAAGCATGGGACATACAGTATCGTTGCCCATTTTTGATGTTTTAGTGTCATGTTACATTTGGAGCTCAGGAGACTTTGCGCTCCTGTGTACCATTTTGCTGGAGACATTGTAGGCGAACCATTTAATACTTCTGCTTACTTTTCTATCTGTAACCTTAGAGACATTAATGCTCATGGAGCCGCAGTGAAGCGGGTGTTATAACATGTCTTTGAACAGGACTGCACAAGAATTATAAGACATTTAGTGCCTCTGTTGTTTTTTTTTTTTTCTTTTCAGATTCCAGAGACTTATTAAAGGAATTTCCACAGCCTAAAAACTTGCTCAACAGCGTGATTGGACGAGCCCTGGGCATTTCTCATGCAAGGGACAAACTGGTGTACATCCATACTAATGGGCCAAGAAAAAAGGTAATCCTGTTGTGCTGGGGATGGGTGGCAGGTAGGTATGCTGCACATAGAGTGGGAAGCGAGCCAAGAATACTGCTAATCCTGGAAGTAACTCTTCTAATAGAGAAAATTATAGAAGTATTTTAATTCCACGTGAAAGTTGCATGATAATCTTTCAAACAAGAAATACTCTCAGTTTTTCCTATTTCTCTTTATTTTCACATACTTCAATAGGCATATAAACGTAGGTCCTGTCTCTCTCCTTTTGTGTATAGAAGGGTGGATTTTTTTCTTTCAAACAGCTTGCTATAACCTGCTTTTCTCAGCAGAAGGACACATAGTCTGCACTCAGATGTATTGGGCTATGTACCCCGCTACCTTAGAAAATTAAAATTTAAATGCTACCTTTTAGACCTTAGTAGGCCTAGCTTGTATTATTGTAGATTCTAATAGAACAAATGCTGAAGCCTAAAACGTTCAACTGCAAACAGAAAAGAAGAATTTGTTTGCAATGGAGGGAGGCTTCTAATAGTACTTAAGCGCAAAATGAAATACAGACTCTTTTTTTCTTAAATGAAGCAGAAGAATTCCAAGCAAACAGTTTGCCAAGTAGCTTGACCTCTTACTAGGATGCGAGAGGCCTAGATCCAGATCTGTGCTATAAACTGAGCAGAAGTTTCTTGACTAATGGGTGCTCTGTGTTCAAGGGTTTGCCTCCTGTTATCATACCAGCTCTCATTCTAGAGCTGAAAGCCCTTTCCAGCTGAAGTTTTAACTGTAACGTACATTCCAGGAAAAGATTCAGTTCTGATGGATTAACATTTTCCAATAACATTCTGTCTAAAATTTCCCAGACAGTTTTTATTACCACATCCTTTTTAAGCATCCCTGCATTTTGGGCAATGCATTAGTAACTGTTACTTTGGAGTTCCTTTATTATTTGTGTTTTTGTTTTTCTTGCTTTTACTTGAGCAGTAGTGCAGTTTCCTAACTTAAATTTTGGAATACCATAGCCAAGGCCTCATTATTTCAGTTTGTGTAATCAGTTTGCATTCTTGCTAGCACTTAAATAGATGAACCTTAAGGATAACTTCAGATTTAAAAAAAAACAAAACAAAACACCAAACAAAACAAAAAACCCAAACAAAGAAAACAATAATGGAGCTCTTGGAGAAAATGAGGGTTGGATTACAAAAAGAAAATCTCAGAAAAACAACAACATAGGAAAAAGTGTGTGGGGACAGAAGGACAGGCAAAACAACCTGGAGAAGTCTCGGTTGGAAGTGAACAAAGTTTTTTCATGAGCACCAAGTAACTTGGCCTTCATGAGACAAGTTTTTTTTTCTCAGCAGGTCTGTGCCTTTTCATGCAGAGCCCCTAGGCAAAATACGTAGCAATTTCCTACAGTAAGATGAGATTCAGATGGCAGGCAGGCAGCTAGCCAGATGTAGACTGTTGAAAAGTCAGGAGCCTTTTCTCTAGCTTTATAGGTGGGGTTTTCCCAGCGGACCTAAATGCCACCTTTCATCTCTGCTGCAGAAACGGGAGAATTCCTTAGGCATTTCTCTCCTTTGAGCCTTGCAGAAATTCAGCCACAGCATCTGCAGGGCCAGGAGTAGAACGAGTTCTTGATTTGGAGCAATGTTTTAGAAAGGGCAGGGTTCAGCTTTCAGCGTTCTTTGCCTCTGCAGGTTTTTCAGCTGCTCTCATCCAACTGTAGTGGTGTAAGAGCTCTGGTGGTACTGCTAGCTCTCTCAATAGTTCGCGCTGCCCAGCGTAAGCTGAAGGCTGGGTTGCCCCGTGCCCGATGAGTATGGTAGCTGCCTGTATAACTGTGATGCAATATGCTGCTAGTTAAAATTACAGCAAGGAAGCAGTTAGGAAGATTTGCTTGCCATTACAACTGGAAATGTGTCAGGGAGTGTATGTTGCTTCTCAGGCATGATCTGGTATGCTGCGGTGTACATCGGAACAGCGACTCTGAAACGGAATTGTTCTTGTAATGAGCTCTTGGCATATGATTCCTCTGAGCTGACACACTGCAGCCTGTGAAGCTCTGTCCCAGAGTACGTGGCACTGTGCTGTAAGTCGGCCTGGCTCAGCCATGCAGCTTCTATGTGACTGTGGGCACTTTGTATCCCTTTTTCAGGCTTTTCTTTCAAAGTTACTGGAATAAAGTTGCCGCGCCGCCGCCCCCGCACCCCCCCCACCCGATAAAGGGCCTGAACAAGCAGTATGTTTGGGATTTTCATGTGTAGTTCCCTTTTTCTGCCTGGAGTTCAGAGATGTTTGAAGTAGCTATGCTCCTGGTGGAGAAGAGAGATTGTTCTGTGCCGTCTCACTTTACTGGTTATCTTTGCTTTTCAGAAAGTCACTCTGCATATAAAGTGGCCTAAGAATGTGGAAGTGGAAGGCTATGGGACCAAGAAGATTGATGCTGAGAGGCAGGCAGCAGCTGCAGCATGTCAGCTCTTCAAGGTGAGCTTATGTTCCTCCTTAGCTCGAAGAAACAAGCCTTGGAGTGTGCAGGCCTTATCCTTTTTGGTAATATGATTTCTGATTCTTATCTCTCTCTTTGCCTGTTCACTTTCTTAGTTGGCCTGTCTGTTAATCAAGGGTAGATGGTGAAGTCTTGAGCTATCTGAATCCGTTTGAGCTTAAAAGCCCACTTACTTCAGCCAGACATGAACTCGTTAAATTCTTTGAGTTCTGGTCTTTGGTTCTTTATGTCTTAGACCTTAATCAACTTCTATCTTAGTCTCAGCATCTATGGTGAGTAGAGCTCCCCTCAGGTATATTTGCTGTTACTAACACACTTCTGTCAGTCTACCTGTGTGTATTTGCAGGTGTATTTCCTTCAGAGGCTCTTGTTGCCTCTTCATGTGAGCCATAGTGTGGCTGTTTGTTCTGTTTTACGGTTACTCTTTTAAAGTTATGTTAGTCTGCCACTTATTTATGGCTGGAAATGGTTGATCTGTGTGCACAGCCAGCATCAAACAAGTGCAGTAAAGTTATAAAGGTCACCGATTAAGGTATGGTACTACATAGCCGCTATCTGAGAATAAGATGCAGTTTTGTCTTTGGCTCTGCTGCTGACTTGTCTATAATCTTGAGCAAGTGAGTTTGCTTTCGGAGTTTCCCTTTCATCTATGGAGGAGGAACAATGATACCTTCCTACCAAGGAGCCTAGAAAAGGTGCTGCAGATGCTTCAACAATGAGAGCTTTTTGATTTGCTTGTAGATCAAGAAAGCTACATTAAGAAATAACTATTTAGTTTTTAAATTAAGCCTTCAGAAGTTAAGAATTGCAGCATGAAAACTAGCAGTTTCTTCAGCTGGCCCCTGTGCTTAGGCTAATTTCCTTAATTCTGTGATTGGCAAAACTTGTTTCACTGACTGACTTCATTCCACCTGAAGCATTGTTGCTGCTCATTCAGTTAACATTCACTGGAAATATAATCTTGTTTTATCCTCACTAGTCAATATGCAATGAAAGCATTGTTTCCTGCTTTCTTTGAGAGCCTGGAAGTTTTCAAAGCAAAAAAAATTCCTATGTATACTTACATTTTTCTTCAAATATTGGGAAATGGCTGAGCTGTATTTTCAGTATAGAACTAAAAAACCCCCCAGACCTCTTGAAACCAAAGATTCAGAATGCAAAGTTTTGAACTCTGATGCTTTGCCAGCTAAACCTATAACTGAACAGAAGCCTTTCATAATGGGAGGCCTTGTGCAATCTTATCTATAGAAATAGCTACAAATGCCGCTTTAAATAAATAGTTGTCAGTTCAAGAAAAGCAGAGAGTGTCTGAATATAGTGACTTTGAGTACAGCAGCTAGCAAAGTGAATTCTTGCCGTCTTCAGCGCTCCTACAGCACAAAATACAGCCGTGTCTAATATGGGGCCACTGAGGGGCCTAAGGAGGTAACTTTTAATTTATTGTGGCGATCTGGTAAGACATGGTGTTGTCGCACTCTAGATAATGTCTGGAGCTTCATGTAAGGTTCAGTGTTAAATGTAGGTGGTAGGCCAGCAGTAATTAGGAACTCCTCTGTTTCAAAAACTGCTGAATTAGGGAGATCTTACTACTGCTTCCACAAATAACTGTTCCTGTGAAAAGAAATGAGATGAACCATTCCCTGAATTCTCATCTTTTATCCCAGATTATACTTGTTTTGACTAGCCTTTCCAAAAATACGCATTTTTCATGTTGAGGTGGGTTTCAAAACTTTAAAATGCTAAATATAGTTTGTAAAATACCGATAGACCTTGGCCCACCCATTCTAACAAGCTATATGATGCTAAGCAACTGCGCTCTGGGAATTGAGGCTAGTGAACAGATACTCTTTTTTTAAGAAATAATGGCAGGAGGAAAGCTTTACGTTTCTGAAAGCCCCTTTTCTTTATCTCCTTTTCTGTGAGATATGAAGAAATTGCTCCTGCATTTCTCTCCTTTACCAGATGTGTTTCTGTTTCTAGCAGAGTTACCCGTATCTGTCTCTCTAGTGCAGCTAAATGCATTTTTCTCTTGTAGGGCTGGGGTTTGCTGGGGCCCAGAAATGAGCTCTTTGATGCTGCAAAGTACCGGCTTCTCGCTGACCAGCTTGGCTGTCCTGATGAGAGGTGGTGCTCGGAGGGCAAGTGGCGCTCCAAGTCTGGACCTTCTCTCGCCGACTTGTCAACCTGCTGGCGACGAATGGAGCCAGATGATTCCATCCAGCCCATGGAACAGGGCAGGATGCCTAAAGCGATGAGGAGAGAAGAGCTGGAGGAAGGGGAGCTAGAGGAAGGGGAACTTGAGGAAGGAGAGCTGGAAGAAGAAGCAATCGATGTTTCTGATTACCTACCTATGGCACATCAGGACGCTCGAACCCCAGGCAGAGACGCAAGGTACGCCTGCCCTAATAGCTGCTAATCCAGGGCGGTGAAGAAGAGAGACTTTTCTTTGCAGCTGATGCACCCCTGCACCCCTCACAGCTGAGCTGCAGCTTCCGATGTTGCTGGTGTGGCCAGCAGATGGGCCAAACTCTGATTACTGTACCGTTCTCTATGCGAGCAATAGTGGAACAGCCTGGTCTTGTACCTGGCTGTCATCACAAGGGAATGCTCAGGCATCTTCTCTGGAGTCTTGCCCTTTGGATAGGCTGCTGCCTACTTGTTTGCTCCCTTTCTTACTCTTCTGTGCCTAAGGAGATTTCCATTCCCAGAAATTGGTGCACTTATGCATGTGCACTTAGTCCTTTTTTGATCCTTTTTTGAGGGCAATATTAAATTTGCTCCTTTTCATCACCATAGTTTCTTGCTTGACCTCATATTTTATGAGCACAAATCTTGGATTTTTAATAGTCAAGAGGAGTAAGATCACTAAGGACCTGGTCATGGTGGTTGTTTTTAAGGGATGTTCTTTGGATTCAGAATTATTTAGTTAGTAAATCTCTGCTAGTGTAAAGATCTGATTGCTTTTTAGTAGATGGCTTTACTGGGCTGGGCGGTTGTTCCCTGACTGACAGATTTTAGTAGCAACATACAGCTTGACTGTTCAGATGACCAACATTATCTGTGCCTTTGACTACTCAGTTTCAGGTCTTCTCAGTAGCAGACCTGAAGTGAGGTGGATCGGAGCACAGAGTGAATATTTGTATATCGAACTGTTCTCATCTTCTGTCTAGCCGCGGAGGGAGTTCCATTGAAATGACAGATGACAACACTGCCATCCGTGCCCTGACGCAGTTCCCACTTCCCAAAAATCTCCTGGCCCAAGTGATTCAGATTGCGACCTCTTCCTCCACAGTCAAGGTAAGGTGCTGTTTGACCCCTGCCAGGGATGAAGCTCAAAGTCTCCAACTGGAATCACTTTGGATGCTTTTTTTCGGGCAGCTGAGAACTGGGGAGAGAAGGGAAGTTAAGACTAGGCCTAGAAAAATCAGCCTGGAGAGCAAGGAAAAGACTTTGTGGTGAGAATTGAGGAATTGTCTTAATAGAGGCATGAGGAATGTTGTTACTTGAGGCCAGGGCAGTAGAGGAGCTGCTGTCTGAATGAAGGAGAGTATTTTCTAAGGTGATAGGTTTGCATTTCCCCATATATCTGCAGCAAACACAAGTTTGTGTTACTCAGAGCAATGTGTAATTTCTGTGCTGACGGAATCTTTCCACAACTCAATTCTTGCCAGTATCCGGTGTTTCTCCTCCTTGGTATGTGTCACCCACCTCCTTTCCAGACCTCATGTGCTTAGCAAACAGTAGCTGTGCTCCACCCCATAGGCTCTCAATGATGTTCTCCACACAGCTGTCTGCTCTCGCTTCTGCTTATTCAGTGCCTTGTGAGCTGGGGGAGTGGAATTCAGTGCAGAAAACCTGTTGTAGTATGCTATTAAAAACAAACAAGCAAAACCCAAAAAACACCCAAGACCCAAAAAAACAATTTAAGCTCTGCTTAGAAATATTTGGGTGTACTCGAAAATGCCTGCCTAGTTATGTAGGCTTTTAACACCTCCCCAGATCTGATGTTGTTTATGTGTCTTTTAGGAATACATGCAGTTCCGTACAGTAGGTACCAAGACCAAGATCTGCAAGCTCACGCTGCGCTGGCCTTGTCCGATGACTTTTGCTGCCAAGGGCCGTCGTAAGGTGGAGGCAGAAAACAAAGCAGCAGCACTGGCCTGTCAGAAGCTTAAGGTAAGTGCACATGACTCCTACCTCCCGTGTCTAACGTGTCTTTGAATGGAGGCTCCTCACACCTGACTTACCATATTTGCACCTAATGGGGTGATGCCTGAAACTTTCTGATCTTTGACCTCATGCTTAACAAACATGTATTTCCAAACCTTAGGATTCAATCCAAACTGCTGTTGTACCCCTGTAAGTGTCTAATCTGTGATGACCCCTTGAAGGCTGTTGTGCTTATTTTGAGCCCTCAACAAAGTGCTGCATAGGGATCACCCTGGAAGTGTTAGCCTGTTCCCTTGGCCACCTTGCTGCCGTCTAAGACTATCTTCCCGTTCTTGTAGATGGACTAATCCAGACACATTGCTGCAATAATTTCACTGCAGACTTTAGAGTCAGCAGAGGGAAGGTCCAAGAATTGGCACAACATACCAGAACCATAGCAAGAGAGTTAACAGACCTCGCAAGAGGGTTTTGTCAGATACAATTGTGGCTGCTGTTTCTTTGATGGGTCTGTTTAAGACCTTGCAAGTGTTGTGTTGAGGACAGGTAGCAGTTGGCTCCATTGTGTCTGTTTCCCCAGAGTTGAGATGGAATCATGTCTTGTTTCTTCCTGTGGTAAAAGCAGGAGGTGATGGATTTGGGATATAGGCTAAGGAGTTAGCCCATCTGAACATGTAAGACCCCTGTGCTCTGTATGCTGTGATCTTGTGTCTGATAGTGTTGTTTGCCTCTTCCTTTGCAGAGCCTTGGCTTGGTGGACAAGAACAACAATCCCCTCAGCCATGCTATGTACAACATGACTTCACTCCGGGAGCTTGGTGAGAACCAGAGGAAACCCTGCCACATCAAAGTCCCCGAAGCAACCCTGCGCAAGATTGAGAACTATCTGAATCATGTAAGGCTTTCTCAGCTGTCTGAGAACCACCTTTGGCTGATCCCACTTAACTTCAGGAATTGCACGCCGGTTGAAAGCTTCATGTCAAAATGTTGAGGGAATTCGTGGCTTGATAGTTTGCCACAAAAACTGATCCGTCTCTGCTGACCTTTGGGGACAGGGGACCCTTTCTGGGCAGTGGGCCTTCTCTGTATGCATCTGTGACATCTGTCTGCATTATTTGGCTTTTGGGATGTTACAGAGTGCAGTCTTGGGTTGCTTACAGCCTCCTTTAAGGCTTATGAATGCTGCCTTGTGGAGACGTTGGTTCCATTAATCTCTGGTTGTGCTTCCTAGCTTTACAAGGACCAGGTGCTGGTACTTGCATGTTTTCCTTGGCAGTGTGTCTCGCAGTGTGTCTCACAGTATTGTACGTTAGTGGTGGGTGCAGGTGCCCAGGCACCTGGTGGTGCTTTCACCCAGGAGATCCCTCTTCCTGGTGGACCAGTGGTGAGCAGACACCCATGGGAACTGAAGCAGTGCTGAGACAGGGTTCCTTAGGAGCATTCACTGTCAAAGCAGGAATTAGCACTAAGGTAAGATGAGGCTGAGCATAGCTCAGGTACAGATGTGTGTAGCCTATTGAAGTCACTGAAAATAATGCCTGTGTTTGGAATTTGGCAAGTCACTGATGCAGTACTCTTGGGCCTGAACACTAAAGATCTCAGGCGATCTTTACAGTATCTTGCAGATACTGCGAAGTAAACGAAGCAGTAGGGAATGTCCTAGGACGCCAAGACTGTGCCTAAGACAGCAGCTGCTTCTGAATCACCTGCTGAAAAGGGCTGAACTAAGTGCTAGAAAAGTTTAGAAAAACAGCAGCATCTTGTAGGAACTTGATCTGTCTCCCATGCTTATGCGAACATGAGCTGTCATGCTACGCGTGGAAGGGATGGCTTTGCAACTCTGAATAAGGCTGAATTAAAAAGTACTGATTTGTAGCTGAACTTTTAATCCTGCAAACATCTGGGCCAATGCTTTGATTTGTGTTCTAGAAAACTCCTGACCTATTGTTCCTCCTTTTAGTTCTTCCTGTGGGACGTAGGACTTCTGTTTTTTCTTTTGCCAAGATGGAATATTTCTGGCTTAGCTGAATGCTTAAGTTTTGTGCCAGTTATGTGTCTGGGCTTCCTGAGGGAGAGAAGGATGGTGGTGTAACTTGATAGTTTTCAAAAGTTGTCTTTGAGGGGCCATTCCATCACTTGCGTGCAGTGTAGCCACTGACTTGGGGAGCTTAAGTTACTGGTTTTTGCCTGTCAGTTCAGGCATCAGGGCTAATAACTCCCTTAAAATAGGGGATGTGATGAGGAAAATGCAGATAGCTGCCCAAGTTAATTCTCACTTTAAATAACCTCAGTTGAGAATGTAAGTGGCTGAGTTACTAAAATCTGAACAGACTTTGGCGAAGCTTCGTGGCCACTGCAAAGCTAGCCTGACTGAGTCTGTTCCAGGCACTTGTTTCTTTCTGTCCTTCTCAGGATTGCTGCTAATCTTTTTGTCCCTGCCAACCTTCTCTGTCTCTCCCAGTATCCAGTGGACATCAGGGAATCCAGGCCCCGGATTGCTGATGACATGATGAACCTGAGCAAGGAATCTGGTGCCATAAGTGATGCAATCACAGGGAAGACATATATACCCATGCTGGAAGCAGAGGAAGTACGCCTTAGCCAGAATCTCCTGGCCCTCTGGAAAAGGAGAGGGTCCTCATGGCAGGAGAGCCACCCACTGCCAGTAGATCCTCACAAGGACACCATCCTATCAGCCATTGAGCAGAACCCTGTAGTGGTAATAGCAGGAGACACAGGCTGTGGGAAAACCACAAGGATCCCTCAGCTCCTGCTGGAACACTACATCCTGGAGGGACGTGGTGCCCGCTGCAACGTAGTGATCACCCAGCCAAGGAGGATCAGCGCCATCTCAGTCGCCCAGCGTGTGGCACAAGAGTTGGGTCCCAACATGAGGAAGAATGTGGGCTACCAGGTACGACTGGAGAGCAAGCCACCCGCCAGGGGAGGAGCCCTGCTGTTCTGCACTGTGGGCATCCTGCTGCGGAAGCTGCAGGGGAACCCCAGCCTGGAGGGTGTCAGCCACGTCGTGGTCGATGAGGTCCACGAGCGAGATGTCAACACTGATTTCCTGCTCATCCTGCTGAAAGGCATCCAGAAGCTCAACCCTGACTTGCGCCTGGTCTTAATGAGCGCCACAGGAGACAATCAGCGTTTCTCGCACTACTTTGGGGATTGCCCTGTGGTCAAGGTGCCGGGTTTCATGTACCCAGTGAAGGAGTACTATCTGGAGGAGATCTTGGCCAAGCTGGGCCGGCACCGACACCGGCACTATGAGATCAAGGTGGGCATGCAGCATGGTGTTTAAACTGTTTCCGTTGGATGAGGCACTGACTTGTGGCACATCAGCAGGGGAGAGGTTGGGTCTGGAACTAGCCCCTCTTTCCTGTGGTTGTTGGACAGTGTTTGCTTAGCTTTAATTCTACGTCAACCCTTGTGAGGTAAAGTCAGCTTAGTAGAATCCCAGAGTATTTTGGTTAAATTATGGATAAAGATGACTTCAGATTTGGGTGTAAGTTACTTTTGTCCCTCTTTAATGTGAAGTTTGTTTCTGTTTGAGTAAGCTAACAGCTCCTTGTACTTGTTTATGTATATACATAGATGCAGACTTGAATGTTTGCATACCTATGCAAGCCTGGTCCAAAGCTAGGACGGTTATGGCTTAACAGCAGTATGTTACCTAAGTGCTCACCATCCTGCTTATGACTGAATTCCCCGATTTGCTGCTTTTTGCAACTAGTTTTACTGTTCCTCTGGAAAACACCCTCCAGACATGTACTCTTTGCTGTTGGTAATCTTACTTCAGTTGCGGGTCATGGAGTCACAGAAATCATTTGAGGCTGGCTGGGACTAGAAGCTGTCAGCCCATTTCTCCAGCCTGTATAAGTCTCTCCCTATGGCTGAGCAACCATCTGGTGTATCAGCCACTTCTCCATAATTTTGTATCATCAGCAAACTTGCTGAGGGTGACGCATTGTCTTCAGGGCAATCCTTCTATTTCTGTTGTGGCTAGCATTTTTACCCGTGCCTTTTAAGCTGGCCTGATAGGTATGTTCCAAATTATTGAGAAATGCAAAAGCTGCTGCTCTGTGCCTGGTGGATCTGAGGTGCATATGGCACAGTTTTGTCCCCCAAAATTTTAATGTTAATTTTTGTTACTTGTTAAGTGCTGTTGAGTAGAGGTACACAAAATCCCAGTTAGCTTCCAAGTCTGGAGAACGGGAAAGGGGCTGTATATTCTCAATGCACAGCAGAGAAATCTGGCAGCAGTTGTGACCAGAGCAAGTTCCACATGGAGTGAAAACCAGGCTCCTGAGGTTCCTGGCTCCTAGTCTTAGGCAGGCCATCCAAGTACAGGCATTTGCTGTCTCCAGAAGGTGCTCTGGGAGGCTGTGTGCCTTTCTGCTCTCTGCTAGATTGCCACTCGTTTATCTACATGTGTCCTTCTGTTTTATCCAGCAATCTGATGATGAATGTGTCCTTGATCTCGATCTGATCACTGACCTTGTACTCCAGATTGATGCCCACGGAGAACCAGGTAGGTTCTGCCTTGCCCCCTTCCTCTTTCCTTTTGCGGGGGGGAAGAAAGTGAACCCTGCAGAGCCCAGACCCTTTGCAGAGGAAACACAATGCTGAGCTGACTTCTGCAAGGCCACCTGGAGTTCCTGTTCAACTGAGTGGTCTTGAGCAGTGCGACATGAGCTAATTCTCAGTCTTCAGCTAAGACAACATCTGAGTCCTCAGTGTCTCAGTCTTTGTCCTGAGATAGAGCTGTTCCTGGGGTGAAAGGCAAGACTTGTCTGTGCTCCAGCATTTGCAACCTTGTGCTGCACAATTTAGTTATTTTTCTGTATTGGAGACCCATCTCTGTTAAATATCTTTGCCTGGGAGGTGATGTTTCTGTGAAGAAGGCAGGACTCTCAGATGACTTCTAAGAGTTTTAAGTGTTTCAAAGCTAGTGGAAAGTATTTGGTCTCAAACTACAGGTAGCCTGGTTTCTTCCTGGCTTAAAACCTTGCCCTGATGAGCTCACAGAAGCAGATACAGCATAGCAGGTATGAAGTCTAGACAAACGTTCCCCTGGATCTGACTTCCCATAGTGGCTGTATCCGTCATTTGTTCACCATAAGTGTGATGCAGGTTTCCTTAGAGATCAGCTGGCAGTGGGCATCACAGACCAGGGCCCTCTTTTCTTTGGGTTTCTTGGGCTAAAGGTTGCTGTGGACTTGGGGAAATAACGGGTGTCCCTTCTGTGCAGCAGATGCAGTTTCTGTGTCTCCAGCTGGGGAAGAGTGTTTGGATTTCTAGGTTGCTTGTTCTTAACTCTTACTCTATTTCAGGTGGGATCCTCTGCTTCCTCCCTGGTTGGCAGGAAATCAAAGGAGTGCAGCAGCGCCTGCTAGAGATGCTCGGATCTCAGAACAGCCGCTACCTCGTCTTACCAGGTGAGATGGCAGTGCCAGACCTTTTCTCTCCAGGATTCAGGAGAATGGATAGGCCAGTTGACTTGATGAGCCCCTTCAGCTGTTGCACTCTGATACAGAGCAAGCTTGTATGCTCCAATGTGCGTACCTGTTGTGTAATCGTGCATGTTAAGCACAAATAACTACTCCTAGCAGAGGCCATCCAAACCTGTATGTGATCAGAGAAACTGGCTTCCTCTTTGCCTCCAGCAATTTGGAATTAGGTGAGGAGGAAACTGCTAAATTCTACACTGCTGTAGCTGCTTGCTGAGCCTACCTAGAAAAGATCTTCAAGTCCTGTTTGTGGGATGGAGGTGTATTCTATAGCTCAGCTTTAATCAGTGAATTTAACATTCTCTATCCCAGGGGGGAAATGTATAACAAAAGCCACTATTACTCTGAAAGGCTGTAAGATTTTTGGGCTTGGTTTGTTTGGCATTTTTTGTTTGTTTTTTAACAGTCCTCCCTATTCAATGTCAGATAAGGCCTGCCAGAAGCACAATTTTGAGCAGCTCAGTTGATAATAAGTGCAGGTGTTACTTTGTGAAAACCGCATGTTCTTGTGCTCCCCTGCTGTTCTGTGCGGTTGCTTGGGATTTCTTCACATCACTGATCTGTAATAGGGCAAACATGATATAGAAGGGTTACAGGCCCTTGCTGGTGACCGTTCTTGAACAAGTGAAACCAAATTACAATGAGGATACCTCATTCCCCTGCCCCACAGGCCTTTTGAGAAGGGGGAGCTGCAGAGCTGGACTGTGGGAGGGAGTGGGACTTCTGCTTGGGGCCCAGGGGTATTCTGGTGGTGCGATGAGCCTCTCTGGTATGGGAGGTGATCAGAGCTCCTGCTGATGTTGAGTCATAGGTTGAAGCAACTGAAATGAGGCCTTCCCCAACGATGTGCGAAAGATTTTTCCTGGAGTCTGCCTGGCAGGAAACTGCTGACAACGATCATCAGTATTACAAGTGGTGTCGCCATCCCTGTCCCCCATTTGTGGAAGCGGGAGGTGATGCTACAAGAGGGCTGAGAATCTCTGCCCGCCCTGGCCTTGTACTGCAAAGCAGCTCAGCAGGGCAGGACTGACTGGTTTTCATCTCCTAGTGCACTCCAACATCCCCATGATGGACCAGCAAAACATCTTTCAGCGGCCTCCACCTGGCGTCAGGAAGATCGTCCTGGCCACCAACATCGCCGAGACCTCCATCACCATCAATGACATTGTCCACGTAGTGGACAGTGGCACGCACAAGGAGGAACGCTACGATCTAAAGACCAAGGTACTGATACTTTCTTGCTTCTGAGTGCATTTGGCACGTACTGGAGCTAATGGAGGTTTTCAGAACAACATTTCAGATGCCATTAATGGGATGATAGAGCTGCTTCCCATTTGGCCCTTGGGGCACTGGCACTGTGTCCCTATTTGGGGACAGTGTTTGACTCCTCATTCAGAAAGCGTTTGCCTTTACCAAGCTCCTTGCCGGGCTCCCCATCGACTTCTGAACGGGCAAAAGTCTGGTGTTTTCAAAGAAATTTAAGGCAAGTCCTGCTCCTTTTCCATCTCTGTTACACCATCTAACATTTGTAGCTTTCCCATTTGCTTTCTGCCTTTTTCTGTGATTTCATCATAAACTGCTCTTGTGTGAAGCTATCTTGACCCCAGTGCCTTAGCTGGTTAGTCAGCGTTAAGCGGGGGGTGGTTTAGGCTGCCCTCAGGCCATGTTTCTGGCGGTGTTGGGCCCTGCGAAGGCTCTTGTGCATACTTCATAACAACATGAAGGCAGCTGTGCCACTGTTGCCCTTGGAAAAAGGGATTCTGGCCATACACTGCTGCCCCTTCCCCTCCCTGTGCTAAAACATCTTATAGAGCCAGATGGCGATTCACCGCTTGGAACAGTTCCAGTTTAAAAACAACCCTTTTATATTTGCCCAGTTTTAGCACAGTTCATCTGACGATGCGCACGCAGCAGGACTGGCGCAGGGGAGGCAGGGACCAGGCTCTGCTGGCAGCTCTCAGCAGAGCAGCGTGATGAGCCCCTGGGGATGTGGAGCCAGGGCAGGTGTCCAGCAGATGGCATCAGGGCCTCATCCATGCACTGAGTGGCTCAGGCCTTCATGCTGCTGCCTGCTAGAGACCGGCATTGCAAGATGCTGGAGAGTGGGAAAGACTTCCCTTGCCCTTTAGCAGGATGGTTTATAGTCGTGAGGAGTTTGCCAAGTTCTGTGGACTGGATGGAAGATGCTGCGTTTAAAGAGGACATGGAGCCATGAGAGCATTCATGCCTAATCCTTCTCCTAGGTGTCCTGCCTGGAAACGGTGTGGGTGTCTAAGTCGAATGTGGTGCAGAGGCGAGGGCGTGCTGGCCGCTGTCAGTCGGGATTTGCCTATCACCTCTTCCCTCGCAGCCGCCTGGACAAGATGCCAACTTATCAGGTTCCAGAGATCCTACGCACCCCGCTAGAGAACCTGGTGGTTCAGGCCAAGATCCACATGCCGGAGAAAACAGTAAGCACAGTACATGCCTACAAGATTGCAGCCGACTGAACCAGCAGGATGCGGCCTGCCTGGTGGCAGTTCCAGAGACGTGATTTGACCGCAAACACGAGTAGGAAAAACCCAAGATGCTGACGACTTTAGTTCTTGCTTTCCTTAAATGCAGTGCTGTCTAGGGAAGTTAAGACCAGGAAATGTATGGATTACTTAGATTACAGGGTATGTCTAAAAGACTCTGCAAGAACAGAGAGGGCTGAGCTCATATCCCTGTAGGCAACCAAAGAGGGAACTGTGGTGCAGTCTGGGCCCTGGGGCAGGGCAGTGGGCTCCCGAGGGCTCTCCCACGGTCCTGTATGGGAAACATGCCCTTTTTTTTCTTTTCCCTTCCCACTGTTGTGTTGCAGGCAGTTGAATTTCTCTCCAAAGCTCTGGACAGCCCTGACATCAAAGCTGTGGATGAAGCAGTGATCTTGCTGCAGGAGATTGGTGAGCTAATGCTGGTGTGGGTGTGATGGAAACATGTTTGCTGTCTAAACATGGGAAGTAGGAGTTGGCACAGGATCCTGCTGACCAGGCTGGGCAGGATTGTCCCTAGAGAGGGATGGCAGCTGATAGGGACTTTCCAAACCACACATGTTGTGGTGCTATTTTGTTTCCCATGCTGCTTTGCTCAGGAAGTGGGGACAACTTCCCGAGGCTTAAAAAAGGTGGTGGGGGCTGGATGATGACAAAGTTAGTTGTGATCTGGTGTTCATAGCTGGAGTCTTGTTGATAGTCATCTGGCTGTCACAGCTTTTTCTTTGGCCTCAGGTCAGTTAGACCTGCGAGGTTCTGGGTGCTTACTGCAGGCACCTATGCTGTGCCTCTTCTGGAGGTTACACCAAAACTTCCAAGCCCAGTAGGAGGGTTCTCCTGGCAGCTTCCTGAAGCCACTGGCCACCACTTTGGCCCCACTCAAAGCTGATGGATATGCCCTTGCGGGTGGTCCTGTTGCAGGAGTGCTGGACCAGCGAGAAGCCCTCACCACTTTGGGCAAACGCCTTGCCCAGATCTCCACAGATCCTCGGCTGGCAAAGGCCATTGTCTTGGCATCCATCTACCGTTGCCTCCACCCTCTGCTCGTCATTGTTTCCTGCCTCACCCGGGACCCCTTCAGCAGCAGCCTGCAAAACCGTGCGGAGGTCGACAAGGTGAGGAGCCCTGCTCAGAGGAAGGTAGAAAGCAGATAGGGAAGGGGCTGCCACTTGGCTGACACGTGTCTGTCTCGCAGGCCAAGGCTGTTCTGAGCCGGGAGAGCGGGAGCGATCACCTTGCGTTTGTCAGAGCTGTGGCAGGCTGGGAAGAGGTGCTGAGACGCAGAGACAGTCGTGCCAGGGATAACTACCTGCAGGACTATTACCTGTATGGCCCCAGCCTTCGCTTCATCAATGGTGAGTCCCAGAGGCCTGCTTCTCCTCTCTGCTCCCCCTGAAAAGGCTGAAGCACTGGTGAAGAACATGGTGCAGAAATGGGGTAGCCTGGGCTGGAGCGGATGCAGGTTCTGGCTTTGGCACTCGAGCGCAGGCGTAGCCCTGGGTGCCAGGGAGGCTACAGGCAGGACAGGTCTCCTGTCAGCGCTGAGGCTGAGCCTCCAAGGCCAGAGCTGGTGCTGCCCTGCTGAGGTTATTTCATTCAGTGGGGTGAGGAGAGGGTGTATCTCATTCCCTGGGGCTGTCTCCTCCTGTAGGCCTTGTCAAGCAGTTCTCTGAGAACCTCTATGAAGCCTTCCTGGTGTCATCCCCATCTGACTGTACCATGCCCTCGTCCGTATGTAACCAGTACAGCGAAGAGGAAGAACTCATCAAGGGAGTCCTCATGGCTGGGCTCTACCCCAACCTCATCCAGGTATGGGCTGCCCGCTCTGCCATTGCTCCCCTGGGCTCGCTGGTCACTGCGGGTAGGACAGAGAAGCTGTGCTGTGCTGGAGGTGCTGGAGACGTTCACGCTCTCTTGGGAGCCTGTGTCCTAGGCAGGCTGCCTGCTTGTGCTTCTGCCTGCTGCTCCAGTGCTGTTCCTGGATCCCTCTCTGTGAGGAGTGCCCCCCCGAGCCTGTGCAGGTCCGTGCTTGGGTTCTGGTAGCTTGGTGTGGGAGCCATGGAGGTGGCATCGTTATCCTCCTGTTTGCTGCTCCTTGCATGGCGTTACGCAGGGGTGTGACCTAATGCCGTCACCTATGTACTCCACTGACGTGCGGAGTGGAGCTGCTGGAAGTGGAGGAACATACCTGCCCCTACACACACACATAGGAGAGACAGACAGTTGTGGGGAAAGCCAAGCTGGTTGTGCAGGTGTTTGAGATGCTCTTCTCATTTCAGGTGAGACAAGGCAAAGTGACCCGTCAAGGGAAGTTCAAACCCAACAGCTACGCGTATCGGACAAAGGCTGGCACTGTTCTGCTCCACAAGTCAACAATCAACAGGTGGGTGATCTATGTATGTGTGTGGCCGGGGAGGGTGACAACCCCACACCGTGCACTTAGCAGCACCAGCTGGCTGTGGTGTGGACCCCAGCACTGCTGCGACATGTGTGCTAGTACTGGAGTACAACACGTGTCTGCCTGTGGCTGACGAAGCTGTTCCCCTGTGCAGGGAGGCATCCAAGCTGTACAGCCGCTGGTTAACGTACTTCATGGCAGTGAAGTCCAACGGTGGGGTGTTTGTGCGGGACTCCTCCCAGGTCCACCCGCTGGCCGTGCTGCTCATGACCGACACGGATATCCATGTCCGAGGTGAGTGCTGCAGCAGCTGCAGGGCTGCCACGTCCGCCTGCACGTCCTCTTGTGTTGCTGCAGGCTCCTCCTGCCGCGCCTGACACCCCAAGCACCCCGCTCCTACAGCTGTACCGCAGTCCCAGCGGCTGCAAGGTGATGGCTACTGTGGGCAGCTCTGCTGCTTCCCCTGGCCAGCTATCTTCCCCTGCTTTCTAAGCCTCTTGCTTTGGACTGGGTGTTGCTGTAATGGGGCCACAAAGGCGATGATTTGTGAGCTGTTCTCAGTCGTAGCTCTCCAGGGAGACAAGGAAACCAAGCCACTGGCAGGCTGAGCAAGCAGGCTTGTGCCTGGAGGCTTATCCCTGAGGAATGAGGAGTTGGGCTGGTCTTCAGCCGTGGCTGGTGTGTGGGGAGGAGCGAGCCCTTCTCCCTGTGGATATGTTGCTTTAGCCTGTGGGTTTTGGGTGGTGCTGCAGCTGGTCTCTAGCCCTCGAGCTCAGACGGGCTATGTGATCAGTCACCTTCTGTGGGAAACGGTGGGAGGATCCTGGTGTGATGGGTCAGAGTGCTGCCTGGCTTTTGTGGGAACTGTTTGGCCCAGTTGAGTCCCTGGACTCCAGACTAAAATGAGTGTGGGGAAGACCTGTGCTGCCCCTGGTAACGGTGGAGGAGAGGGCTGAGCCGCCAGCACAGGCTGGAACAGGTCAGCACCATTCCTGCTTCTCACCTCCTCTCTTCTTCCCACTAAGATGATGGCTGGCGAGCAACAGTCTCCCTGACAGACAGTGATCTCCTGGTGCTGGAGGGAGACTCCTACACCATCCGTCTCCTACGTGATTTCCGCGTGTCGCTCTCCAAGATGGTGGAGACGTGCCTGTGCTATGAGATGGCAGCCATCCCTGGGGACCTGCACCACCAGCACAGCCAGCTGCTCGACATCCTGGTGGATCTGCTCAAAGGCCCTCCTGGCAGCTTTGGCGCTTAGGCGGAGCTGGAGGATTGTGTGGGGACTTGTAATTTGTATAAAGATGTTCACAAATGTTTATTTAAATAAAGTTCTATTTATCCCTTGTGAAGTCATCTCTCTCCATCCTAGAAGATTAATGTTGTCTGAATCTCCTGCTGTCGGCTCCGTGCATGGTCACCCCGTGGGAAGAACCAGCGCAGTACCGCCTGGAATGGACTGGGAGCGCCGATGGACCCTGGCGCGAGCTTCGTGGACACCCACCTCCTCCACTCTTACCAGCGTCAGTCCCTGAATTGGAAAGCAAGGACACAGCTGCCGCGGGCCGTCCTCTGCCCCATCCCCACAGGGCCGGGCTGGAGCGGCTCTGGTGCGAGAGCTACTCCCGGCTCAAGAGGAGGACGGATGTCTTGGCTTGTGGCTGTGCCTGCTCCGGGGGCCGGGGCTGGGCAGAGCGTGGATCCAGCAGCTCTGGTACAGCGTAGTGATGGTTGTCGTCTTCGCTCTCCCCCGTGCCGGGTGCCCCGATGGATGTTGGAGGGGAGGAAGCCCTGAAGGCGCCGGATGGATGTGACATTCCACGCGGGATCTCTGAGCCTTGCAGCGGGGCTCTGCCACCCCACAGCGCGAGCGCAGTCGTGGCGTTATGAGTGTGAGATGTGACTTGTCGTTCCTGATCTGCCTGTACTTTTTGTCCTCTTATGTTGTTATTATTTTTTTATTTTATTTCTTGTTCTCCCTACGTCAAGGAGGCCGGATCCCTGTAACTTGTGCAACACAGGACGTGATTGTAGATGCCAGTCTGCCTGTGAGTGCTTTTTCTCCTGCGGGAAGCCAGGAGCATAGGCACAAAATTCTTTGTTTTCTATGAACAGGGACCATATTTCCATGGAAGGAGGATTGTGACAGGCACAGCATTAAATGAGAAATCTGGAGTTTAATCCCAGCTTTGCCTTGGATTCCCTGTCAAATGAAGACAGTGACCTACCTCACAGGGCTGTTGTGAGGCTTCGTTAATGTTTGTAACGTGTGTGAGCCCTCGGGCTGGACAGTGTGGGAGCGGAACAAGTTCGTCACACGGGGTTTGCAGGCAGTGGGGCGCAGCCAGAGGGTTGTGCCCTCGGGGGGGAAGCGTTGCAGGGCTGTGGGTGGTGCTTTCCCCAGCAGCAGAGCAACAGGCAGTCGCAGGGCCTGGGATCACTTGTTTTTATTCACTGTTTCTTACGCTCTTTGTATCTGAAATCAAGGCGAGGTTTGACCGCGCCAGCCGGGGCGCGCTCCGCTGGGTGCTGGAAGGGGCAGAAACCCCTTGGCCGAGCGCGGCTGCGAGGCCGTTCCTGCGCCGGAGAACAGCGGCGCAGGGGTTCCTGCCCCAGCAGTGTCTGCCCCATGCTCTGTACGGGAGCTGCCTTCCTTGGGGGCTGCTGTTTGGTTCTCCCAGTTCTCTACTAAGATTTAATTTACTCATCATGGGCTTTAATTAAACGGAGCTGTGGCCTCTGCCATCTGCGCTGAGGTACTGTAGCGGGGTGTGTGCGGCAGCCCGGCAGCTCCAGCGGCTGGGGGGCTAAAAGCACAAGGGCGGGGGGGGCTTGTGGCCAATGCAAGGAGCTGGGAGCTGTTTCTGTTCTCCCGGAGCCTCTTGGATCCGCTCCCCCAGGCTGCGGTGGATGAGCCGGCGCAGGGCCCTCGGAGTCCTGCGGCCTGTGTTCACTCAAAACTTTTCATCTTCATTTCACTTGCTTGAGATTGTCACTCTTATTTGACCAGTGTTTGTTTCTTTTGGCCTGTATAATGGGCAGTATGGTTTTCCCTTCCAGCAGGTTTAAAAAAAAAAAAAGGAAAAAAAAAAAAAGACTAAGCTATTGTCTAAATGGTTCAGAACTAGTGTGATATTGGGATACTTCAGTGGCTGTTATGTGATACTGGATCTTTTTACAACATAGATTAAAGACAATAAAAAGGGATAGAGTAGTAACTGCCTCTGTCCTCTTCATTTTTTTTTCTATTTATTTTTTCCCCAACAGCTGAGTAAAGTCTGAAGCTTGTTGTTTACTTGCTCCTCTTCCTGGGCCTGTCATGGCTGGGCTCCCCCAGCGCCGCTTTCCGCCCCTGCGTGTGTCCGTGCTCTTCGGGGGGGGCAGCGGCAGTGGGCTACGCCGCTGGCAGATGGGGCGCAGGCACAGCGCTGGTAGTTCTGCGGAAGGGACCCCGCACCGTGGCTACCTGCTGTCTGATGCCTCTGTGGGTGAGGTGTGAGCTGAAGGGGCGCGGGGTCACAGATGTGGACGCAGGGCGGCCGTGGCGAGCCGCAGCGGGGCCGGCGCAGCGGGAGAGGAGCTGGCTGCTGCTGCTTGGCACAGGGATGCTGTGGGCAGCCTGTGGGGCCTTGGGTCAAAACACTGGCAAGGTGATGGCTGTTAGGGACCTGAGGCCATGTCCACCCGCTGCACTAAGCCCCAGAGCACAGCCCCCTGTGCCAAGGTAGGAAAAAACCTTTTTTAATTTATTTTTTTGAGAGTGGGTGGGGGCACCTCAGTGGCCTCCTTAGGTCACAGACCTGAAGAGGAGCCAGGTGGGATGAAAGTGGTTGAAAAAGTGGTGGAAAAAGACGGGGAGGTGTTGGTTGACAGCCTGCTGAATATGAGCCCAGGTGGCAACAGCATCCTGGCTTGTATCAGAAGTAGTGTGGCCAGCAGGACTAGGGCAGTGATTGTGCCCCTGTACTCATAGAATCACAGGAGGGTTTGGGTGGGAAGGGACCTGTAAGGCCCATCTAGTCCAACCCCTGCCATGAGCAGGGACATCCCCAACCAGAGCAGGTTGCTCAGAGCCCCGTCCAGCCTGACCTGGGGTGTTCCCAGGGATGGGGCATCCACCACCTCTCTGGGCAACCTGGGCCAGGGTTTCGGCACCCTCAGTGTGAAACGTTCCTTCCTTATGTCTAGTCTGAATCTCACCTCTTGTAGTTTAAAACCATCACCCCTTGTCCTGTCGCTACAGGCCCTGCTGAAAGATCTGTCCCATCTTTATCAGCCCCTCTCAGCCCTGGCAGCTGCAGGAAGGTCTCCCCGGAGCCTTCTCTGCTCCAGGCTGAACCCCCCCAGCTCTCCCAGCCTGTCCTCCCAGCAGAGCTGTTCCAGCCCTCAGAGCGTTGCTGGGGCCTCCTCTGGCCCCGCTCCAGCAGGTCCATGTCTCTCCTGTGCCGAGGGCTCCAGAGCTGGATGCAGCACTGCAGGGGGGTCTCCCCAGAGCGGGGCAGAGGGGCAGAACCCCCTCCCTCGCCCTGCTGGCCACACTGCTTTGGGGGCAGCCCAGGACACGGGTGTCTTCTGGGCTGCGAGTGCACAGTGCTGGCTCCTGTCCAGCTTTTCACCCACCAGTACCCCCAAGTCCTTTTCCATGGGGCTGCTCTCCATCCCTTCATCCCCCAGCCTGGGCTGATACTGGGGGTTGCCCCAACCCAGGGGCAGGACCCTGCACTTGGTTTTGGTGAACCTCATGAGGTTCACACGAGCCAATGCCTTGAGCTTGTCCAGGTCCCTCTGGATGGCATCCTGTCCCTCAGGTGTGTCAACCGCACCACTCATCTTGGGGTCATCTGCAAACTTGCTGAGGGTGCCCTCGATCCCACTATGTCATTGCCGAATTAAAGAGTACTGGTCCCAGTACGGACCCCTGAGGGACACCACTCGTCACCGATCTCCACCTGGACATTGAGCTGTTGTCCACTACCCTCTGGGTGTGACCATCCAACCAATTCCTCATCCACCCAACAGTCCACCCACTCAGCCCCGGTGAGGCCGCACCTCGAATCCTGTGTTCAGAGTTGGGCCCCTCACTACAAGGAGGACGTTGAGGTGCTGGAGCGTGTCCAGAGAAGGGCGATGGAGCTGGGGAGGGGTCTGGAGCACAAGTCTGATGGGGAGCGGCTGAGGGAACTGGGGGTGTTCAGTCTGGAGAAGAGGAGGCTGAGGGGAGCCCTCATCGCTCTCTGCAACTGCCTGAAAGGGGGTTGTGGTGAGGTGGGGGTTGGTCTCTTCTCCCAAGTAACCAGCGACAGGACGAGAGGAAACGGCCTCAAGTTGCGCCGGGGGAGGTTTAGATTGGGTGTTGGGGGAAATGTCTTCACCCAAAGGGTTGTCAAGCCCTGGCACGGGCTGCCCGGGGAAGGGGTCGAGTCCCAGCCCTGGGGGGATTTAAAAGCCATGTAGGCACGGTGCTGAGGGACATGGTCAGTGGTGGGCTGGGCAGTGCTGGGGTGATGGTGGGACTCGAGGACCTTAAAGGTCTTTTCCAACCTAAAGCATTCTGTGATTCTATGAAGGTGTCAGAGACAAATTGCTTCACCCCCCTCTTTATGCCTTCCTCTGCCACCAGCAGGACATCAGGTGTCCCCTGACTGTGCCACCAACCCCCTGCCCCATCTTCCCGCTCCCCCCACAAACTCACGCCCAAGCTGAGGAGGAACATCTAGAAGCTTTATTTCAAACCCTTTACAATAGTAAGAATCACAACATCAAGTCAGGAAATGTTGCTAAGGAGACGACAAGTCTTACAGCCCCTCGCAGGAGGGCGAGACAGAAAGGCAGAAGCAAACCGGTATGAATTCACCCCAAGGCAGGAGGGGCTCTGCCCCAGCCCCCCCCCGCCCACAGAGCTCTTGTCTCAGGCCTTGCACCCACGCACTCACCTCCCGCCCGGCCCCAGCCCTCGCCTCCCTCCCCTCAGCTCCCTCCGGCGCAGGTAGAGCCGCAGGTGACGCGCGCCCACCGCCGCAGAGTAACTCTATGACACAAAATAAGAACAATAATCATGACAATACGTCACATTTAGAAAACACTTTACACACTGCTCACGCCTCACAACAACCCGGTGAGGTAAGTAGTATCGTCCCCACCTTGCAGATGGGGAAACTGAGGCAGAGAGGTTAAGTAAGTGACTTCCCAAGACTGCAGCGGGAGCCAAGAACCCGGGACCCCGAGCCCTCACCTCCAGCCACACCGTCCTCTCGGTCCACCCCCCTCCACGCGGTCATTTCCCCCACTATGTCCCTACTCGTTGTACCTATGTCGTTATGGGGTAACTGAAGCTGCAGGCAGTGCTGAACACTGGGGTGGGACGATCACAGCAGGGGCGAGGTGGGAGTCTCGTGTCTGATCTCTTACTCTAGACACCAGCTGGTGGCCAGCGAGACTCGTGTGAGGGAGATTTGCAAGGCAAACGCTTACTCTAGCGGGATTTGAGGTGGTGAGAGGAAGGAGAGACGGAGCACGCTTTCCACTGCTGCCTCCCGCAGCGGTTTTCCACCCCACCTGCAGGCTGCCCTGGGCCGGGGGGCTTTCGGACGACACTTCCCCCAGGCCTGGAGGGTCTTGGCCTCCTGACAGCTTGGCCTTTTGCAGGGACAGCGTGGAACAGCCGTGACCGGCTCAGGAGGGGCTCGGCCGTTCCCTCCTTCCACGCGCCGAGGGGACACAGGAGCCCCTGTCACCCCAAAGATGTCACCGACATTAAGCTCTTGCCACGTTCCAAGAAAACAAGAAATTCTGCCTAAACGACACAAACACACGAGGGTCCTAGAGCCGCACTCACACACCGACACTACGCGGGGGACAACAGTGAGGGTCAGCATAGAAAACTACATTCAGTTTGCGGTCAGGACTCCGAGCCAAGGGGAGGCGTGCGCTGGGGGCAGCGGCAAAGCCGCCGCGGCTCCCGGCCTCCTGCTCCTGCGGCCTCAAGCCCACACACTTGGTTCCTTGAACGTACCTTGTTTAACAGTATAAAAAGCCCCAAAGTAACTGTATATGCCACTGGTGTGCAGGGAGGCACCGGGCCGCCGCAGAGAGGACGGCGGCCGAGCCGCGAGGCAGCCTCCTGCGGGCCAGAGCGCAGGTGCTGGCAGCCGGGGAGGGACCCCGGCGCCTGCCGGAAAGGCGCTCGCACCCGGCCCTGCCCGCTGCGCCGCATCCCGCCGCGGCCGCGCCCTCTTCCCACTGCTTCAGCAGCTCGACGCCTCCACGAGCCGACGCTCAACCTGACCGCCAGCTTCCGAACGGTCTCTGCCGAGCACCGTGCGCGAGGCGCACCCGGGGCTGGCGCGCTGCCCACGCCGCCTCCGCGCCCCATCCAGCAGGGACCCAGCGCGCCGGCGCCGGGCTTCCCCCAGCTCGCCAAAGCCCCCAGGCTGCTCCGGCCGCCCCAGCGCTCCCCTCGCCCCCGCGAGCAGCGTCTGACCAAGCGCAGGGCCCACCCGAGGCATCTCAGCACAGGAATGCGTACATTCAAGTCACATCTAAGTCAGACCACAACTATTTCTTTTATTTTTCCCCTCTTCCCCCCGAGAGAATTTGCTACCTCTAGCCCTAGATCAAGCCAACAGCGAACACAGCTCCTTCCCCTGCTCTGTCGGCCAGCAGCTTCTCTGCAGCCTTCCTTTAAGGTCTCGGCACTAACCAGCTCACTCTCACCTCTCCAGATAGGAAACTAAAGTCATTTTCACCACACACGGATCTCTTCCCAGGCTAGCAATGCCTACAGCCATTTCCTTAAAATAACATTAAAAAAAAAAAAAAAAAAAAAAGTCCACATTAAACCTGAAGCTGTCCTAGAAAAACCACACCAAGCTAGCGTATCTGGATTTAGTTTGTCAGCTACACGCAGGCACAACAAGTGTTACAGAAAGTGGCACAGAAGCACAGGTCGGGCGGCGAGCGCGCAGCTGAGCCGGGCGAGAGTCTGGGAGGGTTCGTGCGCGCTCAGACGGGCCCGGCGGCCGCCGCAGCGGCGCGCGGAGCCGGCGGCCTTACCCAGGGCTGCCGGGCGGCCAGGCAGCCCCAGGGGAGCGATGCGGGGGACGTGGCGTTGCGGTCCCTGCGCGGGGCGTTAGGGCTTTGCTGGCCTGTTTCCTTTTTTGCGAGCTCAGAAGACAAAAAGCGCGACGCTGCCGCTCGCCTTCCCCCAGCAGCGCCCGAACTAAGACCGGGCGCCGCCGCCTCGCTCCGCCCGGCCACGGCAGCGAGAGAACGCGACATTTCACCTTCCGCCTCCTCCCGGGCCAACCGCGACCGCCACCGCGCTTCGCCGGCCCCGCCGCGGGCCCGCGGCCGGTGAGCCCGGCGCTCGGCTCCAGCCGGCTGCCGGCCAGCGTCTGCCTCCCGCGGGCGGCGAGGCCGGGCTCCCGCCGGCGCCTGCCTGCCCTCGCCCGGAGCAGACCCACATCGCTGCCTGGGGGCGCGGCCCCCGCCCTCTCCTGCCGAGGGGACCAGCCTGCGCCCCTCTCAGCCCTCTCCTCCAGCCGCCCCCTCACTTCAGGTGCTGGAGGAACAGCCCAAGACTGACCAGATCAAGCCGCTGTTTAGAATTTAGCAGACAGAAGGAAGCATCGGCGAAGGGGCAGTGATATATACCGGCGGGCGGCATGCAGGTGAGCGGGCGGGCGGAGGCAGCGCCCTCGCCGGCCGCGGCCCCGGCCGGAGGGTGCGAAGCGCGGCGGCGCGGCTCCGCGCCCCGGAGAAACCGCGCTGCCGCCCGGGCCTGCGGCCCCGGCCGGAGCTGGAGGCGGCGGCGGCAGCCGCCCGCCCCGCACGGGGCGGGAGGGCGGCTCCAGCCCCGGCCCCAGCTCCAGCTTTTCTCTCCGCAGAGCGGCCTCGGCCCCGGGTTTGGGGTTAGAGGGATGGGGCGGGGGGTGGGGGGGAGAGGGAGGGGAGGGAGAGGAGGAGGAGGAGGAGGAGGAGGAGGAGGAGGAGGAGGAGGAGGAGGAGGAGGAGGAGGAGGAGGAGGAGGAGGAGGAGGAGGAGGAGGAGGAGGAAGAGGAAGGGAAGCACTGGGAGGTTTCTGGGGTATATATAACCGCCCCTCTCAAGTGCAAATCTGCATTGCTTATTTAAATTTGTATTCGGAGGAAAAAAGCACTTATGAAACTAGCAGACGACTTTGATGCAAACTAGTACATTTTAATGCCATTTTATTAGAAATCATGCAAACTTTAATATAAAAAATACAAGTGCAATAAGAATCTTTGTGTGTAAATACAGATTCCGGGTTATCGTGTCATTGTCGGCTTCCCAAAGAAATATTCCCACAAGCACGAGAAGCTGCAGGCTTCCCTCTGTCCCCTCCTCGAACAGCCCCCCCTTAGCACAGGCCTGGTTCAGTTCACTTTGATCCCAGTGTTTTGTTATTCCGCTTTTTTTTTTTTTGCTTTTTTTGCTTTAAATTAGTTTGACGACCCAAGAACACTTTTTTTTTTTCTCTTTAGATTTATTTACATTTAATTTCTTTAGTGTCATTCGCAACATGAAACGAGGAGCTCACACCTCAAAGAGTAGGTAAATCTCCTTCCTAGTCAGAGCTGCAACTCCCTGGCATTAGAAACCTGCCTCCCCTGCCCGGCCAAGGGCTCTGCCTCCCCCCCAGCCCTCCGCAGACGTCCTGCTGCCCCTGCCCCACGCCCCGCAGGAGAGGCGGCCTCTTCGCTTCTCCCCCCGCCTCCCACCCGCCCCGCTCAGCCTGACGATACGGTTGCCCATACATCAGCCTCTGCTAAAACACCGCACACGCACACCACGGACCTGCTTTTGCCTCGGAACTCACGGCCTGCGTTCACCTGCAACTCCGCCGCGAAAGCAGCCTCCTGCCTTTCCTCCAGACCTCAGGCCCTGACCAGACAAAGATAAATCCCAGGGCTTTGGCTGCGCAAGTTAATAAATAAACCGTCTTTGCCTTGCTAATGCGCAGAAGGTCCTAGGCATCTCCCAGGGCTGGCGGCTTGGCCCTACGGGAGGTTTTACGAGCATCGATTCAACACGTCGTGTTGCAGTCAACACAGGCTTCATCTGATCTGTTACAGCACGTTTTCCTTTAACACGTTCTTGCGCCTTTCATTTCAGACATGGCTTAATCCCATGAATTTGCTCCATCGTTTTAAAATATTAAAAAACAAAACAAAACAAAACAAACCCAACAACAAAAAAAGTTACAATTGCTGGATATGTCAATAAGAAGCCAGCACTGCAGCAGCGGTTAATGTCTCTACTCTCCTACGGTTAGGGAAAGAAGGAAAGAGAAAAGGAAACTTAGCATGGGTTTGTAACACGATAAATCATCAACGCATCGTCACAAAGAATTAAAAGGTTAAAGTCAACAGTTAAAACAGCCTAACGTGTGTGTATAATATATATCATCATCAAACAGGGTCAGCAGAAACTGAAGCAGCAAGGAGGAAAAAGTTGGTGGTGGTTTTTTTTTTTAAAAGAAAGAAAGAAAGATCACAGCTTATCCCTATTAACTCTGGCCTGGCTTCAGCCACCGGCAGCGCAGGCGCACTCCGACCCAGCCACCCGCCGCCAGGCTGGGTGTGCATCTCCCCGCCGCTCGGGACAGCGAGACACAGCCTGGAAGTCACTAGATGCCCGTCCCCAAAACACGACGCCAACGCTCACTCTAGTTTCCCCTTAAAAGCAAAAGGGACGAGGCGCGGAGAGGGAAGGAAGCCCCTTCCAGCCAAAAAGGGACCACCAGAGCCCGGCACGCTCAGGCAGGGGCGAGCCTCCAGGATGCTTCAAGGAGTCAGCGCGGCCGAACGGGACGCTAGCCCTGCTAAACGCTGTCCCCTTCCCATCTAAAGCCAGACGCCGGGTTAAGAGAGCCAAGCTGCGTTAGTCTGGGGAGCAGGTGGGAGACGGGGCTGGGAGGGGTCACAAGCCTTGCTGAGAAAGCGCTGCAAGGGGAGCTGGCTGTTGCAGCGGTGACAAGGAGGCGACTGAGCCCAGGCTCTCGCTGACGGATGTGCTACGCCAGGGGGAAGTGCTGCTGGAAAGGTTGGGGGGTTTGGAGACGACGATTTCCGCTCCGTGGTCTGTTCGAGCCTTGGCCTTCTCACGGAACGTCAGCTTGTGAGATTCAATCTGCAGCGACACAAGGGCAGGTGAGAAGGGGAAGGGCAGGAGCAGGAAAGAGGAGGAGAGAGGGGACAGGAGGGGAATGGAAGACGATACCATAATGTCATCATTAGATGCCTGGAAAATAAAAGGCAATTTTCTGAATTAAAAAAAGGCAAAACAACCCTACAGACATCGATACAAACAGTTCAACGTTCAGATTACAGCGGTGTGACCCGGGGGCGGCTGCTCTGCCCTGCTGCCGTGCTCTCCCCACCCCAGCCCGCAGAGTGCGTAGAGAGAAGGCGCAGGCACTTACTTGTTTCTTGTATCTGAGTCTCGAAGCTCTGAATTTCCCTTTGGTCCCCGCTGCTCAGGGCAGCGGGCACTGCCGGCCCTACGCCGTTCTCCCGCATCTCGCTGCCTGCCTGGGCCGCTGTCACCTCTCCGTTCTGAGGGGCTGGCGGGAGCTGCCCTGGCTCCGCGCTCCCCTCAGCCTACAAGGAGACAACGGGGTGGGGAGGACGATAGGGACGAGTCAACAGAAGATGAAGATGCGGGGCAGGGGGGTGAAGTGCGGGTTCCCTGAGCCCCCTCCGCCCTCCCCAGCTGCTGAGATACACGCAGGGATGAGGGGTGTTTGGAAGCGGGAAGCAGCCCCTCCGCTCCTCGGGAAGCGTCCTGACCAGCTTTCCAGCTTTTCCCAGCGCTCCGGTCCCGCGCTGCTCCCTGCCAGCTCATCCGAGCACGGGCCTGACCCTGGGGTCCAGAGCTCAGCTCCCCAAAACACATGCCTGGAATGCCCTGGTTGTCCTCCGTCACCAAGGCACATTGACAGGACCAAAGCAGAGCACTACGGGGTCAAAAGCAAGCAGGTGCTTTGGGTACGTTGCAGTGAAGCAGCCTCCATTTGGGGACGCACTTATATACCAGACCCAAACAATACACAGTGGATCCCAAAACAGAAAGGTCAAGTTCGCACGAATGACCTCATCTTCACTTGATGCTGGACTACAGGAGTGCACTCTTTAGAGAAGACCCCGTCCTGCTCTGCTGTCCTACCATAGCCGGTCATCCCACCTGGAGTCACCAAATTCTACTGGCCTTGGAGAAGAGCCAAGTCCTACTGCCGTTAGAGAAGAGACTAATACATTGGTGGGAGCCTGCTGAGAGTAACGCAGAGTTGCTTGGAACGATGTTCAGACACCACCAACACTGCAGGACATGGCAAGCAGAGAAGATGCCACGCTGGACCAGCCCAGCTCCGGGAAGGAGGAACCCGTCCAGCCAGGGCATCCCCCTTGCTGCCACGTTCAGCGGGGAGGAGGAGTACAGGGAGAGGTATGGCACCCTCCAGTCCAAAGCAGCTCTGCTCCGACCCCATGCCCTTGCCCACAAACTCTTATCCACAGGGAACAAGGCTGCTGCGCTCTTCTCAGCACTAAGCCAGGCCCCCTCGCTGCAGCCCAGGCAGCAACGTGAGACAGCCATGGACTGGCTCTGGACCTGCTTACTCAACAAGCCGCAAAACCACCCGGCCTTCTTCTGGGGCCCAAGTTCTCACCCACGAACTGATGGCAACGCTGATATCTAGGTGGTTTTGCAGGAACAAAATGATCCCCACACGCCTCCGTGAGAGCCGCAGGGGTAGCCGAGCCAGCCCAGCCCTCCTGCATGCGGGTGCCAGCCCCTACGTGCCACCCGCCCCTGCTCCGACGACAGCGCTGGCTGGGGCGGTGGGATGCAACCGGGAAATCATTTGGTCTCTGTATTGCAAGGGTAAGTATTAGAGCCCCCCCCAAAAATACTTCGATAGAGACTCTTTGCGGCCATGGAGATGGGGGAAAAATACTAATAAAATCAGACTAATTCTGAACAGGTAGGATTTTAGAACTTCAGTGAAAACCCTAGTTACCAGCAAATAGCAGCGGTGTACAGACTAGACACTCCAGTAAACTGGAACAGCCAGGCACCGTTACAGAAAGTTCCCGATCCCCACCAGCACACCAGCGGCTTCTCTAGTTCCTTCCAGCTTTTCACTGAGCCCCGATTTGCCAGGCTGAAGTTTACATAAAGGACTGGAGATAAGGGAGTCCTGATGTGTCCCCAGCAAATATTCTGGCAGTCTCCTCTTGCCTTGTTTCAGTGGGTATGATTAAGCACATACTAAATATACTTGTGAATTCTGCTGCATGATCTGCTCTTTAGGGCAGGGATTATTTCTTTCAAATTCACACGACATTTAACACAATAGCTCAACCCAGCTGAACTCTAAACCCTTCCACATCACAAAAGTGCTCAAACAAAACCACGCTGGGACAACCAAGGGAATTCTGTGCTTAGAAGGGGTTTCTCCTCCATCTGTCTGTCCTGCTGGGGGCAAAGACTAAGTCATATTTTAACGGTTTTGATGCCGGAGCACAGGATTGTTTTCTCCGCTTCCAGAGCTACCAGCCAATTCAGAAGCAGCGGGCTTTCACATAAAAGCCCCAGCACTAGCGAATCCCTAAACATAATCCCCAGCGCTGCTCTAATCGTTACGTGGCGTGATGGGTCAAGCCCACACCCCCATCAGTCGGCCCCTCGAGCGGGGGTACCTTCCCTCCCCTCAGCACGGATGTGGCATCGTGACCTGCAGTTTGCAAAGCTGAGGCTGGGGCAGTTTGTGTTCTCAAGGAGAGAAGCGCTGAATCACAGCGATGAGAGCGCAGCAATCCTTTCTTATCCTTCGGGCTGGGCTGCGGTACAGGTCGTGGGCTGGAAAGTGCTCCCGAGAGCTGCAGGGAGCTACCTCCCAGCACCGAGCACCTGGACCTCACCAGTTTTACTGGGGGTCAAAAAAAAAAGGGGGGGGAAGGGCCACAGGCAGCTTCTCCAGTGGGCTCACAGCCTTCCGAGCGCTCCCCGCGCTCTTCTTAGAGGGAGGATGCAGATGGGCAGTTCGAGCCCCCTGAGCGGCGCCGAGCAGGGAGCCCCTTCAGGCGGGCCGCCGCGGTGGTCCGCAGCTCTCCCCTTTGCAGCTCACACTTACTCCCGGGGTTCACAACAGCGGCCACAGAAATAAGCAGATGGCTAGAAAAGGCCGGGGGTGGAAAAGCCGCACTACATCAACAGCAGGACAAGGAGAACAACCAAATTTAAACCCTACCCTGATGTGCCAGAGCTGGCTGCACCCACCTTCACGGTTCCTCCTGCTGGCAAGTGTCCCACGTTGTCCAGAGAGCCCACTTTGGCTTGGGCCTTCTCCTTGAAGTTCAGCTTCTGGTTCTCAATTTTGACGTCTCCTCCCCCTAGAACAAGATGGTGTAGGCATTTACTAACGCCTCCGGAACGGTCCGCCTGAGATCACTCCCCTTCCCACCCCCATGGAGGAGCCTTGGGGGACAGGCTGGACGATACCCCCTCTGCCTCCCGAGACGTGCCGGGGACGCCGTCCCACCCGAGCCCCGCTGCCGCGTTCCTGAGGGCTCACACCAGCTGCCCATCTACCTGCATCCCCTGCGAGGTCTCCGCCGGCTCAGCCCATCTGCGGGGTCATCGGTGCCGGGACATGTTCTGCTCCGTTTCGTTAACCGCCTGCCTTCGCTCGTTACCCATTCCCGCTCCTACTCCATCCCCGGCAGTTGTATGACTGCCTGGACCGGGATTTCGTCCGGAAATGACACCCTGACTGTCTGCTCCCTCCCTGCCAGCCAGTCCCACTGCCCCTGCTGGAACTCCTCAGCAGGCAGCCGTGCAGGCAGCCGTGCAGGCAGGGAGAAGCCAAGGGTGGGAACTGGATGGAGACTTCAGGTTCAGGAGAACATGAAGGTCAGAAAAACAACTGTAGATTTCTAGCAAGATTTTCTTAGATTTAGAATACTGCAGCTCCCATTAATAAGTCAGACTGTACGTGCAGTCCATATTCCAGTATGTTTCTCAAAAAAACGATTTAAGTATTGCTAAGCACAACCTTGCTTCCCAGTGACATCACTAAATACTCAGTCCTCAGCACTCTGGAAGCTCGGCGTGGCCAGTGACGGAAGCCAACTGATTCGGACTAACAAAATCAGTTAAAACGGCTGCTAACAGATAATTCTGGATGCATTATTCTGCTTTAATCAGCCCTGGACAAGAGCAGTTATTGTTACGAGAGAGCATTGATTAAACAGAGGTCATGTCTGCGGCACCACGTTCTCAAAGCGGGAGCATGTTTTGAGGCATCGGACCGCGGTGCTCGGTGTAGAAGGTTGAACTGCTTTCAGCCTAGCAGGCTGGCAGAAAGGGTGCAGGAAACCCCCAGGAGCAGACGAAGACAAGCTTGTACTATTTGTCTGCAGCTTTGGTCAAGTGAACTTCGTCCCTCGTGCACAGATGTTTGACTGCCAGGAGTTTTCCTGTGCAGACAACTGTCCTCAGATACAGATGAAGCAGCAGAAGTCAGTGACCTGACCATACTTCAGGACGCTACAAAGGTACGGTACAACCAACCCGCCTACAGCCACAGCACCTCGAACTCGAGACCTGCCCGTGCGCCAGCTGAGCGGCGCGCTGGTCATTGCTTGGTTAGGAAACGCAAGAGTCGCAGGAATTCACAGTGAATTGCCGTGTTCTCAGCGGACAGCAAATAAATCCTGCACACTCATCCCATAATATGTCGTTAAAGAGCCAAAAGTGCTTTATCTGGGACAGGGACTGCTACTGAACTGAAGGGTAAAGAGACTCTTGCATCTGCTTTGAAGAACTGGAGGAAGTTACTTTATCCTTCCATAGCACATGCTCAGAGAGCCCCAAAGCCCTCTGTAAGCATGGAGGAAGCTTCCAGACTCCTGGAACGGTCATGGCAAGTATCCACTTTTTTGCAAATGGGGAACAGAAAAAAAAGAACTGAGTCAAAGCAGTAGATTATCTTCACAGGCAAGATGAAACCCCACATCTCCTAATGCCCCTCTCCACTGATGAAACCACCAGGAATTGCTAAGCAGCTAGACGGTACTTCTAGAAATACTCCCCGAAAGCAACAAACCCCTTAAACTATTTCAGTTGCAATCCAGCACTGTATTTAAATGGCATGCAATATCTCCTCCTGCAGAGAAATCACGAGGAGATGGGAAACTTTCTACCTGGCTTATGTTTGATGTTTGCTTTAGAGCCGCACTTCGAGGACACTTTGGAAAGGTCAACTTTCTTGTTCTGGATCTGCACCTAAAGAAGAGACGAAAAGAAACAATTCAACACAAAGGAACGCTTCTGTGAATCTGGAGGCCAACGCGCCACCTCAAACATCAGGTCACGCTAGATTAACCTGCACCCCTTTTCCACCGTATTGAATTTTCACGTCGCTTTCCCGGCCAAGTGCCGTTGTCAGCTTTAGCGTTATTTAAAGGCCTGCACCAGCCAAAAGTGGTTAATGAGAGCAGACAGAAATCGAGACCAGTTAAAACTAACAGATGGACAGTAACCAGAAACGGGAGTCTTGAGTTCATGGCACATCCATGGAATACAGCAGCACTTGGGAGAGGGACAAAAAAAAAAAGCCACTCCCATGGCCACGTTCCCGAGACTGTTTCTGCCCCGCGCTGGCTCTGCCTCTGAAAACACAGGCCGTTACCCGGGCAGGTCCAGGCGGTCACCAGGACGGATGTCATCTCACGGTTCTACTCAGCCCCCAACTTCTCCCCTCTACCACCTTCAGTGAGCAGCCTGACCCACCTCTGGCCGTCGGGCTTTGTTTGCAGCCTCCTCGCCGCAGTCCTCCCTCCCAGAACAGGACACCAGAAAGGATCCTTGTGCCCAGATGGAACCAACTGCTTGAAGAAGCTACCCTTCTCCGAGACAAAACCCTGGGAGCGGGGATGCTGTTCCCCCGTATTATTCCCTTTAACCTTGCTCTACCAGTGACTTGATATACAAAATCTTCAACAAAAAAAGTGGTTGGTGATGCAGTCATGAAATCATGAGATATTAATGACTCAGTAAATGACCTTCTTCCGAGTCAATGAGCCAAATATTCTAGCACGGTGTTTGTGGACATCAGTTTGAATTTGGGGAGAAGTGTCTTCTCTGGGGTAGGAGAAAGGTGGAATCAAAATGTCACAAGTTTTATATTTTTTGCTCGAAAAAATGTTTCATCTCTGACACTGGGACCAAGTGCATTGTACAGACCCCCATTTCTGACACCTTTAAAATTCCTCCTGCAGCTCCAGGTGGATGAAAAATTCCTCTATTCCGGAATTAACTTCTTGTCTAACTACTTGGGGTTGTTTCGTTTCATACGAACGTAAGGTAATTTATACTGGAAGGAACTTCTGGTCACCGGGTGTAACCCCCTACTAAGTTGACATTATAATTTTCCCTGGGAAAAATCTGGGGTTTTTGGTTAAGAGGATCACCTCTCCCAATTGTGTCAGCAACCACCAGCTGCCACCTTCATGCACAGAAAGTTCTGCTATAGATCATCTCGCAGAGAAAATGAAAATCTTTCTTTTTGAATGTGACAAGAATTTGCTCACTTAGAAGTTACTTGAAAAGCTTATTGAGAATTATGATGGTAATTTGCCATACATCTTTCTGAGGAAGCATGACTCCTTCTAATACTTGTGAAGAGGGATGAGTCAAAGCCCTGACGTCTTGTTCGCTCAGAATTAGCAGAAGAGCAGAGTTCAGCCTCCTGCTACGCTGTTCCATGTTCCTGCACCCTGACTCGGTGACACCAGACACTCCAAAAAGGTGAGATCGTGGCTACTGAATTTAATTTTCTTGGGGGTTGCTAGTAAAGATACTACTGCTTTTATAATGAATACTCGTTTGCTTGGAATTGGAATAAAACTAAATTTATTTCACAGAATGCACTTTGAAATAGTAACGTCTGTTATCAGCTGGGGTAGACATACCCAGTTACGACTCCTCATGAGTTCACCATTACACCTAAGTGGAGGTGTATTGCTGGGAAGATTTCTAACATTAGTTGTTTTGAGTTTGCATGGGAGACACATTTAAAGGCTTGGGCTTGCATTTGTAGAGCCAAATATTCAGACTCAGGTGCCAGAAATAAACTTCGGGTCTGAAGGCTTGATGCAGAGGCTCAGACGGGAAGCCATTCCTTTTAAGATTTTCTCTCTCTGACCATTTCCAACCCATCTAAGGAGGTCAAGCCAAAGGGTAGAGAAACACAGGTACATTCCAAATCGCCTTGTTAAATCTTCAACAACATGTAGGCTACCCGCGTTTTGTAAAATCTACCTCTTTACTGTTGCTTTCTTTGAAAAGAGAGGGGGAAAATACTAAAGCACAACAGAAGCTTTTACCCAGGAAATCTAACTATGGTTGTGTCTAGGTATTTTTGGCAAACAACGTGAGTAGGAACATCATCTACTGCTTTTCAACGTGTCATCTTGGGTATCTTGGAGGGGAGAGGAAATTATCTCCATGTACAGAAAGCAAAATGGGTTCCCGGAGTGTACCAGCTAGAACCACCCCACTTAGGGAGGGTGTCCATCACTTCTACCAGAGCAACCCTAAAGCTGAATCGTAATTTGCTGCTAACCACAGCTCTAGTCCACAGGATTCCTACGAGCTTTAACTGAAGCCATAACTAGAGCAACGGGCTTTCCAGGCATCCCCATCAGCAGTGTGGTTCAGGAGTCAAACGGACGCACGTCTTCTATCAGAACCGATCATCGTAACTGTTTGAACAAGAAAACATCTTGGAAGAGGACACAAATATTACAGTGCCCCAAAGGGAGTGCGCAGATCTAAAACCGATTAAAAGGAAATGCTTTTATAGGAAGCCAGACCTCAGCTGCTCACATCGACAGGCAGTGCTGGGTTTGGGGGCGTTGGGCAGCTGGGGATGCCTGAAGCTGGTTTGGGGGCATTCGGGACCTGGACATAAGCAGCACTTCATTCTCAAAGCAAAAGCTTAAGTAGTTGAGCAAGGAGAAAAAGTGTAGCGGTAAAAGGAGGGTGTGGAAGAAGAGAAAGAGAAAGCAGGCACACACGTGTCCCCTAGAGTTGGGAATGTCCCCAGGACAGGGCAGTAACGAGGAAAGGACAGGTCTGGTGATTCACTGTGAGAAAGGACGTCTCACTAACGTAGTTAGTCAAGTAAGAAAAGTGTCCCCTACATTTAAAGCACGTTTCTGCTGGCCTCAAAAAAAGGAGAAGTATCTGTGAGACTCACTGGCCACTAGAAGGCTATACAAGGTAAGAGTGGCAAAATTAAAGCGGCTTATAATATACAGCTCCTTTGAGTGCACAACAGCTAAGTTACAACAGCTGCTCTTTAACAGTAGAGCCAGAGGGACTTCGGCCACAAAACCCTGGCCGTGTATAAACAGTCTGTTCCAAACTTGGGTGACAAAACCAGATGAAATATGCGGCAGGAACAGAAATACGCATAATTAAAAAAAAAAGTATTATGAGGGCATCTAATTGATACCATGGTGTCAACATCGGGTTTTCTTTCTGTGGCGCAGAGAATTCTCCTGCATGAGCATTTCTACATGAAGCTCCGTACACGCACGCACGCGCTCCTGTAAGCGTTGGGCGAGTCACGGGAAGATCAAATAACAATGGCAAATCCCACCGCTGGGGAGGATGCACGAACTGGAAGGCAAGGAGGGCGGCAGAGACTTTCCGTGGGGAGCCAAGCTTAGTTAAGTGAACACCGCACGTGCGGCTTCACCATCTTACCGTCTTGGCAACCAACCTGCGGGGAACGAGCGTGTTAAGAACCCAGATTTGGTTGGCGTTTGCGAAGATTTAAGGAAGAATTGGTCATGCAGAGTAAAGGTTCAGCCAGCTAATCAAATACACGTATTTCCCAAGAAAAGTGGCCACAGCAGTTCGCACCGTAGGCCTACGTAGCGCTTGTATCCGCTGAACCAGACATGGGAGAGAAGACACTGACTACGCAGCAGCAGTAAGTCGGGCCCCAGAAATGGCGTATTTCACCTCGAACAGCACACAAAGCGAGGATGCAGGGAGCTTCACTGGAGCTGGCGCTCGCGCACGGAGGAAGCGTCACAAGAAAGACTTCCTGGGCGTAAGTACTTCAGTACCTTTTTGAAACCATCCAATCTTTGTATTTCTGCAAACTACCCCTCGTACAAACAGCCTAGTACAGATGTATTAAGCTCGTACAGATTTGGCCACGAGGAAGCAAGCCTGCCAAACTACAGTCGCGTTTTCAAAAGCTTTAGTATCCAGATAGTTAACTTGGTTTTTTTGCCAGACACTTTCAGGATATAATACTCCAAGTACACAGACGCTACAAGATTAGCCTTCTATTTTAATAAGCTCAACTCTGCTGCCAGAGATACCAGTAGCCTTTAAATTTAGAAGTTAATCGCAGCTCAAAGATTAAGTCCCAGAGTCTTTTCCTCCTCCTTTTTCGAAGTCGCCCTTCTTATGAAACAAGAAGTGAAATTAATCTGACTCGGGCTTGCTCTATTAGGCAGTGAAGAGTAACAGGCACTTCTAGAGCACAATTAATTTAATAACAACAAAAAAAAAAATCAGACATCTAAAATAGGTCAGAGGACTGACGAGGTGCCTCCACTGACTGCAGAGGGAATCCCTGGTGAAGTAACACCTGGGGTCAACAGTGTTCACATCCTGCATTCGGTCACGAATTCCACGTAAACCATGCGAGAAATAGGTCGGGTGTATTTGTAGTACTATGAAACAACACACACACGTTCAACCTAGCGTTCCACGGGGGAAAAAAAGAAATAAATTCTCCAGCCTACATGATTTCCAGAAGCCCTGAAACTCTGCCACACCCTTCTGCCCGAAACACAGCGTTCGTAAGACTGACACATAAAAACATAGTACAAGAGAAGGAGTTAGTAGAAAGACAGCTTGCCCAGAGCCCATACTTACATTCCCACCTCCAGGGACATGCTTAATATTGTCCTTGGAACCACACTTGGACTGAACATGGCTGTAGTTCGCTTTTTTGGAGACTATCTGGACCTGGAACGTTACAGAATGGAAAACAACACAAGGGAAGAGGACTGGTTAGCGTTGTCATACGGCAGGCTGGAGTGGATGCTCTAACACGGTGGATAAACAAGGAGCTGTGTTAAACTCAATCCAACTTTAGTATTAGGTGTGAAAGCAACTGAGGAGGAGAGTGAGAAAAAAGTGAACGAAACAAGAGGCTGCACAGACAGTGTTAGTGCGAAAGCGTAAGCGCTACCGCGAAGACGGCTTCTCCGCGCACTCTACGGGTTAGCACCGCCGCGCGGGCGCCTGCCAGAAGGGCCGGTTCTCTACGTCCCCCGCGAAGCTCCCCGGGAGCGCGCTGGTGAGAGCTGCCCCGGAGCGGGGCGAGCCGCCTCCTCCCTCGGCGGGTCAGAGCCGCGGGGCCGCCGTGCCCGGCGAGGCTGCGAACTGCTCCGCGTCTGCACTTCGTTCCCGTTTGCCTGGACTGGCGCCAGGCTCGGTCCGTCAGAACCTCCGGGCGTAAAGCCCGGTCTGAGGAACAACCCTTCCGAGGAGGGTTGTCAAGCCTCCAGTTAAATTTTGTCGGACGAGTCTTACGTTAAATGAATTGTTTCTCCTTTCAGCTAAACTGACTCGGACTTTCTCACAACAGGCAGGGAGTTACGCCCGGCCCAGGTACCGACTCAGAGTAACAGCCCGTGTTTACAAAGGTTAGTTATGGCACGTGCTTAGCCTGGGAGTTATTTAACACAGCACAAAACACGGCAGAAGCTGCATCTAGAGTACTTTCTCGAAAGAGGCGATAAATTTGAAGCACAAAAGGAATCACCAGAACGTTCTCACTTCAGCAGGTTTCCAAAAGCTCCGTAGCCGGTTCAGAAAGACTGGATTCAGTGCAACAGCAGCCCCGAGAACGGACTCGCGCCACGGAAGCGCGAAGCTGTTTCCTGGCTTCTCCAGAGGTACGAAGCCTGTCCGTTCGTTAACGGGCTCTGCCAGACAATCCCGGAATTAAGCCGGCGCTGCAGGCGCTGCCGCCTCGCTCCCCATCCGCTCGTGCTGAGCCGCCGCGCCACGACCGCCGCGGGGAGACCCGCCAGACGGCGGCGGCCCAGGGCACGGACTTACAGAGTTTTGACACCACTGGGTCAGGAATATTGCAGGAACGATATTAAATCCTTAATGTTCCGCAATTTTAAAACAAGCAGCGCTGAACGGAAGCGCTCTCTTCCCGGTTACGAACTAGCGCTGTGTGTGGAGCCGGTCCTAAGGGAAAGCCCTGACTCAAAGGTAGACCTGTCGACCTAAAAGCTGGAAACGGAGGACTCGCTCTGAAAACGTTTACATTTACAGCAGGCGTGGAACAGAGACCTACAGCAGCCATCTCTGAAGTGCGTAACTGAGACCGTCTCGGAGTTTACAAGACAGAGTTGGAAAAGTGTCTGTGCAAGGAACAGTGACACTGACAGGAGAAAGCAGAAGAGTTCGAGAGAAGGGAAAGTGACTCAAAATGGAAACGTTTTCCTTCATCTCCCACAGAGAAAAGTCTGAAATAAACTCACTTTCCCATTGGGCTGTTTTGGGGCACTCTCTTTTGATACGGTTGTTTTAGTAGTAGCCATTTTAGGGACCGCATTGGGTTCAGACTTTCGTGCAGCAGCAGCTGATTCTGGCTTTTTCTCCATTTTCCCCTAGATGGAGACAAATGGATGATTTCAACCAGCAAAAGCAAAAGCGTGGGCAGGAGGGTACGGGAACACGAGCTACCCAGATAAACCTAGTGGCACAGAGGTCCCGAGAGAACTTCTCACACGCTGTAATTCCCAGGCGAAGTACCACCCCACGCCTAGGAACAGCGGAGCTAAGGGGTGGAGGGGAAGCGACATCACGCAGACGCGGGACGAAACGGGCACCCTGGGGTCACAAACAACAGTTAAGTTCTCCGTTTCTCATGAAGCTCAGAGGTGCCCTTCACCAGTATCTCATCATTTCCCCAACGGTCACGGTGGCAGGTCTCCAGGTGACCCCAGTGTGTTATATTCTGCCAAAAAAATTAAACCCGGTCTTTCAGTAACCCGACAGCAGCGCAGGACCACCTCCCTCACATGGAGGACATTATACAGATCTTCGAGGCAAACACTGGCTGATTTTCTCTGCCTTCGAGCTGGAAGAGCTCTATGGGATACAGATACGCGGTGCTTCCAGATCTGGTTTTGCACCCACACACCGATTTGACTCAGGCCTTGAGATCACAAGCTGATTTAGTTTTTAATTACTCAAATGCAGGTGGACCTAGCTAATCCAGCTTAGAAAACAGAAAGAAAATTTACAGGTTTTTAGAAAAAAATAAATCAACAGCTACTTGAGAATATCCATTCTTCTGCTAATCTAGATCCAGGTAAGTGCAGCAGAGCTTGCATTTTTTTGGGGTCAGCATAAATCCCGTATTTCATTAACCTAACAGCAACAGAATGTTAAACAAAAAAACCCTGGCACTCCTCAGGCATTCTCACACTCTAAAGACATCCCAGCGTAAATAAGGCTAATGAAAAGGACAATTTTCAGGATTTAACACCTCTATGAAAATATTTAGAAAATAAAGGACAGTACAATTAAACGTAAAAGTAGATTCCCTTAAACCAACACAATAACCCTGTAAGCTAAAAACCTCTGCAATCCTCAGAACCCTGGCACAGTTTAAGGTAACAGATCGGTCTTACGTGCTCTTTTTGACCAGACGGCAGGCGGCTTTCTGAACTCCTCCCTGGTTTCAAGCTACAACATACAGTGTATGAGAGGGTCACCCTCCTGCTTGCTTCAAAGCTTTTTCAGCAGACGTGGCTTGTCATTCCCAGAAGCTCCGTTTTGGGAGTGGAAGTCTCTGTCCTCTAGACCTCTAAGCTCCGAGGACTGTACTACGGTACTGTACAACTAAGATACTCTCAGCGCTGACGAATAATCCACGCTGTATCGATGCTGTCTGCGACACACAACACAGCCCAAGAATGCCCTTGACTAACGTGCCTAAGAGGAGAGGAAGGCTCCCAGCACGAAACGTGCTCTCTTGGCACCAGATTAAAGTTATGTGCCGAGTTATTCATTACTGCAGACCTGCAGCAAAGATAAGTGGGCAAATTTGTTCCACTTTGTGGAAATTAAAGCGCTCTGACTACGGGCAAGCTGCTAACACATTTGGTCAGGCAAAGATGAGTGTATCCGTTAGACAATATCCACGATATATGATTATGCATATCCACAAAATTATTTAAACCCTCAGAAGAGGGCTACAGGTATATCCCTAAACCTTTATCATTTTCATGGTAGACAGTCACAGTCAAAGTGCAATTTAAGACCATCACTGATTGAGAACCTCAAGTTATATCTATGTATATGCTTTTCCCTACAGGTCATTCAACACTACCCTCTTTTCTTGTGGCCACCATAAATTTATCCAAAGACCAGCGTATGTAGACCCGTTTCATTTCAGTTTTAGGCCTGACAAGTTGAACAGAGTCCTTGTTCCTAGACCTGGGAAAGGTGCTGTGGAACTTGCTCCTGAATCCAGATTTCCTGCATCGTAATGCATTATTCTACCTTCTGTACCATTCAGCAGACAATTCCTCTACTCAAAGGCAAAGTTTTGGAACATAGACAAGATTTTGAGCTTTCAGTACCAACTAGTTGCTATGTCAGGACATACAACAGAAAAACAGAACCACAAGAGTTCTGAATTCCTGTACGTATGCCAGTAAACACCATGAAGGCTCTTAAGGCGGATTCCTTCTGTACACTACTATCACTGCCTTGTTAATGCCTTGTGCATAAACCAAGACCCAGAGAGGAGCTCTGCAGAGCATAAATGAGAAGAGCAGTGAGGACACAGCCACCAAAATTAGCAAAGAGCACCCATAATGCTTAAGAGCTACTGTTCCAAAGCACATATCGTTATCAAGTTTGAAGAAACTTACCTTTCCTCCACCAGGCTGATGTTTAATATTATCTGTTGATCCAATTTTGGAACGTACATTTTTCAGATCTGGAGCAGAAACACTGCTGGTCGGGCGAGGTGGCTTGGAAACAGTGCTGGGTTTAGTCGGAGCCTTAGCAGTTGTTTTTTTAGCATCTGCTGTTGCGGTTGAGGTTGCGGTGGGTTTGGTTGCAGCAGGCTTGGGTTTGGGACGACTGGTAGCTACTCCAGGTAAAGTAGGTGCGCTGGAGGTGGTGGTAGGAGTGGTGGTGCTACTTTTTACCGCATTTCCAGTAGCACTCTTAGGGCGGCTCAAGTCTGCTACAGTTATCACAGTGATAATTGAAGGGAAGGGGGGGAAAAGATGGGTGTCAGATGGCATTTACACAAACATCCTCAGAGTCCTGAAGATGTAAGTGGTCCGCTTAACAAACAGAGCCCCGAACAAGAAGGATCTGATGTAGATGGAAACTGAACAAAGTTACCTGACGGTGACTTTGCAGGGGTCTTCTTGGCATCCGCAGGCTTCGCATCGGTCTTGATAGCTGCCCAATACAAAGCACGCTGATTAGTATTTCAGAGTGGGAGCCAGTCTGCACAGGTGAGAAGCCTGGGATCCCGGCACAGCTTCCCCTGGGTCAGGGGCTCTCCGCAACTCCTCACATGCCGACAGTTCTCTTTACCCACAGTCCCCGTTTCTAACATGCTGCTTCAAAGAAAACATCTCAAGAATTAACTACTCTGAGCACCTGACTGAGGTCCTCCTCATAACAGCAAAGCCCACCCAGGTCTTCCAGCAAAAGGATCATCATTCAATGATGCAACACACCTGGGGTATGGTTTGCATTTTGTTTTTTCTTAAAATAACTTTCTGAATCTGACAGCACTCACTAAGATTGTTTTAATCCCATCCCTATTTCATTTCTTAAAAAACTAAACAAACCCCAAAACACAGCTCCTTTCTTTACTAAATAGCAAAAGCAAACCCACATTTATCCATCTATAACTTTGGTCTCATTGCTAGATCAGTTCTAACTCATGCCAATTTTCTTGCACATGCTTTGTCCCCTATTATAATTGTATAAAATTGTATAAAACCTTCGGGCAAACACCAGTGATCATGACTTCATTACATTCCACATAGACAGAGGACAGTCTAAACCAGGAACGCATCTATATTTCTCAAAGCAGAAGAAAATCATACACAAAGTTGATCAAGGCAAAAATCATGGACTGAAAAAGATAAACAGAACCTTATTTTAAGGACCTCTTGGTAAAAAAGCTACAATTTCCTTATCAGTGATGAACAACTTGGGCTAACATCTGCTTCATTTCAATAGCCAAAGAAAGGCAACATTAAAAACAAACAATACATTGAAAAAAATCTAAGTTTGAAATTATGAAAATCCCCATCTTCTAGTATTTAATTTCCATTAACAGTCTTAGATTTTTAGATACGCTCAAGTAGCTGGCAGGGTACTGTATGGGATACCAGCAGAGAAAAGAGCATGCGAAAGCAGCAGATAGCTATAGGCCAAGTTAGTCTGGATCATTCCACCCTGACTTTGCAAAGAGCATCCAGTTAAACACCACAGATAAGATACTAGCTAATGAGATGAAACACATCTGGATAATTTAATAAGGCCTAAAGAATAGATATATAATTAATACTAAACACTTCAAAAAAGGTCCTGTCAAACCAACCTAACCCCATTCCTTGAGACCACAGTTTTAGTTGGGAACACTGCATGGACAGAACAGACTTAGTTTTATGTAAAGGCAAGAGGACTAATATGTTACTTTTATATATAAAGATATGTTATTTCTGCTCATGTCAGCGGGGAGCCAAATGCCAGAAGAGTTTTGTCTGTTATAGCATGCAATGTTGCAAACATGGAGAACGATAAACCTACTGGGAAAATGGTCTAGAATGAATGTCAAAGACTTTGATCTTTTTCTGATCTGAAAGAGATAGAGGTGGTCTCGCACAAACATAAAAGTCATTTTCACAGGGAGGGGAAAAAACTAAAACAAAACAAACAAGCAAAATACTAAAAAACAAAAAACCAGGCACCCCATAACCTATGGCTCTCATTTAGCAGAGAGAGTGACTGACACTTAATACCTGAAAAAGCGAAACCATGTAATTTCAAAACAAGTCACTATACACACATTCTTGAACAGCGAGAATGACCAAACACTTGAGCAAACCACAAGGAAGCGAGTGTCTATCTTTTGACACGTGAAAAGCAAGAGCAGATGTCCTTCCGAAATACCATCTTTAGCCAAAAAGTTATTACCTGGCTCAACGCTACGTAATGAGAAACTAAACTGTGATCAGAAGAGATCCAGGTCTCCACCACCTACATCTATGCATCTGGCATCACCGTGCTCCACCTGAGCCGAACTGTTCGTGCTTGGCTCGCTGCCATTCCCCGCCAGGCCCCACAACACTGTTCATCCTCTGTCACACCCTTGCTCTCTCCTCTTCCAAAACAGGACTCTTTCCTTTTACCATTCACCACGACTCTGTGCATTTCCAGATCCAGACAAACCAGCTTTCACTCCTGATGGAGCTTCTCCAGCTGACCTCATCTCTCCCTCGCCCACCCAGCTCTCACTGTACTTTGGCAATGTCCCACCACCCTCGCCGGTGCGGAAGCCTCTTCCTCTGTACATCTTGCCACTTGGAACAGCCTTCCTGCATCTCTGCATCATTGACTCCATCTCTTTTCAAATGTCATCATAAAACGCTTCTTTGTTTGTGTCTCAAATTTGGAAGGAGAAATTAACTGAACTCATTAAAACGTATTAAGCATTCTGGGCTACAGTTTGCATAAAAGACCACACAAAATGAAGTTTACAAGGATGTCCACAGGACCAGTTAAGATACGTGGCTCTTGGAAAGTGCAACCCTTCCTCTATGCTTGATTAATTATATTTTCCCCTAGAGCATAAAGTATGCAATGTATATCTAGCCTAATATATTTCAACATGGTTAAAACATTACTGCTCTTTTGGGAAGGGCGGGTTATGAGTTCATGCTTTGGGACTCATAGAACAAAGCAACCCATACGTATTATTAGTTTTACATGTTTATTGGCAAATTCTGCCCATGAGGTCTAGTCATTTGAAAAGACTTGAGAACATTTAACTGTTTTTTTATTTGATGTTAAATCTCTCAAGCTCCATTAAAAGGAGTGAAAACAGTGTTTTTAAGATGCTAATATGCTGCTAGTGTTTCATGCTGACTGTGTTAAACTCATGGGAAGTTGCCTCTTTGGCAACAGTAGGAGTGGGATAGAGTTTTCTGATAAAGCTGATGTGATTTCAGCTCCAAATTCTTCCTGCGTTAGTAAAAACCCTCCACTTCTGTTCCACCTTTTTTGTTTTTCAGATGCTCTAGTTTGAGCGCTTCAAGTCCTGTTCTGGAGATTTGCTTTTCCCAAGTTTTAAATTGGTCTTAGTGTTTATTCTAACGATTACTATGGCAAAATACAGCGGTGACGGCATCCTTTTTCTTAAATCAAGCATCTTCAGTAACTGTGCTAACCCTGAATCACACAGAGCTGATCCAAGTTGGCCTTGAAGGTCACTCAGAATTGTTTTTGGAAGAGGAAGCCCTGGAGAGAAAAAAAAAAGTCTGACCTACGGTCTCTGTGCCTTGGCACAGGTTCTTGTCTTGCGTTGTATTAAAGGAGTTGAGATGTCAGCTATCACTAAGTCAGGAGTTGACTTGAAGCTGACAGGCAGGCCAGTTTACACCTCCCAGAATTACTGGTTAACAGCAGCTGCGGCTTCTAAGCAACCACCTTTCAAAGGTTTTTTTTTTCTTTTGAACCTGGAGATCGCAAGTTTGTTTACTAGGAGACTAATTTTAATAAACCGATGAGATCGCAGGATGACCTAAACACCGGAAAAAAAAAGGGGTCAGCAGTACTGGAACACGTGAGAGAGAGATATCTTACTGTGAACCAACGGTGTATTCGAACAGAAACTTGCAGCTGGATAGGAGGAGAGATCTCCTGAAGAAAAACAAGAGAGTACTTACATGTTGGCCTCTTCGGTGGAGAAGTAGCAGTATTTTTCACACCAGCGGCTGCAGTGACTGGCGATGCCGCCGTTGTCCTGGGACTAGCAGTGGTGGTCCTGGCGGTAGTTCTAGGAGTGGCAGATGATGGAGGCTTTGAAAGTGAGGTCCGCTTATCTGTGGTCTTCGCATCTGCAACCTGAAAATGCACAGGCTACGTTAAAGCCGGTATTTCACCGACAGCCCCCTCAAAGCGTTTGCCAACAGACAGGCTGAACTTGTTTAAATTCTTCAACACATAAGCTAGGCACCGCTGAAACATGATAGTTATATCTTTAACCTTCTGCATTAAGGCATGCAGAAGCGACTGACTATATTCAGTGCAGGACACAGAGCACAGACCCTGCTGAGTACCAGAATTCGTTCAGATCTGTTTACAAATGTGAACGACGTTTTGATTTCTGAACAAGATGGAAATCACCAGTCCACTAGCAATACTTCCGGGAGAGATTTCACCCCTTCAGGAGCAGAAATGCTTCCTAAGCTAAGAAGGCATTTATTAAAACACTGTGAAGATACGAATTAGGTGTCTGTGGTTCGTTCCTCTCTTGGAGGACTATTTCATGTCTGTCCCTGGTAAATCACTTGTTTGTAAACTGACTGATCTCTTAAGCGTTAAAATACTGAGTTAATGCATGGAAACAAATGAGATGAGATTTTGATTTCATCAAAAGGGGATTCAGAATCCTGCAAAACTTAAAACTGAAGACAGTGGTTCACAGAAAAAAAAGTACAGATTTACGTCTGTGCTTTCATACTCCGTTATTTTTGTTCAGTTAGTTTTAAAAGACACTCAAATGCAGTTATTTAAGCTTAAATGTATAGTAGATTTGCTAGCATTTAAACATCAACAGAAAGCTTCTGGAATAGATTTTAACATTCCCTTTCAAATCTGAATTCTTCTACTATATCTTATCACAAGTTAACGTAGGAAAGATTCAAGGGACGCTTCCAGTTCTTAACATTACATGTGGATGCCCTACCTCAACTTTACAATGCAACGCTAAGAACTGTCCCCAAATCTTCTCTTACTGGAGAATTAGAGATCTCCAATACTTCCCAAGCACGTAAGTGTTTTACCAGTTATCTTTGTACCGTTTTTATAACGGCCAGACATAATGAAGAGACAATCAGTGGGAAATACTGAACTGTTCAAACTGAGTTTTTTCCCCTCAATATTGGTGTCGGAGCTCTCCGTTCAGTTTTCCATGCTCTCGTCTGGATTTAAGAGTTATCCTATGTTTGTAGTGTATCTATATTTAAAAAACCCTCCTACTTTAGTAACGGAAAGAAATAAAGAATTATCTTGTGTGCTTCATGACAGTCCAGAGGGAAAATCGCAATAATACAGGCAAGTTCCATTTTCTCCTCTGCGAGGACACAATTAAACGCTTGGGATCTGAAGCCGTAAGTGGGTTAATGGAAGCTGATACCAACAACTGTGCAGCTCCCATAGCACAGCGAGTCACGCTCCTGATCTCACCCTCCCAGGATTAGCGCTAGGATTACGTTTTGACTCTCGGGTAAGGCAGCTGGTAAGTTAACGTGTAAATAAGTTACTGGAGCTCCCAGACACAAGCAAATTGTTTCTTACCTTTGGTTTAGTCTCTTTTGGAGTTAAGGTGGAGGGACGTGTAGTGCTGGTGGCTGGGCGTTTAGTAGTAGTGGCTGAAGTAGGACCTGCAGTGGGGCTCGTGGGTTTTTTGTTTGGGCCAGGCGTGGCAGCGGCTGGCCGCCTGGGGCTGGTAGCGGACAGGGGCCTGGCTTTCGCTGCTGCAGGCTTTGTAGATGATGTGGATGCGGCAGGCTTTATGTTTTTTCAAAAAGCAAAATCCAGTATAAAACAAACAAAAAAAAAACCAACAAAAAATAGCGCATTGTAAACCAAAACACTGAGCTGCAAGAACATAAAAGTGATATTTTAAATGAAACAACAAAAAAATTAGCTTTCTGTTTTCTGAGCATAACAAAAGACCAAAATGAAGCAGCCGAAGCGGGCCGCCTTCGCAGCCCGGTGGAGCTTTGCCATTCAATTCACAGCGAGCAGCATTTATTCCAGCGACATCTAAAGCAACAGGAGGAATTGCTGGCAAAGCTGGGATCAGTAACGGGGTGTTCCTGGCATCCAGTCCTGCGTGCGGTACACAGGACTCTGCGTTCCAACCACATGCGCACAACGGATTGCAAGCTCTAAACCCTCATCTGAGCCGCTCAGGCGGTCACACGTCCGCTGCCTTCAAGGGGACCGAGAACCCCTTGCCCTTACCGCTGCTCTGAGAATTTGGGTTTGGGTTTTGCTGAATGCCGCATGCTTCTGAAAGCGGGTCTCGCTCATATTTCATAAACAGCCCTAAAATAAGAGGGTATCAGATCCTGAGCAAAATCTCTGCTAACTGTAATGCAAATAAATGCATTGTAAACAACTAGGAGAGCATCAGTGTAGCAGAAGCGTTACCGTGCGTGTTTACTACTTCCACACCACCGATACCAACCAGGGAACGAATTCAAATAAAGTTTGCCACGAATTTATTAAACCCACTTTCAGTCACGCTGCTACAGGCCGAGTTGTTTGTTTGCAACTTCATAACCGAGTGTCTTTGCTCCAGTAAAACGGTCCACAAATGGCAGCTCAGAAAACAGAACTTGTGTTGCCACGGCTTAAGAAGCAGAAGAGCCGGCAAATTAAAAACGACAGAAGCGAAGACGCCGATCGTGAAACGAGGCCTACCTTTGTCTTCTTCTCGGGGCTGGGAGGAAGCTCTTTGTTGGGAGGTGCTGTGATATCGTTCCCTGTCACAGCTTCAACTGGTTTGGTCTCTTCTGGTTTTGCTGGGGTAAAAAAAAAAAAAAAAAGGGGGGGGGGGGAAGTCATCTTAAGTTTGAGGTTTGGGGTTTTTTTTTAACACATATAATTGTTTTTAGTTTACTATTATTCAACACAGTAGCAGGAGGAGACAGAACTGAGACAGTTACAGGTTGGTTATTCCTGGAAAATTTCTCCCAAACCAGAATACCTACAGGGAGAAAGATTTTCTCTGTAACAGGGCGGGTTCACCCAGACGCCATTAGCATCCAATTTCTCATTATTCCGTCAGTGGGAAAGGACAGGCAGCCGCTGAAGGAGACCCCTGGTTTAACTGAAATAGCAAACCTTCCCATCTTCCACGTTGTTAAAACAAAGGCTTGGAACGTTCCTGGTGCCGTTCTGACCCCTTCCCGGTTTTACACTAGGACTTGCTGAAGGAGGGCGCTGGTTTCACGCTATCCCTGTCGCTACGGCTCCCTGCTCTCGACCTCCCTTCCGCCCGCACCCGTGCGCCGCGGCTCGCCGCGAGCGGGAGCCGGGCTGCCAACGGGAAAGGTCGCACCGGAAAGCGGAAACACGGACGTCTCGTTTTGACGCGCGTGGATCATACGGACCCCGGCCAGCGCGGGAACCGCCGTGTCACGCTGCCGTACGCGGCGTTTCACAGCGCGACGCTTGGGTTCAGCTACACGGGTCGCCGGCGTTTCGCTGTGATCGTTCGGATTTGTCGCCGCCACCGCGAGGGACGGCGGACACGCGCTCTTCCCTCGCAGCAGCGCAGCAGCCACAACCCCTGCGTCGCCTTTCAAGAGCCGGTCTCTAAGGCACGGCCCAGCCGCCCGCAGCACTACTGCCCTCCGAAGCAAGCAATAGAGCAAAACAGGGCTGCGGTAGCAGCTTCACCAAATTTCCTCCCCAAATCTTACAAACCCTGCGGCGGGGCTGCCACGCTGCTTCGCGCCGCGAGACGCACCAGAGGCACCTTCCCCGTCAACAGCCTCTAAGCCCCCAGTTCTCAGCGGCATCGCTGTACAACCGCGCTGCTGTGAGCCACCTTCCACCGCAATTGCTGTGCCATTTGAATTCTGTGAAGGACACGGTGCAAACCGCCCATCACAAATGTATGCAATTCCCTCTGTCATCGGGATTAAAATAAAGCCTATCTGTGCTGGACGTTTCTTCTTATAACAACGCAACGGCTTGTAGTGCTGCGGCGCATGCTAAGGACCCCCAGAAAATAGCGTAACAACTCCAGCAGTATAATGGTTGTTTTCCATGTCTTCTGAAAATTACTATTTCTGTTGACGTTTTCTGGCTTCTCAGTCTCAAAGGACAGTTCACTTCTGGTGCAAACGCCACTGTTGAAACAAGCAGAATAAACTTGTGCCTTCCGCCTGCCCCGGTGATGCTCAACAGCAGGATGGTTTTGTTGTTGATACTTATTTTTCCGGACTCCAGGACAAGTTTAGCAGCTTTTTTTTTCCTTGCATTGCATTAGCCTCTTCCTAGCCATTTAGTTTCCCAATAATAGGAAATGTTTTGCAGCACTGGGTTTAGCATCCTAGGCATACAAAAAAAGACTTGTGAAGAAAAACCAACACCAAAATGTACAAGCTGGACCCTGTTTTTAATGCAAAATTCTTAAGAATCATTCACGTTCACCTAGAAAGCCCATTTTTCAGTAGCCAATCTGTATTGGCTTCTCTATACTAGTTTTCTCCACTGCGTTTCAATAAACTTTTATATACTCCCTCATTTAATTTGTCGGTTTTATCTACAGCACTACCAGAAAAAGCAATTGCTGTCGAGGGCTCCCGTTTCTGAGTAGCAACCTTCTCTCCAGTCACTGCTCTCGGCTCCCGGGGCCGCACGCCTGGGCATGGCTTTATTTTGAATCCTACCAGTCTCAGATCTCTCTGACATCAGGGAGAGATCAGAATCTTCCCACCCGTTGGCAGTTGCCCTTCGTGTACTGCCCGTCGTTATTATTTCAGCTAATTCAGCAGCCACATTAAACCTCTTGCTCGATGACGGTATCACAGCATCCACGCAGCAACTTGAATTCGTCTGCTCAGGGAGCCTAATGGGGCTCCTCAAAAAACCTCGACGTCCAAAGTTTCAGGATTTAAACTCCAGCAGCTTCCATGCTTCTGAACTAAACAACAATATGAATTTCATGCTACGTAATTAAATATGAGCAGTAGCTCAGGAAATTTGGAGTGAATAATTCCAACACACAAAATTACCAGAGCGTACATTAAGGTTGTACAAAACTAACAGCTTTTTTTCTTTTTTTAAATGTAAACCAGCAATGTAGCATCACCAAGCCGACGGAGCTACACTGCAGGATAGCGCACATACAGCTTAAGCAACTTGCATCTACAAATAATAACGATAATGATAAACCCAGGAAAGCAGGGGCACGGGACCATAATCCAGGTTCCATCTCTCGTGGCCTCCGACACAGCGGGTACACAACCCCAAGGGATTACAGAAGGATCCCTTTTGTTTTGCGCTGCCTCAGTTTGTGTCACAACCCTTTGCTTTCATTCATCGTTCAATTATGAGGGCACCCTCCGCCGTACAGAGAACTGCCTGGGAAGATTTCCTAGTTACAGGGAATGTTAGGAAAAGCTGCCAAATGTTAATCAAATTTGTTCATTAGTCTGCAAGAATTACTTAAGAAACTTTTCGGCTTGCTTGTTCCCCCAAGCACGGTGATAAACCTCTGAAAGAGGCGTCAAAGACTTTTTGTTGGAGCTCGAGCAGGGGTTGCCGCTCTCCTCCTTCCACCGCAGCTCCTGCTCCTCGCGCTGTTTGCTGACGGAGAAAATTCAGCTCAGCTGAGTCAGCACCCAGAACTGAATTACTCCTGGGGGAAAGGGAGCTTGAAGGAGAGAGGGAAGGACGTTCCACTCTGGCGTCTTCCACCGATAACCTCAAAGGCGTAACAACCCTGCGATCAGGGGTACTTTCTCCCTCTGCTACTCGCTGCAACGGCAAGCTGCGTCGTGCTGGTTTGTACATCCGTCCTCATCCCCAGCTCCCCAGCTCACCATTTCTTACTCACTAACTCTCTTTTTAACAGCGGAAATCAAAACTTTTTATGCGGGTCAGTTCCCAGTATTGCAGGGCACCACCACTTCGCAGCGTCTAGGAGCGACACGGGAAGAGACATTCACGCCGAGGCGCACCACAGAAAACAAATGACTCCACAGTAACAACTAAACCCACAAGCTCCAGAATTTTGTCTGAGGTTTTGCAGACATCAGTTACGAAGGGGCAAGCTTGATAAGCCGTGCTTATGTCTCCGTCAACAGCGATACCAAGCGTCCTTCAGACACGTCCCAGCCAGCGGAAGGAGGGGCGGTCGGGATTCCTGCCGTGCGCTGTGGAGGAGGGATGCCGCGGGGTGGCCCGCCGCTTCTCACGTGGACACCGCGCTTCAGCTACTTCAAGTTCATAGTGCCTATCTGCCTCTAGCTGATTTTAGACAAAACAGGCCAGTTCCCAGAAAAATCTAACAACAACTACCCCGCATATCAAAGATAATCGCAATGTTTTCCTTGACGAGGTTTCGCTCTCATCTGCTGCAGGAGTTTGACACCGGTGGGTATCAGACAAGTGCCGTCTCATACAAACATCTGCTCAAGTTCAGCGACGTTATAATTCATTGAAAAACCCCCATCCTGTAGTTTGAACCCTCTTGCTAGCTGAAGCCTCATGTGACTCCTCATGCTGGCCATGACAAGTTGGCCATGACAAGTGGCCCATCTCCTAGTGCTCCCCAGGCTGCATCCACACCATCTCTTCAGCGTAGCACTGAAACTACATTTGGCAGAGGCACACGAAGGCCAACAAGTTCAAAAGCATGTTTTTAAAAAGAAATTTGTCACCAGAAGACAGGTATTGGCCATTACTGGATGAAGGACCCAGCAAACAAGACCACATGGTGTTCAGACAAAACTGAAGTCAGAGGGAACAAGACTCCTAACAAATGAGCAGCGGTGATTTTTCAGAATAAACAGTCAAAATGAGATGATCTGCACCAAAACTGACACTCAAAAAAACTGTAAGCTCCTTGCTATAAAAGGAGACAATACTCTTACTATAGATCTTAAAAATTATGGACATTATGGATAACATAACTCATATGTTTGTCTCTTATTAGCAGGGTGAGACATAAAAAAAAAAAACATCAATAAGGAAATTTCTAATTCTGCCTCCAACAGCCAAGTTTAAATACTGTGACGCAGAAGCGGAGGCATGTGGGGGCCATCCATGCAGCCGTGGAGGCACCATCTCCTGAAAGGCAATTCATCCTCATTTCTAGGTATTAGCAGCCACTCGTAACAAGTTATTGACCTTGGTGTCAGAGGAGACTCTTAACATATTGTACCCTTAACCTCTTACTTCTGTACATGCCGCCATTCTCTCGGTGGTTACTAGCAGCAGATGAGTTACTATCAGAAATGTAATGCGTTATAAAGCAAATGGAGTAGATGATGCAGTGGTTTTAAAAATTGTATCTTTTTTCCCCCAAAAAGAAGAGACTGTAGAACAGCTACCTTATCAACCGTATGAAAGACCAAAGCTGTCCTCCAAGTCTCAACACAGACTGGCTATTATTTCTTTAAAAAAAAAACCTTCCCTTTTTCAACAGTGAGTCTCTCTCCAAAGTTTCCTATACAGCACCGACACAACTCAAGAGAAAGCTTTCCAAGGAGCCTTCAAACATATCTTACAATTAGTCTTTCAAACCCAGCCCATTCCACCGCATCCACAGCAAACTGCCATCACTAAACCACAAGATTCTGATGGCAGTTTCTCCTCCGGTTATCTTTTCTCTAGGGAGACATTCTCTCATCAGAAGGAGGTCAGAACACAAGAGCATTTTTCCCTTCATATCACAAGGATGTACGGAACTTCCTTCCAAATGAATAATAGAAAAAAAAATTATGGCGATGGAGTTTGGTTGATTTTAAGCTCTGCTGTCTGAAAACCACGGGCATCTTTTTCAACATACTAAGGAACAAGATAAACCAAATTCAGTCTTTTGATGGAATTTTGCAGATGCTAAGGGGGGCTCTTCCTCAAAATCAGCAACAAGTAGGGGCAAAAGCTGCTGAAGTCTGTTTGAAAAGAAGAGCCGGGCAATAGGAAAGGACAGCAGAGGCGACGCTCACCGTCACGCTTCCGAATGAAGCGGCAGAGCAACGGGGTCAAGAAGGGTAGACATGAACTGCCACCCCACTCCGTAGAGCTGTACTAGGCTAATGAAAAAAGGACAACTGCAAACCCACGTGTTGAGAGTGAAGACAGAGCTTCATGACTTTCACCTTGAACTTGTTACTTGAAACACAATTATACCTGTTGCACAGGGTTACTGTGGGAATCCAGCAGTCTGCCCACATGGATATAACAAAGCAGTCAAGCAACACAGGATCACAGGGCAACGAAAGGTTGGACGGGACCTTGAGGTCACCAGTCCTACCCATCACTCAAAGCAGGCCCCAGTAGATCAGGTTGCTTAGAGCCATCGCCAGTGTACTTTCCAAATATAAGGAAAAACTTTAATGTGAGGGAGGCCATACACTGGAAGAAGCCCAGAGACTGCGAGATCTCCATCCTTGGAGACATTCAAGACCTGGAAGCGACACGCACGGCCATGGAGCAACCTGATCTACTTACACGTGGTTTTGAGTTGGGGCTTAAACCGCAGACCTCCAGAGCTCTGTTCCAGTCTAAGTGATTCTGTATTACAGCTACGTAGTGGAGGATGCCCACATTGTACGCAATTAATCATACGTGTTCCTGAAGCCAAGTCTGATTATGAATAACTATCTATAGTTTTTCCTAATCATAAGGAGAAAAAAACCGCCCCACTCTCCTCCAAAAAAAATTCTCTCTCTCACCATCTTGCGACTTGCAGTTTAGAGACGACCCACTTGTCCAACAGCTTTTTAGCCTATGTAATCGTTTAACATCAGAACAGCTGAACAACACAAGTTGGAAGGGATGTCTGGAGACCATTTAGCCCACTCCCTGACTCAAATTATATCAGATTGCTCAGGGGTTTTTCAGTCATATTCTGAGCATCTCCAAGGATGGAGATTCCACATCTTGGCGCTTCTCCTCCAATATTTGATTAGCCTCATGGTAACATAATATAATAAAATATCTCAATTTCACAAATTCCTGGCACAAGATGTTTTACAGCTCACAAGTCACTCTATCATTTGCTTTCATCTGCTGCTGCTATTTTCGCTTGATGACCCATATTCTTATACTGGCAAAGCTGAACAGTCTTCTCTTGTTCACAATTTTCACGTCATTCATGACTTTATAGACAGTAATCATAACCATCTCCCCCTCCAAGTCCCCTCTCTCTAATGCTAGAGAGTCTTAGTTTATTTGGCCATTCCTCATATGAGCTTTTCTAATACGATGCCTTTATTTATCATACTTCTAATTCTAATTCTATTACAATCTTTTTGAGGCAGAGGACAACACGCAGATTTACACATCGTATTCAGAACGCAAGTGCATAATGCATTTATAATTGATCTAATTTTTTTCTAGTGTGTTCTCTCTTCCTTCCTGCATTCCCAGAACTCCATTTGCTGAAGGAAAGCCACACAAAAGCATCCCTATGACATCTACGTCCTATTAAAACCCTTACAACGGTAGCATTATTGCTCCTCCTCTGCAAGTACAGAAACAAAACCATCAGGGTTACAGCTCGTGTGAGGTGACGCTGAGCTGGAAGCCAAGGGGAGAGCAAACACAGACCTTCAGTCTTTCAGATCCCCGCGCCATCGGTTTTGCTGCAACAGCTCTCTTGTGAAAGCTGTTACTGTGTGTGAAAAAAAACAGGCACTAAATCTGAAAAGCTTCACTGTTCATGTTTCCTTCCCTGAAGTAGTAAAATTAGGAAAAAGTACTTATAGAAACATATCTGTGAGTATCTTTTTAAAGTTAAACCATGTTCCTGCATTGTTTTATAATTCATGGAGCTCGGAATAAAAGCCTACGTGCATGTATTTCTCAGATATCACGTGGCAACTTATTCAAGAATAAGCATCACAAAAATCCATTCTCCACCTCAAAAGGAACAGGTGAAGACCCCAGTACCACATACCTTAGCCTCATCTTAACAGCAAATACTTCTATTTTCTGCTGCTGCAAAAAATCTATTTTCTGCTTTAAGCAAAAGCTGAAGTGAAGAGAAAGGATAACGGTAATTGTACACTGTGCATCTGGAAGATTCGTAAAGAATGTTATGTCTTGGTTTACTTTTTCTCCCTTTATTGACTAGTTAAATGAGCATTTCAGGGGGTACTTGAGACTGTATCACTTAAATCCTCTCATCTCCTACCTATCCCGCTTGGTAAGGTATTAGCTCCCGTTTTCTGGGGTCTGTATTTCACCTGCCTTGCTCCCAGTCACCGAGCCAGGCTGGATCATTTACGTGCTTCAAAATGGAAGGGGACTTGCAGCTGCATTCCAACGCGCTCGTGCGCGAGGCCGGGCGCTCATTTTCCAGATCCCCTGCAAGGGATATTCAGCAGGCTAAGCTGAACCAAAACATCAGTCAATGAAACAGCTCCATAATTCTCAGAGGGATTAGAGTCATCAACTGAAAATCCATTACGAGAAATAGATTAAGCAATAAGGCAATGACCATCTTTAGTGTCCCTCTTAAAACGTAAACAACCTTAGAAACAAAACCAGACCATGTTAAACACTCTCTTTGCCAGAAATGCTACAGAGAGGCACGAGCTCGCTCTTGTTCATCCATCGCCAGCCAGAAGGAGCTGCTTCACCATAAAAACCACCATCAAATAAAGCCTTTTTGTTCAAGGCTCGTAAGACAAAAGTATCTACAAATATAACAAATCTCAGTTTAAGCAGAAATACAACCCTTCTCTGCTTTCTCCTCTCCAGAAAAGGCTAAATAAAATGTCTCCTGCTTGGCCCAAATACAGACTAGCTGAGCGTTTTATCTGGCACCGAATGCAACTCGATCAACGTGTACATTTTTACTTGTTATCAAGAATTGAGGACTAAACCAGATATCCTCTCTGCCCGCATCTTGTAAACTCAGGTTGATTTGTTAAGACTATTTTTAACCCAGGAAGGGAAATCCTACATCAGAACTTGTTCTTCTAGAATAACCTAAGCTATTCGCCATGTTTGCCTAGCCTGGCATGAACTGAAACCAGACAGCTCTTTAGAATAATTTAACATGCTCTGTTTGACTGTAATACTGTGCTAAAAAATTTGATGCTGGATATAAAAAAGCTAACCAAATCATTAGCTTTCCATTGATAAAAGTGGAAGCACATTCATAAAACCAACAAAAAGCTCTACTTTCTGTCAATGCCCCTGACAAACCGAAGTGAGGGGAGATAAGCACACCTCCCAGTGAAACTAAGAATAGCAGCAAAACCACAACAGTAACTGAAGCAGGCTTAGAAGGGGTATCAAGTGGGGACCAGGGAAGGAACGCCACCTGAATTCATACTTCAGTCTGTCCCTAAGGCTGGTCTGAACGCTGATGAAGCCTCACAGCATCTCCAGGCGGCCACTCGGGCTTCGGCAGCGCTTGGGCCAGGGGCACCCGGGCTATTTTCAGTATCTGAAGGCATAAACCCGCTATTCCATACTGTTCACAATGCAAAATAATTACAGGCGTGATCCTGTCTCTGAACACTTAAGCACAAAGATAAAATATTGCCAATGATCCAGCTAGTCCAACATCAAATTTTGCCTATCATCCGATATCAACAACAAGCCACAGAGAAGCCGGTCTGAGGGTTCTTTCCAACCCTTGTATCAACTGGTATCACTGGCCTTGGGCTTGAAGCACAACATTTTATATACCTTTATACTATCTGGCATACATTGAAGACCTATCCGAAGAAATTCCCATTCTTTAAGTCCTGCCACACTCGTCACCTCAAGCTCGCAGCAGGAATTTCCAGGGCTGAGCAGAGCACGGCCGTAAGCAACATCCCTGCGCAAGACCGGCACGTGCTGCCCTCAGCCCACCGTCCGCTACGAGCGTCTCCTTGCTCTTCTCACCTCTCTCGCCAGAGAACGGGGAAGAGCAAAGCTCATGCATCCGCTGTAAACCACTGTTTTGAAGGTAGTCTCCCTCGAACGGCCAGTAGTTTTTGCTATTTTTGAGAAGGCACATCGAGTGTTACCCGACAGGGAACCCTGATTTATGGAGTGATTACAATACTTTCAGCATCAATTTTAAACTCAGTCCCTGAGAGATGCTAATATTTATTTTATCTTTAAGGCTGAACATGCATACACCAAGTAAGAATTTTCAGAGAACTACCAACAGCCTGTATCAGGCAGTTTATCACCGGTCTCCTCATTCTCCCTCCTTCCTGCAGCCCACAATCATTTCTTGCTTTTCTTTCTCAACAGAAGCATAATTTCATCCGGCACAGAACCTTGCTAGCAAGCCACCATCCACACCACTAACAGCGCTGGAACAAGCATCATTAGTTCATTACGAGGTAGCCGGGCTGCTATTTCCTATTCCCGTAATTAACGTTAATCTGTGTAAACCTGAGGCCGCCTAACTCAGCCAGGTTGGAAGTCTTGGATTCTGTATTTACCTAAACCACACAGCGTTCTGCTGCAAAAAAATCCTGCAGGAGATGCAGAAGTTACATTGCATTGCACAGCTTGCTTACAGATTTATAAAGAAATGTAAGTCAGAAAACCAAGACAATTTTTCTGATGCATACGCTGAGCTGCTGAGTATCGGAGGTGACAGTCCCAACCAAGCGTGGCCAAGCAGAGCCTGGAATTTCTGGTATTTCAGAGCAGAAAATATTTCAAGTTGGAGGAAATTCGAAGAAAATGAGAAAAGGCAGAAGGAGAAGGCAGTGGTGAATTACATCACTTATCTAAGTGATACCGTTGGAGGTGACATGAGGTACGTGCAATAAATCACACAACAGCTTACACACAACGTGAACATGAATCAAATCTGTTGTTCAGTGCAGGAAACAATGCGACCGCTTGTTTTGGTGAGAATCGGCAGCGATTACTGATGAAATAAGGGACGAGAACAAGTGGTCCGCTCTGGTCAGGACTAATCTGCAGCCAGGATCTCCTTGCTTAAAATACATGCCCTGGGTACGCGAGAGATTTGAAGGGGTATGCCTTTTTGACAATTTTTAGAATGAAATTAAATTAAATGTGCCATAATGCTAACATCCAACTATCTGCAAGAAAGAAAGATTTTAACAGAAGGAAAAATATATTTCTATCAGATAAAAGAGATATGTTGGCCATTTTGGACACGTTGCCTTGTGACTGGAAGGAGACGTGCAAGGTGAATGCCAAGACCGGAGCAGGGGAAGTTGATAAGGATATGAACGCGTAATTTAGCCGTGAATAAAATGCGAAGGACAGATTTAGAACCAGTTCCATACTTACAGCCAAGACTGCTTGCTTGGCTAAGTTATTTTTATTATAACTGTCTCTCTGCTTATTAACAGGGGAGAGGAAGCAAGAGCTCGTCATAGAAAGTTTGAAATAATTTCAGAAACATCCAAGGAATTTTTGTCTGCTTTCTTTTGCATTCCAAAAATTCTTTCTAAACTACACATATAAAATAAAAAAAACATTTTATTGCGTCAACTGCTACGTTCTCTTCCCGGAGAGAATAAATCCAGAGTTATTTCTTACCAATGCATTATACGCAACAGAACAAAAAGAACTTAACCAGCTGTTAATTTTGGAGAAGAGAGTAAAAAAGAAGTTACAACTCTATCATATTCTTGTCCAGGAAAGGCCATGAGCTGTCTGCTAACTCAGTTATTACTCTATCAGGTCACACTCAGATCTATAGTTATAAGGACAATAAACTAGCTTTTAAAATAAAGATTGTGAGAGCACAAAATTTTAAACCTAGATGCTTGAAAAAAGCTTGGTAATATGAATTAGCATCTGCAAAAAGCAACCCAACCAGAAGATTCTGCGCCTTCATATCGTTCAGTGACCTTTACATCACCGATGTTCAAACCCTCTGGGGAAAACATGTCAATCCACTTCAGATTATGTTTCAAATATTGGTCTGATTTGAAGATTCCACGTATCTGTGTTTTGAAACGGTTGCCTCTTCAGCGCAACGGAATTTACCAGCCTACCCAAACCTGGTTTCCTTGTGGTCCAAAGTAAGACCCTCCTTGCTAACTCGCCTCGTCGCAAATAAACTTTGGTTGCAGAGCGGACGTCAGCAAACCCCACCACCCCAGAAATTCTGTGACATGACAGGTGTGCACAAATACACTATTTTTTCTGTTCCACATTCCTTGCCAACATCACTTCTACCCATGTCACGCTTAAGTTGCCACGAAGCCTGATGACCCTTTTGTGTTTAAGTTCAGGCTCGGAAGGACCGACGTCTGCAATCGGTGACGCACTGCCACCAAAACTGACAGTACTTCATCTCACGACTGCCAGAGTTACTTAAAATCTGTGCACCAAGTAGACCGTGAGGAACAAGGTAACACCGAGATCACGGAAAGGGAGGAAGGTAAGCCATGTTGGCGCTTCAGAGCAGGCAGGTTTGTATCGCCAAAACCACGTTCTACAGATCTCCGACTATGAGTCTTGGAAATTGAAGCATCTTAGAGAAATTGTTGAAGCAAAACTTTCAACAGAATCATATTCTGTCTCTAGTAAAGGGATTGCTGACAGCTGGAAGACAGACAGACGATGAGAGCCTCGCACAGGCAGCCGGAGCCGACTGACTGACCATTGGGTGTCACTAACACACCGCAAAACCAGAGAAGGGGACTCTAATCTGGTGGTTATGGCAGCGCACCACCTCGCTGGGAGACTGCCTTTCCGCGCTCATTGCTGCGGAGAGCTCGGTTATCAACCCAAATTAAGCATTTTGGAGCTCTACCTACCCGGACAGCGCATCCCTCTACCCACCTGCACGTTACTCTCTCCCCTCTCACGCCAGGGCATTACGATGTCAAGTTTTATATTAACCTTCCGAAGGTTTAGCAAACCAGCTGGCTACAAAAGAAGTCATCGGACGTAAGAATTCTCACGCAAGTCTTTTGTCTTTATTCCCTGACACGTTTGCTTTCCTCTTCCCATGCAAAGCTCTTGTTAATGCGGGCGACAAAGCACACAGACCCTCCTCGCACCCAAGAGCCGGGAAAAAAAGCAGGTTTATTACTGGCCGCAGCTGGTAAGAGGGACAGAGATGTTGTTCCAGGAGGGAGAACAAAGATTAACTACTCTCACAGATTTTAAATCCGGGAAGACTGACCTCATACATCACAGCACCAGCGAAACAACACCACCACCAAATAAAACAAGCTGCTATTGACACTTAGCAATGGGAAAGGCTCCGCTGTAACCGCGGCTTTGGGAAGGAGGTTACCGAAAGTAGCGGGGAAATTTCTCCTTGAATTTCAGCACGGGAACAGTTAGGAAGAGCTTAACGAACATAAATCGTTCCACACATTTACTCTCGCTGGCCCCCTGAACCAGAAATACCACAAGGCGCTAAAAGCTTAGCAGAAAAGCACAATCCTCAGATCTTTTCCACACAGGTTGAAAGGTTTTAACTTTGGTAACGCCCTCACTCCAACAATACAGCTTGCAAATCAGAAGGGTACCTATGCTCACAAGAGGGAGTGGCAAGAGGGTACTGAAGAAAGACCGATTACCACTGTGGATACTTTAAATTAACAGATTTTAAAAGCTGTTAGTCAGGGTTAGGATCCCAGCAAGCAGTTCATGGCTGGTGCTGCAACAAATGCTGTGGAACCAGCCAGGCAATTTTTTAATTTATTTTTTACATTTTTCCTCCGCTTTCATCCATCCAAAAATACATCCTTTGTTCTATCTCCCGGAACCTGAACCGCATCGGTCTTTTCAGGTGTACCGAGCCGCCCACCCTCTGCCCGCAGCCTGACAAGTCAGTTAGCTGCTCCCGAGCTACCGCCTGCTCGCCCCCCAGGGAGGTGAAAATTAGGAACGTACCATCACGTGGTAGATCTCCTTGCTTGGGAGACGGAGAGCTCTGCACACCGCTGACCTCAATTTCTTTTCTTTCCAGCGGAGCAGTTTTGCCGGATTCCATCTCGGTGCATTTGCTTTTCGGAGAATCAAACCCAGCAGCTCTATCGGTGGCATTTCTCTTCTCCCTCTTCGCCGCCTCCTCCTCCCTCTCTTTGTCCTGGCTGCCGATCTCAGGGATTTGCTCCAGCTTGCTGTGATACGAGCCCGGGCCGCCCAGCTCTTTCTTGACCGAGCTGCTGCCGCCGTTGCGCTCCTCTCTCTTCTCGGCAGCCGGCTCCTCTGCCGGGAGGGACTGATGCTCCTTCACCACCAGGCTGGGCAGCCCCGCGCGGCTCTGCTCGGGACCCAAGCTGCAGACAGATGTTTGCTCTTCTGACACGGTCATTGACCTCTTCATCGGCGCGCCCGGCTTTCCGGCCGTGGGGCTCGAGCACTGGGTCAGCGTGCTGTTCGGAGAGAGCAGACCAGTAGCGACGTCTTCCCTAAGCACCGGTTCAGGGTATTTATCAGCCAGGTTAAGGGTGAGGGGCACCGACAAGTGCGAGCACTCTGACATTGCGCGCCTCATCGCCTTCCTTTGGTGGGCAGCCCTGTTCAGAAAACTGCCGTCATCTGCACAGCTCAGCTTGTCTTCCATCTCCTCCTCCATTTCGCTGGCATTACTGAAGTAACTACTTTTGGAGTCGTCTTGTGCGAGCTCGACGGTGGTAGTTGGAGGTTCTGGCTTAGATGCCATTGAGGAAGAAGAAAATCCACTCTGCACATAGTTGTCATTAACCACCCCAGTTACACAATAGCTGGGGGCTCCATCTTTTTTCACGGTTGCTTCTTTAGACCCCGAATCGTTAGGCAGGATAGGGTGGAAATTTGGATTCCAGACACTGATCTCCTGTTCCTTTATGTATTTGCTGGGCTCGCTCTCCGACACAGACAGACTGGGCAGGTTCGGGTCTGGCTGGCATTTGGTCTCCATTCCAGCCTTACCGGCTGCCTTCTCCTGATCGGTGATGGCTTCATTTTTACCCAGCCCGGGACCAGGTTTTTCAGCTCCTGCCTGTCCCACAAGAAAATCTGTAGTTTTAGGGTTTGCAAAGTTCCCTTCTGCGGAAGGAAACGTTTCAGAAATCAGAGACCAGCTCTCAAGGTGACCTGCAGCTGCCTGGTATTTTTTGCCTTGCACCTCAATTTCTCTTTTGTCTTTCTGAGCTATTTTTAGCTCTTTGTCTAGTTTGCCTTCAAAGAAGCAGAGCTTGTCCTCATCCGTGAAACCAGCATTCTTAAGCCCATCCTTAATCGGTCCCCCCGAGTTTACATTCAAGCCAATCTCATTAAGCTTCCCCTCAGTCCTCTGCCATTCGAATTCAGTTTTGCCGAAGTCTTTCGGGGACTCCATGCAGCGGAAGGCTTCCGAGAAGCTCTCCGCGTTCTTGCTTTTGCACAGCTGACTGTATTCGGAGAGCGATGCGGGCTGCTTGTTCGAGAGAGACATCTCCGGTCGCTTCGCTCGCTCCCGCGGCTGTAACACCACCTCCGCGCCAGCCGAGCTCGCAGGCTGCCGGCGCCGGTGACGACACACCATGCCCCTGTATTCATGACAAAACTCCTTCCTCCCCACCCCCTGCCTGCCGCACGCCTTCGTTCACGGATTCAGCCGCCAGTTCAAAGGAAAACGTCGGGTTTTACCCTTTTGTAAAAATCAAGAGGAATACATTGCTGGGACAGAAATACCCACCTCTGGCTAGACGCTAGCGGAGGTGTAATCATCTCGGTGAAATGATTCTTCTGTGAGCAGCATTTCTTGGTTTGTTACTTATTGTGAGAAAGATTGCTATCTCCTTTTTCTCTGTCAAACCCTATCGTGATCACTGCATTTGTAAGTATTAATTCCTGCTGATGAACCACTCTTAAGGATACTTAGGAAGCAAGGTCAGCAATTTATCTCCCCTTAAACCAAACACCCCCCCCCCAGCCCAACCACAAACACCGCAGCACAGAATGACCCCTTTCAGCACAAGGGCTTTGTTTTCAGTGAATTTTAATATATTCTTCTGAGCCGACAGCGATCACAAGCGTCGCTGTAACGAGGATTTCACAAGTCACAAACCATATCGCCCCTATAATCAAGTGGACAAAGCTGGAAAGGATGAAATGGGACAGGTTAGGAGAGGTTTTGTAGTCTTAAATACTGTAAACTTGATTTTTAAATATTTTTTTTTTTAACGTGAACATATCTTACAGTATTTTTGAGCTGCCTTTTTTCTATTGCACTCAATTCACACCTCGCATTTCACGTTTTGTGTTATCTATTCAAAACCAGCCTCGACACGTCCTAAGCGCGCTGCTCGGCCACCACATCCCGCGTCCTTGACAAGGCCCTTCTAACTGCAGTTCTTGATTTGCACGCTGTTTCGCCGGCTGAACCGGGAGCCCACCCAAGAGCTCCGAGGACGGCTTCCCGTCACCCGGCCAGGGGTGTCCGGGCTGCTGCCGCTGCGGTAGCACCACGCTGCAGAGCTGTCTTTTTTCTCTTAATTGCCTGGTACAGATTAATCCTTGACAAAGGCAAGTTTTCTTCGTTGAACCGGGGTTGCAATATTTTACAGCCATTGACCATTACAGACATCAATATACTCCAGCCCAGGAGAAAATTTTGTCCTTGTAGCCGATGCAGTTAAAGGACTCCCTGCTACAGTTTAACTGAGCATAAATGTATTTTTACACCCAGAGACTGCAAGCTACACTACGCCCCCTGAATTTAACCTGCTGCTGAGAAATGCTACAATCCACACATTTATCTACTTGTGTTTAAGCTCTGGATTTAAGACACTGCTATATTTAAAAACAATGACTAAGGAACTGTAAGTTATATGAATTTTTCATGACACTCTCTCATTAACCAGAATAGTTCCACCCACAAGCTTTACTTCTCAAAAGGCCTCAACAATTTTTCCCGTACTTTAAAATATTCATAGGTGTCTTGCTAGTGGAAAATGGGACCTTAGCTCAAGGCTTGCACTCTCTCTCATAACTGATGTAGGACTAATGTCTGCAAGCACTTGCTTACTCCAAAAATATTTTGTCTGCTCCCCGAAACAGCAGACCTTGAAGCCATCTAATCCAACGTAATTATTGTCATTCCTCTATCTCTCAGTCGATTCCAAACCAAGATTTTTGTAGCAAATCTCAATTCGTTAGATGACTTAATGCACTTCACCAGGAGCAAGGGCAAGTTGGTAAAGCTACATGAAACCACCTAGTAGGTTTTTATTTTATTTTACTTTTTTTTTTAAGCCAACAGCTACCACTTATAATAGACAGAGGAGAAAACCCACGCTGATTCAGGGGCTGGTACTTCAGCCCAGTATCACAGAAGAGATTTGCATTACTGGAAAGAAAAGCCTGACGCAATGTCAACACCCAGCCAGTAACAACCACCATTGTTACTTTATTTAGTTTTTTTTTTCTGAACGTAGGAAATGAACCATATTCAATACCTGGGCTACTCAGAATGCCTAGCTATGAAAATAATCCCTAAAGTAATCTAATATTTAATCTCTCAGGACATTAATGAAGGTAATGTGGAGCTCATACACTGAGAGCTTTTCAACAGCTTCATCCTGCCTATAGCATGTTCCTTCCAGACACCCATTCTCAGTTCCAGTGCCCTAGCCTCTACCTTCTAGCAAACCCATTTTTTTTTCTTTAAATTTATTAATGCCCTGCTTCTGAAGCTACACCACAGTTGTTGTGCTAAGCTTTGAGGAAGACAAGAAATCACCAACACTCACAACACAAAACCAGCAGTCCTGACACTAGAGCTTTGGTCCCAGTTCTTCCTTTAGAGTCTGACAAAGCTCAGATTTTCTAAAGAATTATAAGAGAAGCAGTACTAGTCAATGAAAGATATGCAGGAAAGGGTGGGAGGATGCTCAGGAATCAAGAGGACTTGGACAGATTTTGAAAAACAACTCAGATGAGAAAGGGCCCATGCTAAAGAGGAGTTGGGTTAGATGGGTAAAAGTTAGAGATTTCCTCAAAGGAAGCCCATCCACTGCTTTTACCCTTAGTTCAACTTTGAGGATGAATTCATTCTCTTCAAGTATCAAATCTGGGGTTTCACGATCCTTTTGGTTCTCCACCATCTTTCTTTTCAAGCATGTGTCAGATAATGGCAGTGAAAGAGTTATAAGCTCTTGCAAGTCAGACCCTGGTCCAGCTTCTGGACATCGAGATTTGCCCACTGCCTGGAGCTTCTGAGGCAGCAGCCTGTTTCGCAGGGAGGAAGGTGATATTTTGCCCGTTCACATCCTCTTATCATCATTGAATCCTGTCTTTTCTTACAGCTACAGTTGACACAAATAAGCCTGTCAGAGAAGCTGAGCACATAGAGCACATGTTTCAGTACCAACATTAAACACATCTGTAGTCATCCGAGCTGCTTAGATATATTCTGATGCCTATATTATATCTCTGAACATGAGTGTTTTCCAAGGGAAGACATACCCATGTGCTGAAGAAACGGCAAAGATTCCCTATCCACTTCACCGGGCTTTACCGGGTAGAAGGCGACTGCCCGGGCGGAGACAGCGCCAATAACCAGAGCAGACTAAGATCACTACATCAACACGTCACGACTTAATACCCAATCTGCAAGCTTCCAGCCTCAGCAGATGAATCAGCCTAGTGTTTCTATTTTTGTTTCACTCCCAAAGCTATTACTTATCCCTTCTAATGCCTTTGCTGTTTTTTTTCAACCTAACACAATCGTTTCTGTGCAATCCTTTGCACTCGTTTCTAAGGCAACATCACTTTCCAGGGTGATGAGCTACTCCTTGCCAGCGTCTCCAACTAATCTGATCTCTAATTAAGCGTTACTACCAATACCAGTCAGTGATGGGACTGACCAGAACCATCACGGATATGCTCTGTCTATAAAAGCCAAGACCGTAAAAGTGCAATTTAAACACTGGCTCGTCCGTACGTTCATACACACACGCGTGTTGCGCTGCTCGGCCAACCACTCCTTGCATGTAAAACAGGCAGGAACACATGAAGCCTGAAGTCTGATGCTACGCGCTGAACTCATACGCTTCATTTCTTCTCGCAGTCTGGAAGAAGACAGGCTAAAGGATGAAAAGGTGAACCGGGATATGTAGTATTCTGGCATAACTTTGCACTACAAGCTTAACGTTTAAAAGGTGTGGAGCCGTACAATAAACACAGTCTCATGTTTTATAGGACAGGACATTTACAGATCAAATCCCACTTTAGAATTTACATACAACACATTAAAAATCCTAGTGATCAGCCAAAACCAGAATTAAAACGCATCCAAGAGTGTTTCAAAGTCAAAATATTACCACTATTTGGTTATTCTAGGAGTATTTGATAGTGGAAACTGCAAAGAGGCAAAGCAAAGTCAACTGAATGACACGTAAGCAATGAACAAGCAACATTGGCAAGGAAAGCTGAGACTTGAAATTCAGATATCCCCTGAAAGCTCAGTACCATCACTAAGGAAATGTCTTCAAGGTTCCTAATCTGGCAGAATTTACAAACAGAAGTATATTTGTTTCGTTCCCACCTTTTCTTGAAAATCAGCATCAAGGACGAGCAGGAATATAAAATAAAGGAAGAAATGAAAACGTAGGAAGTCCTAGCCAAAGGCTATGGGGTGCCAGCTCAAAATGAGAGTTGCTGCACGAGACTGTCCGGCTAGAGAAAAAGCCAGTATCAATATACCACACAGTACAAAACTAACCAGAAAAAAAAAGATGGGCATATGTAGTCAGTCACAACTGTTTTGAGCAATCCTTAAAAGAACATATTCAGAGCTGTGCAAAAAGAACATATTCAGAGCTGTGCAACTATTCAACAGAAGATAAATAGGCTCTTAAACACCCTGTATCTGCGAGCTACAGATCTGCAAATATGACCTCTAAGCTCAATTCACCTTTTAATTACGGATAGAACTGAAACCTCAACACAACTTTCTGTTAAAGCAGAATCAAATACAAACACACAAGTGCAAAAATCTAGGGGAAAAGCAGATAATACCACAGTTCTTTCGCTGCTTCATAAATACATTTAGTCCTGACATGAGAGTTGGCTGGTGCCATCGTTTGCTTTTCATTTCTCTCATACACCCACCTGGTATAATTAACAGGTCTTAATTAATGAACAGACATAATATGATGTTACTCTGACCATTTCAAAAGCATTATTGAAATACCACTGTTGTTATGAGGTATTTGTCCTCAACTACATTTGTGATGAAGATTTCAGGTAAGGTGGACGCTGGTAGTTACACATCCAGACAGTCCACCGCCCCATCGCGTTCACGTAGCTGATTAGCTCATATTCGACAAACCCCGTAACGGTTTGGGGTTCCACAGGGGAATTACAGACACTATATGAATGAAAGGTTACTCTGGAAATGCTAAACTCACTTAACTTTGTAAGTTACACCAGCATAATGTAAACCAGTCAGGAAAAGAAAGTATTTAGAGAAAGGGCTTCATTGCGAGTGTAAAAGAAAGGCAAATACTGTAATTAAGCAGGGATGGCATTCCTTGCTTTTAAGTGCATCTTATTTACACACAAGGGATTCAGAGCAGTCATACTGAGAAATATGCACTGTCTTACAGACGGTGATCGTGCCAATGGGCTGCAAAGACAGCTCGCTCCGCTGAGAGGACGGGCGCTGGAAGGATGCTCACGCCGGGCAGCGACAGGGATCGCGATGGAAGCTTTTGAGGAAAGAGGGAAACCAAGCATCACACGACCACTTCAACAGGCCCCTCCAATCCATGTTTGGGAGAATAATTCCAGAGCATAACTCTCTAGACCACAATGTGGTTATGCAATAAGCCCTTTATTCTGCAAGCACCGAAGCCCACAGCATTAAGAACTGGGACATCGCTATAAGACACACGTGAAGATAGACCTTTCCTAAAGGGCTTAGGCAAATCAAAAAACATAAGACGACACAAAACCCAAAACGCTGAAGCAAATTAATTTTTTTTTTTTTTTAATAGACTACTCTTTAAGGACAGATTGAAGGAAAAAATCTCTTGAAAGTCTCAATGTTGAAATACAGCTTGAGGAGTAAAGGGAAGAGGGATGCTAGCAGTAAATCTGAATTGAATAGCTCAACGCTGGATGAATGAAAAGCTTCCGTTATTTCCTCTGTTAACCACTCCTCAACATCAGAGCCCCAGCCCTGCAGCAGCCAGGGCACCTGCTTGGAAGCACAGATTTTAGGACCCTGCTTTTTATATATAATTCTCCATTTTAGTTTTCCAACAGAAAGGCTCAGTCACATTTTAAAGGTTGATAGTGTCTGATATGTTTTGTTCATCATCTCAGCTGTCTCCTGACATGAAAAGGCATAAAATAATTTTCCAGAAGAATCTGGGGCAGTTCTTATAATGGCAACAATAAAAATGAGAAGCTGAAATAAATCCAAGAGATGGATAAGGGATTAAATTCAAATTGCATGAACAGCCCTACGGCCGACGTTTCTTAACTTTAAGCTGCAAAGTCAAAATTAGGAAAAAAAAAATAATTATAGAACTTTGCAGGCCTAGTTTATAAAAGAGACATACAACTTCCATCAGTGAGAGAGATCTGCGGGAGAGATCTGCGGCATCGCAGTTGCCATGACTCCCAAGGGAGCCGTATCACAAAGCTGGTACCTATTTTAGCAGTACATACAGGAGCTGATGCATTTAGGAAAGCCAGCCTGTTATTCTGGAACACGTACAGTGTAAGACACGGGAGCCTGGCTGAAGAGTTTTCAGTTGCTAAACTTCAGCAGAAGATCCTCTACATGTATTCTGATACTAGATCATCGACTGCCCACCACAAAGAAAATCAGCCTATATGGGTGGATATTAGAAGCTGCAAAGTATGAGCTTCACAGTCCCGCCTGACAAATACAGCTGAAGTGTTGGTCAAGTTCTGGTGATAGGTAGAAACTTAAAACCTTTGAGCAGTGACGTGTTATAGGCCGGAAGGAGGATCCTGGGAACTACAGGCCTGTCAGCCTGACCTCTGTACCAGGGAAGATTATGGAGCGGTTGGTCTTGAGAGTGCTCACAGGGCATCTGCAGGACAACCAAGGGATCAGACCCAGCCAGCATGGGTTCATGAAAGGCAGGTCCTGCTTGACCAACCTCATTTCCTTCTATGACCAGGTGACCCACCTAGTGGATGAGGGAAAGGCTGTGGACGTTGTCCACCTGGACTTTAGTAAAGCCTTTGACAGCGTCTCCCACAGCATTCTCCTGCAGAAACTGGCGGCTCGTGGCTTAGACGGGTTTACTCTTCGCTGGATAAAGAACTGGCTGGATGACCGAGCCCAGAGAGTTGTGGTGAACGGTGTTAAATCCGGCTGGCGGCCAGTCACAAGCGGTGTTCCCCAGGGCTCGGTTTTGGGGCTGGTCTTGTTCAATATCTTAATGATGATCTGGATGAGGGGATGGAGTGCTCCCTCAGTAAGTTTGCAGATGACACCAAGTTGGGTGGGAGTGTTGATCTCCTGGAGGGCAGGAGGGCTCTGCAGAGGGATCTGGACAGGCTGGATCGATGGGCAGAGGCCAACTGTATGAGGTTTAATAAGGCCAAGTGCAGGGTCCTGCACTTCAGCCACAACAACCCCATGCAACGCTCCAGGCTTGGGGAGGAGTGGCTGGAGAGCAGCCCCGCGGAAAGGGACCTGGGAGTGCTGGTTGACAGCCGGCCGAACATGAGCCGGCAGTGTGCCCAGGTGGCCAAGAAGGCCAACAGCGTCCTGGCCTGTATCAGGAATAGTGTGGCCAGCAGGAGTAGGGAAGTGATTGTGCCCCTGTACTCGGCACTGGTGAGGCCGCATCTCGAATCCTGTGTTCAGTTTTGGGCCCCTCACCACAAGAAGGATGCTGAGGTGCTGGAGCGTGTCCAGAGAAGGGCAACGAAGATGGTGAGGGGTCTGGAGCACAAGTCTTATGAGGAGCGGCTGAGGGAACTGGGGTTGTTTAGTCTGGAGAAGAGGTGGCTGAGGGGAGACCTTATCGCTCTCTACAACTACCTGAAAGAGGGTTGTGGCGACGAGGGTGTCAGTCTCTTCTTCCAAGTAACTAGTGATAGGACAAGAGGAAATGGCCTCAAGTTGCGCCAGGGGAGGTTTAGATTGGATATTAGGAAAAACTTCTTCACTGAGAGAGTGGTCAGGCATTGGAACAGGCTGCCCAGGGAGGTGGTGGAGTCGCCATCTCTAGAAGTGTTCAAAAAACGTGTGGATGTGGCACTTCAGGACATGGTTTAGGGGACATGGTGGCGCTGGATTAATGGTTGGACTTGATGATCTTGAAGGTCCTTTCCAACCTAGTGATTCTGTGATTCTGATTCTGTGGTCTTAGCAGGAGGATGAACTGGCACATAGAAGGTACGTACAGTCCATGGCCCCATCAATTTAGTGAAAACTGAAATTGTTGGACTAGATGGCCTTTAAAGGTCCCTTCCAACCCAAACCACTCTATGATTCTATGAAAATCTGGACTATAATAACCATCTCCTGGATCCCTTTAGCTCCTTCTCTGTCCAGTAAACAAGCACACTCACGTTCACGGTCTTGAAATCTCAACACTTTCCCTTCATTGATTTCTGGTTTTAACGTGGTTCAGCTGATGCATGAACTCACAGTTTCATCCGCGGATCCAGCCTAAGGCACTTCCACACCAGTTGTGCCAACTTAGGGATTCAGTCTGGGTTTTGCTGGCGTCTTGCAACCCGCTGAACAGCTCCTTCGTTATGAGTTGGGCAGTGGATAGAAAGAGAGATGAGCCTCAGTAACGTATCTGGATGGCAAAGCAAATCTGTTTCCCTGCTCCTCCACCACTAAGAGCTCGACTGCAAGTTATGCTTTGTCACCCAGCCCAGATGTTGCGCGGTCACCGTGAGACCGCCCGAAGCTATGCCATGGGCCAGGTCTGCTGCCTGCGCGCCTCGGCAACCCTGCACCTGACAGCACCGGGCTTTAAACTGCCGGAGGAACATGTCAACCAACATCTCCAAAACAAGCTCAGTCATTCAGAGCTTCTCCTCAAAAAACAACCGTGAGCCTATGAAGTGCTGAAAGGATGAAAGCAACCGAGTATTATTAAAGTCCTGTGCAAACTTAGGTCAGGCCAACTTACAGACACAAAGTATGTACCAACTTACTCACACGCTGATGTGCTGCTCTGAACCGGGAATCCTTCAACTCCGTACACACTTTTACCTGTGCAAAACATTCAGGAGGAGCTTTTCTTTTTTGCATGGTTCTGCTACTAAAATTCTGCTCCCTTAAATACAGCAGTTGGCAAAGGAAAATAAAGACTACTAGCAGACAATGGAAAAGCTTTAAAGATTTTTTTTGAAAGATGCTGCCTTTAGCTTTCCCTTTATTTTGTAGCATCATGCACCAAAGAACATTACTTCTGCAGGCACAAGTTCATGCAGAGAACACCACTTTCACTAAAATAGAACTACTTCAGGTTATGCAACACTCATTAAAATTACAAAACCTCTCAAAAACCTGACCGGCATGTTAAGGCGCACTTGAGCTCTATGTTTGTTAAGTTAGTGGCTACATCATGCAAACTGGCAGCAAGGAACTCCGCAGAAATAGGAACAGGAACAAACTTTCATGCCTGATGACAAGGCAAAAAACTAAGAGCACCTAAGGGCAGAGATAAACTTCCCCAGCCCATCTCAGCAGACTGGCATTCACAGAGAGGATGCCAATTCTTTGAGGAAAGCTTAGAATGAGAAGTACCAGGACAGTTCTTTTATTTCATCTCTAGGCATACTATATTCTCCATTTCAGAATTCCTATGAACTTCATTAAATTCTATGAAACTGATTCCATCTCGTTTCCTATGAGTACAGGGATCTTGTTTGCTGGACAACAGCCACGTTAAACAGTCCAAAACACCAGTCCATCCGTAGTCTCAACAGAAAGATAAGTCTTAAAATCTGTATCATTCCCACTATTGTTTCGTTACAACTCTGCTTTAAAGATTATTATTCTAGAAGGAAGCACATTTTATAGATGCAGCAGCTCAAGGTAGCTTAAGATAAAGTCATTAACCAATTGCAGGAGGAAAGGTAGATGGTTGCGGTTAGCCTGAGGTAGGATTAAAACCAAACCCTGCAACATGACAGCAACTGAGAACCTTTCCTACCACAGACACACTCCGTTCCCTGCCCGCCAGCGGCACACAGTGCTATTTAGCGATCACGATGATTCACTCTTGCATCGCAGATGAAGGTCACTTCCAATCTCAGATGACAAGAAGCTAACGTAACTTAACACCAAAAAGTGCAAGTTTACTTAAATGTTCTACAATGTATATGTAAAATTAACTGTGAATGCATGAATAAAAAATAATCATCAAGAGTTCTGGAACTTAGACTAAGCTGTCAGTCCTTCAAACTTTGGGAATTAGCACTGTGAGACAGGCAAGCAGAACTAACAGCCTTTTAACATCAGCCAAAAAACCAGTCATGCCACACTCGCTTGTGCCACGTAGGATTAACAATTATGTATTCATGCCAACGCACTGACAAATAGCAAGGTCTTGCACGCAAGCTGTCTGGATTACTGCTGCTAGCTCAAATCGCAAACACACACCTTTTTCTTGCCTCTGCTGGCTCATGCCAGTGGGTTTCAGCTGCTTTTGTTTCTCTCGGTCTGGAGCAGCAGACCTGGCTGGCAGAGGTGGCACCCCTCTTGACTTTGTGGGTCTCATGTAGCCTTTTATCTGTTCTGCTGCTTTAACTCTCTCTTTCTCTGCTTCCTTCACAGCTTTTTGTTCACGTTCCTCCTCTTTTTCTTTAGTTGTGTCTTCAGGTTTGTCTACTTCAGACTTCAGCACCGGGGCATCGTTCAGGTGAGCTTCCCCACTGTGAGCAGCATCCTCTTCTGCTGGCAGAGAATGACCTTTATTGTTATCTTTGGGACTTATTTTGGCTGTTTGGGCAGCTGTCAGATTGAAACCAGCAGCCTCTGCTTCAACCCCTGTATTGGCCAAAATGCCTGGGTAATTCAGTGAGCTCTGCTCACTCTTTTTGCCTCCATCCAAGTCGGCCTCTTCAGCTTTATTCTCCATCAAAGCTTCTGCCACAACCCGTGACACGGCTGCTTCTGCTCTGCTCTCTGGTAGCGCTGCAGGTTCTGGGGAAAGGCACCCAGCGTCCTTCTCTCCAGGAGAGACAGTCGCTTCTTGTTTCTCTGTCCCTTTGGCACCTGCAGCAGCCGGACTATTTTTTGAATCTGCCACCTTCTGCGGCAGGTCTGAGGAAGTGCTGTCAGTGTTTTGCTTTTTATCAGTGGTTCTTATTTCTTTATCGTCCACCTTTGCCACAGGAGAAAGGTGAACTTCGTCCTTCTTTGATTTAATGTCCTGTTTAACTGAAAGGTCCAAAGAAAGTGGTTTACCTGCCTCAGTCCCACCCTGGGAACCAGCCTCTTTGGTTTTACCACCTTTCTTCGAAGCCTCTTTTCCAGGCTCTTTGTGTCCCAGCTTGATTGGTTGCTCGCAAGGTTTCTGCGGCCGTATCTCCTTCTTAGCGCCAGCTCCAGGCGCTTTGCTGCTGCTCTCTGCTCCTGCGTCAGGAGGAGGAAGCCCCTTCCTTCTTGCACCCTCATCTGTCTGCTTTGGGAAGCCAGAAGAAACATTGCCAGCGCTATCGGGGCCAGTTACGGCTGTATGAGCAAAGGATTCCAAGTCGCTCCCTTTACTATTCCAAAGCATTTGAGGGCCAATGGGAAAGTTCTTAATATTTCTGTTTTCATCTACCAAATCCATGTCTTCCATTCCATATTCCATCCCAGATCCTATGGGAGGCTGTACTTCCCTCCTGTTTGCTTTTGGCTCTAGACAAACAGGCTGCTCAGAGGCATTTTTAGCCTTTTTGCTACTTGCATCATAACCCCTCTTTTTAGATCTATCAGCAGCTGTGGCCAAAGCGTGACCTGCCGCTGCTGGATGCTCTGGGATAGGAAGTCCGCCCGCCACGCTGCAGGGAGCGGGACTTTCTGCTTCAGGTCTGCCAGTTATCGCCACGCCACGCGGAGGAAACACCTCTGCAACTGCTTTAGGCTCCAGAAGAAATGACTGCTGCAAGTTAGCCTCCATATTTTTGCATTTCTCTTTATTACTTGTGTGTGATTTTTCTGGCTCCAGAGGTATAGCAGGAGCTCGTACTTCAGTAGTATCAGTCAGGTCATCTAGCTGACTCGCTGAAGTACTGGAATTAGTCTCTTTGCCTTTATCAAAAGACTGAGTTTGTTTAATACTTCCCACCTCTTCACCTACTGCAGGGATGTTACCGGGACCCAGTACAACAGCGTGCTCAAGGCTGTTTTCGGCCTTTTTGCCTTTCACATCGCTACTTTTTTTCTTAGGCTTGTCCCCCACCAGCTCCCCGGGGGCACCGTGTGCCACAGCTGCATCTGGCCTGTGCTCTGGGAGAGGCTCAGGCGTATCTAGTCCCTTAGTCACGGGCCGAGTTTCTTTAGTGTTGACTCTTTCTGGCTGTGCTGTTTCTATTTTATGACCTGAAAGAACCGGCTGATTAGAGGAACTTTTTCTATTGCTACCCTGTATTTCGGGCTTTTCCAGCACCTCTTTGGTTGTACCTGCCAGGTTCTCCAGCAAAAGCTCTCTTTCAAAACCAGACACCTTATCTTTATCAAATGTCACTTCCTTTGTGTTTCCAGCTACCTTCTCTTTGCTTGGAAAACTGCTGGTTTCCACCCCAGCATCCAGGACAGCTGCCTGCCCCACAGGACTTCTTTCAGGTTTTTTTCTTTTCCCATCGCTACACCTCTTTCTAGGTTTGTCTGCCACCAGCACTGCATCAGAATTTATCACAACTGATTCACCTGCAGAAGTAATTCCAGCCTCTTTGCCTTTATTCATCAGATTTACCTCCTTTGCTTTGCTGATCGTGTCAGTCATAGCAAGATGCTTTGCTTCCCCTCTCCTACTCTCCGGCAGGAAAGGTTGGTCTAAAGCACCCAAATCAGCCATTTGTTTTTTTCCAACATTTTCTTTACGTTCCTCTGTCGCCTGTTCAATGGGCCTTCGCATTTTACTTACATCTGATGTATTCTTCTGAAAACACTCGGCAGTGATACTGCCCCTCTCTCTGCCTTTATCACTAACACTAGCTTCCCTAGTTTTATCAATTATGTCAGGAAAACTACCTGGGTCCATCTTAGTTTCAAGAAAAGGTGGCTGGAAAAAACCTCTTTCACCTTTTTTACTTCTTCCATCACTACCTCTTTTTTTTGGCTTGTCTGCAGGATGAGCATGTGTAATGCTTACTGACTGATGTCCTCTCGCAGTAAAACCTTTGCCTTTATCAGGGAAAGTCATTTCTTTTATAGTCTCATCTGTCCTCACTCCATCATTAAATTTGCTTACATCCTCCGAAAGCATCATCTGCTCAGAGAAGTTTTTGATTTTTTTTACTTTCCCTTCACCATGCTTTTTTTTAGGCCTGTCCACCCCATGTGCAATATTGGGATCTTTTCCAGTCTGCTGCTCTAACGCAATAAATCCTTTCCCTTTGTTTTTATCAGGGGAATCTGCTACCATCACTCCGCCCGCTGCTCCGGCAGAGGCGGGATGTTTGGCTGTATCAGACTTAGCCGACAGAAGAAACGGCTGCTGTGAAAAACTGTCAGCCTTTCTGTTTTGCAAAGCAGTAACTTCCTTGGGGTTTGATAAAACTGATGGTGGAACAGGCATTTTAGTAGTGTCTGTTGGGGTCTTCAACACTCCCTCTGAAGTACTAGAGTCAGTGGCCACGCACTTATCAGAAGACACTGGTTTAGTTTCATGAGCTGCCTTTGGCTCGTTAGGAAGCTCGTCCGACAGGGCCGCAGTCTCTAGAAGAGCAGGCTGTTTGAAGGATTCATTTTCAACCCCTTTGCTTTTGTCACAACTACCTCTTTTCTTTGCTGCTGCTTCCGGTGACCCACTGGAAGTCTGAAGCTCACGATGGGCAGCGTCACTGAATGCTTCACGCCTGGGAGATGTGCAATTAGCCTTCTTATCCTTATCAAAAAGGAGCGATTCTGAAGGTTTGGTCTGTAAAGGAGTTTCTACTTTGCTTAGATTGATCGCTTCTGAAAGAGATGCTGTCAGGTCAGCACATTTTGACTCCTTATACTCCCTCTTCTCACTTTTATCAAGGAAATCTCTTTCCATAGGCTCGGTTGGCCCCTTTGCTGTAACTGATTTCCCCACCTTAGTCTTGCCTACCTGCTCCAAGGGAGCCTCTTGTCTTTTGCCTTTAGATTGCAACATGAAACTGTCATCTCTCATTTCTTCTGTTTTCATGACATCCCCATTTTTTGCATCCAGCACAGATTCTAATGACACGCTGGGTTTTTGGGCCTGCTGTCCTGGTGCTGGCACCAAGAAGGTATTTTGGTCATCCAGGATATGACTTCCAGACCTTATTTTAGCATCCTTTGGCATATCTAAAGCTCTGCTTCCTGCAGCAATTGACTGTTCTTTGCGAGCTTCAGCAGGCATTACGGGACAGACATCTGGTTTTTGCAATTCAACAGCAAATGGAGAATTTCTAGGAGCGTTTGAGACTGTTACATTTTCATCCCAGAACTCCATGGTTCTTGGCAGCTGGTTTCTCTTTTGTTTTGGTTTCTTTTTCTTTTTCTTCATAATGGCCAGAGAACCTTCCGAATCCCAGCTCTCCCTTGGTGCATCTCCGCAGCTCTTCAGAAACTCCGACGGCACGTTGGATGGCTGCTCAGTTGCCTTTTTATGTGAAACCCTAGTGCGAGGGGATGTTCCAGCAACACATCCAAGTTCTGCTACAGAACAGGGGTCTACTTTCGGGTCAGTACTCTTCTGTTGTGGGAGACCTATCAGGCGGTCCTCCGGTATATTTGTAACTGGCACTGGTGCAGGTTTTGCTCTGCCAAACCTGCGTTCACTTGATTTGTTAGCTTGCCTTATTTGTGCAGTAGGTAGACCTGGAATACAGGAAGCCTGCTCAAACATCAAAGTGACTATTTGCTTTATAAAAAAATAAATATACTAGATATGTGAATTTAGCCATCTAAAACAGTCCATACAGTCATTTATGCAGAATTTTCCAGCACTGATACCACACTAATTCTAAAGCCACCTCAGCCAGGCTGGGATAGACATTTACACACAAAACCTATTTAAACTACTACCGATAAATATGTCAATGCTATTTAAAAATACGTAATTCCTGATACATGCTCTTACCCCACCAAAAAGCAACAGCTCTTGTAAGGACATGTTATCGCTTATTTAAAAATGCATTAAGGGATCCATTTTGTCTTAGCAAGACAAGATAACAGATACACTTTTTATATCTCTAGCTGGCATCCTTCCAAAATGTGAAAATAGAAGTTTAGTGGAAAGATGAGACTAGAGAAGAGAGAAGGGGGAGTAAAAGAGCTAAGCTTCCCCCAGCACCCCCGGTGGAAACAGCGGAAGGCAGAACCTCCGTAACAGAAGTCATTTGCTGTACTCCATTACAGGCAGTGCTAGGTTTCCTTAGCTACAAGCCACTGATTTTAGAGAGAGCGTCAGTCGTTTGTCAGTTAGCCCTGGCCCACAAATAAGCCTCCAGTCACAAGTGTAAGCAGTAACAGCTCGTTGGAGAGGCTGGGTTAGTGGAGCAAGAAAAAAAAAATTACATTTCCCTTTGGTAATTACAAAGCTCAGTTTGGAAGGAGGTCTTCACTAAGAATACTGTAATAAGAATTAATGGTCCTTTTTAATACCAGAATAAAAAACTAGCGGTAATGGCAAAAAAGATGGTGAGCTTTTAAATTCTACAGCAGAAAAGACATAAGCCAGTCCCAGTGATAAAGTAATAGCAGCACCCATATTTGGGCTTTTAGTCCAGAGAACATGGAGGGGAAAGACTCTTGAAGAGCGCAGGGATTAGAGGCAAAGTGCAAGCAGAATCACCCACGAAATGCAAAGAACCGCACAAGCTGCCTGGTGCAAAAAAGATTTCTGCTTGCTCAAGTGGCAACGGAGTCGGTAGGAAAAGGTGAATAGTTCAGAGAGGATACGTCCATTCTAAAACTGAATTATTATTTATTTTCTACCTGTGGGCTCTGGCAGGGATTTTTCTTGCTGAGGTTCTGCATGTTGGACATGGTTGTGCTCTTTTTGTTTCTCTCTATTTTCTGCAACAGTAACATCCACAGCAGCAACAGATTTTTCTGGAAGGAGGTCTTTATTTTCTAGTGCAACACCTTCTTTTGCTTCTACTGGAACTGAAATACGAAAAACATGAACAGAATGCTTCAGTTCTTACGAATACAGGCAACCTGCAGTTTAAAAGCAAGCCCTTGGAAAGCGTATAGGTTTTATTTTTTGTTTTAATAGGGATGAAGTTTGTAAGATATGGTAGTCTACCATGTATTATCTCCTCACAATTCCATTATAAGCAGCAGTTTTATATTTTGGCAGGCATGCCAAGGTGAAGGTAAAACATAAAACAAAGACTGTCTTGGGGCTTAAGCACAGGGTGAGCATTTGTTGTTTTATTTGTTTCTTCTTTCTAATCAACCAAATTCAGACTTTACCACCTTCCACTGGAATTCAAATCCAGAACATACTCCATTATCAGTCTGGAGGCCGCATCTAATGCTAGTCGTCTCGTATTCATATACGCCTTACAATACATTCAAGCAGACACTACAAAATTCCTAGCTACACATAACTATAACAAGTTTTAATTTGTACAACATAATTACTTTGGAGAACAATTCTGTATGTAATTAATTTTATTTAAATTTTGAATAGAAATAAAAATTATGACAGACATTGGTACAACAACTAGGCTGCACCTTGAATCCTGTGTTCAGAGTTGGGCCCCTCACTACAAGGAGGACGTTGAGGTGCTGGAGCGTGTCCAGAGAAGGGCGACGAAGCTGGGGAGGGGTCTGGAGCACAAGTCTGATGGGGAGCGGCTGAGGGAACTGGGGGTGTTCAGTCTGGAGAAGAGGAGGCTGAGGGGAGCCCTCATCGCTCTCTGCAACTGCCTGAAAGGGGGTTGTGGTGAGGTGGGGTTGGTCTCTTCTCCCAAGTAACCAGCGACAGGACGAGAGGAAATGGCCTCAAGTTGCGCCGGGGGAGGTTTAGATTAGGTGTTGGGGGAAATTTCTGTACTGAGAGAGTGGTCAGGCATTGGCACAGGCTGCCCGGGGAGGTGGTGGAGTCACCATCACTGGAGGTGTTCAAAAAACGTGTGGACATGGCCCTTGGGGACACGGTTTAGTGGGCATGGTGGTGTTGGGTTGATGGTTGGACTTGATGATCTTAAAGGTCTTTTCCAACCTTAATGATTCTGTGATTCTAACAACTATGGATGAGAAAGAAAAAGACAAGTTATATGATGGTAACTTCAAATGTTAAGACTACCACCTATTTATAACAGTCTCCATGCTTGAACACACTAGTAACCTTCTTGAAATTAAACCTTTGTTGCTTTGTTGTTTATAAGGACATGAGAACAGGGTCTGTGAGAACGAATTTAGGGGCAGAATTAGCTGATAGCGAAGTGCTGGCTCCAGTTTTATACTGCGGTTTGTATTTCTCACCTGCTGGTTCTGAAAGATGGTTTGTCTGTTCAGGAAGATCCTCTTCACGCTGGCTGGGAGGTGGTCTGCTGTCTTGAGCTTTCTCTAAGAAATCAACACAAGCTTCTGGGACTTTCGATTCTTGTTCCACGTTTGTCGTTGCTTCTGAAAATGGAATGCGAAGAATAAAACAACCACATTACTTTTAGTTTAGATCAGATTAAGCAAGATAATCACTTCTTCACCTAGTTGTTATCTTTAACGAGAAACTCAAGTTTTTCCTCACTTTCAAAACAGTGGTAATCTGCTTTTTAGAATCACCTTCTACCAGGAATCCCCTCCTGAAAGCCTAAGTGTTCTGCTAAAGCAAATCTTCCTGTATTGTCTGGTATTTACTCTTTCATTCTCCAACTATGCCTCTCAGTTACAACATTCTAGTAGGGATTGTTTTGTTAAAACGTCTCTCTCGAAATTTATTCCTATCGTTAAACTAAAGAGTATTGGAAGCTAAGAGAGAAAATACATCACTCCGACTCTTTCTGCAATCAGTCGACATACACTTCCTCTGCCCGGTACTATTTGCTATATTTTGACAGCAATTTTCTATCTGGAAGGACAATGTTGAGAAATCTATGCAGCAGAGAAAACCTGTTGTCCTGCACAGGGAAAAAACCATCATGCCCACCTCGTCACTTTGCTGCCCACAGTCGTTCCAAGGATACGTGACAAAATTATCAACAAACGCCTACCAGCCTAATCAGAAACTGTTTTCAAGATAACAACCTTTGTTACAAAACACTGTCCTACAGGATCTGTGGTGATTTCAGTATATGCTATGGATGATACTGATACAAAAGGATGATACTAACGGGGATGAACTAAAATGTCTCCATGGCGGTCCTGAAAAATCATTGCTAAGAATGCCAAGTAAAACACACAGACAAAAAAATGAAGATATTCTAGCTTTGTGTTTTATAAACAAAAAATCCCCAGGAAGCACTTCCTCTGTCTGTATCTTGCCAGCAGAACTGAGCTCTACTTAAGATGTTTTGCGCAAGAAATATCATAATCTTAACTACGAAAAACTATGCTTTTTATTTGAGAGTCTTATGACAGTTATGCATCTGCGCAGCCATCGCCGTGTGCTACCAGGAGTGCTGCTGCTAGTGATATGCCAACTTAGAGCAGCCTCCTCACTCCGCTTGCCGTGCTATTTCAAGGCTGAAGGAAGCTTTCAGGCACGCACGCTCACCTGCAGGAGGCTTGTGGAAGGGTGACTTGTCTTGCTCAAAAGAAGACTTGGACGTCATCAGCTCTTCAGCCGCAGCAACCTTGGTGTCCACTGCAGAGACGGACTTAGCTTCTGCAGAGGCAAACTCAGAATCCATGGCAGGAAAAGGCTTGGCTTCTGCTACAGGAGCAAACCCAGAATCCACAGCAAGATGGTGATTGACTTCCGCTGCAGGGGCAAACTCTGCATCTGCTGCTGGGGCAAACTCAGAATCCATAGCATAATGAGATTTAGTATCTGCTGCTGGGGCAAACTCAGAATCCATAGCATAATGAGATTTAGTATCTGCTGCTGGGGCAAACGCCAAATCCATAGCATGGTGAGATGTAATATCTGCTGCTGGGGCAAACGCCAAATCCATAGCATAGTGAGATTCTGCATCAGCTGCTGGGGCAAACCCTGCCTCATCTACTGGGGCAAACTCCAAATCCATAGCATAATGGGGCGTAGCGTCTGCTGCTGGGGTGAAGCCAGTATCTGCCACTGGGGCGGATGCATCACTGACAGCATTAAGAGGCTTGGCTTCTGGTGCGGGAGCAAACCCAACATCCACAGCCTGAAGAGGGCTGGCTTCTGCTGCAGGGGCAAAGCCAGCAGCCAGAGCTTGAGGAGGCTCGGTGTCTCCTGCAAGAATGGACCCAGCTTTTTCTGCAGAAACGGACATGACATCCAAGGCAGGAACACACGCTGCATCTGCTAGAGAAACACAGATCACAGAAATCAACAAAAAAAATGCAGAATGTAAATACCTGACAGAGTGGTGTTATGACTAGAGAAGATGGGGCTTTCGCTCCCTGTCTTCTTGCCTTTCAGCATCCCTTTACTCCCCCCTTACGCCAGCGTACTCAAGTTGTACTAGTCTGTCACATTCCTTAAGGCACCCAAGTGCTTCTGCTACTACAGCTTCATGTGACTTGTTTGTGTCCTTGACTACAGCGTTAGACACCCATCTGCTCCTAACATACATCAGCCAAGTGATGCATTGTTTTCGTTTAAAAACTACCTGATGCTACATAGCTGGGAAGAGACAGAGCTGCTCGATCCACTGCAACACATTCCAACAGAATATATATATTCCAACAGAATACATATCATGACAATGAGGGTTTTTTCCTATATAGCAGGACACTGAAACTTTTGGTGTCACCTTTGTTAGCCCAGCTGTGTATCCCAACAGCAGAAAGTCGTGAAACGTTCCAGAACCACAGGCACTTCATTTTAAATATTGTTACGCTCTTCATGGTGCTGCAACTTCAGCAGAAGCACTGGTACTCTTGACACAAAAGACACTACGGTCCAGTGCATCACCAGCTGCCCTTCATTCTTTCATGCCCAACTTGGCCTTGTTCATTTTTTCATATCTACTAAACACTGAGCTGTTAGCTTCAGAATAACATTTGTCAGTTCACAGTACAATCAAACCTCTGCCTTTAAGTTAGCATTTTCATAAGATCCCCTTAAAGGTTTTTTTTCAGTCAGTTTTAGTTTAACATTTCAGCTGTCTAAAGGCAAGTTTTTACAAACTATCAAAAGCCAGAAGCACTAGATTTCTCTTCTGGAGCCATTAATTTCAACAGCCCCAAACACTAGCCACATGCTGTGTAATGCAGCATGGTGACCTGAACATTTCAGATATATTGTTGAGTAGGTGTTTAAAAAAAAAAGTTCTACTGATTGAGTCACATGCAAAAATATCCTCCCCAAACAATGGAAAATATATTAAATCTTAAATTAGATACTTAAACTGAAAAAGGAAAGCAATTAGAAAAATGGAAAAAGTTCCTTTTAAAATAGCACTTCAGGGTCCATTGAGATAAAACCAATATTCCAGTGAACCAAACCAAAAAGATCCATTATGCACTAGCCCTCATTTGGTTTTGCCTTTTTTTTTAAAGTGATATCATGATCCTCTCCAAAATTAAATTTAAAGATTCCAATTGTACAGAAAAGTAAGACAGTAAAGAAATAGGTATTAAAAGTAGTATGGATGCTCCCTGGTGAATCATGGAAAGTACTGGAATAAAGCATAAAGAAACTGGACAAAGACTGGTGCAAAACGTACCACGAGTCTGATGCTTCATATGAATACCTTAAAAATGCTATTTTAAAAAGAGTCTTTAAAACAGAGAATTTTTAAGGTATTCGTATACAGCATCAGTCTCGTGGTATAACCATGTTCTTGACACATCTTAACATTTTTCTGGAGCTAACATTTTGAGAAAGTGAAGAATCCTTAAATCCGTTACTGGACTGTGACACAAAAGTTGAAAAGTTGAGTAGACTTGCTATTTCTCACCAACACAATTCGGGTATTACAAACCTTTAGCCACAATGGAGTTTGTTAATACCTTGCTGAGTTTCCTTCAGAAGAGGCAAACCCATGTCTTTTTTCCACCCTTACAGCTTGCTCATGGAGGGCCTGAACCCAGCACTGATCTTGACTGAGGCAACTTTACCTTTTGGTCTGTCAGTAGCTTCAGCCTCTCCTGGGGATGCTGTTCCTGCAGTAGGAACGAAACCAGGAGCCACTGCTGCAGGACTTTCCGGCAAATTCGGCTTTATTGCTTCAGTCACTGTGGGGGGCACTGGGCACACAAAACGAAGTTTGGTTAAGCACTCAGATCCCAGCAAACATCTTTCTCTTCTGGAGTTGCCAGGATGTGAATCACCCTCTCAAGGGGCTGCCTGCAGCAGCAACCCTGATGAGTAAGCTCCCCCACTTCAGCATCTCAGTCAGGTCGGACAAAAACGGTTTTTATTGTTAATTTTCAAAAGATTAGTTTGTGCAATACCTGGGAAAACATTTGTATCTTGACAGAAGCAACTGCCATAACCAAGTTGAGAAACGCTCAGTTACAAAGCATCCCAGTTAGACCCTGAGCCCTAGGTAGAGCCACCAGCTCCAGAAACGCTTTCTGCCTAGGACCAGTGTTAAACCACTGCATTCTTAGCTTGTTCACCTAAATTGGTAATAAAGACCTCATTATGGATCAAATATCATAATATGCATGCATATTGCTGTCCCAAGGGAGCTTCAAAGATTTAACTGTAACCAGAGTCTAAGGATAGTTGGACAGAATGCACAGGTTTGCAACTAGAATTTACTTTAAAAATCTGTTGATTGTGCATGAGCCGAAACTAGGTTTGTCGGTGCCCTCAGCTGCACAGACCCTTAGAGGGAGTAAACGCGAGTGCTCTGCCTTACCACTCAAGTCAGCAGATTTGACTCGGTCTGTACAAAGACTAGAATCCATGACAGCAGTAAAGTTCCACTTTTAGAGTTTCTTTGCAAGAGTACATTTTACTCATCCTATTTATTATTTTAGTGTCAAATAATGCTTGAACAGACATCTCCAGCTGGAAATTATGGCACCTTCGCTGTAATGGAGACGCAGCCTGGAATCCACAAGAGCTTGCTGCTGAACATATTTTTTTGCACACACCTATGTCTGCTAACTTAATTCCTCAAAACCATAGCATGTTTTCAGTGGGTTAAGGCCCTGCTACACAATATGCCCTCAAAAGGGCATGCCACTAACATCTACTGATGGTTGGGCTTGGAACTGCATATATTAAATTTGTTACCCTAAATTAGAAGTAAACAGTCTATAAAATGCAGGGTTCTCCCCACACCTTACAGCACTAGACCAGAAAATGCACGTTAAGTAACACGTCTTTAAAACATGCATTTCTATTCTAAATTGATTTGAGAACCAGAAGCAGCTTTTTCTTGGTCAGGTCTCACTTCACTCCATTACAGCCTTGTGTTTCTTGAAAAGGCAGACAAGGAGAGAATCTCTGCTTCTGCTGTTCAGAAACTGTCTATAGGTGGTTCTTGCAGATCAAGTAAAAACTATTTTTACCTGGTGGCTCAACAAAGAAAGAGGCATCTGGTCCCTTCACATCATGCTGAGCTCCCATCCAATGTTCTTCAGGCACTACGGAAAACAAACACATTTAGTCCTGCCACTGACACTAACACTGCTTTATTTTTCCAATTGATCTTTGCTCAAGGTTTGACTCTGCTGGTTTGTGAGTTCATTCTCAGGTAACTTTTCAGTTCCCTTTAAGAACAGTACCAGAACATCATGTTCTTCTGTGATTACTGCTCGTGAAAGCTTGCATCAGAGAAGAGTTAAAACCAGCACTGACCCCAGGACCCAAAAGAGCAGGTTCTTTGCTCGGTTCTTCTGGGCAACTGGCTCTTGGCGGCCCTACTTGAGCAGGGGGGGTTGGACAAGATGACCTCCAGAGGTCCCTCAACGTTAACCATTCTGTGATGTCCTAACATCTTCAGAACATGCACACTGAACAAAGAACTGCCATTGCCAATAGGATACTTTCTAATCTTGACTCGTTTTACTTAGCTGCCCCACCAAGATTCTTTAGGACCAACACACAAAAATCTTCCAGCTGCACATCCTTCAAACCCAGCCAGCAAGACAACCATCTGTTTCTGACCTTCTTTTTCTTGCAGAAATTCTGCAGTTGAATCTAGGCCAATGAAGGCTGATGGGTCTAGAGCCTCTGCAGGAGAATACAGGGGCCCCAAGAACGGTTGTCCAGGTACCATCATAGATCCATGTGGTGCTAATGAAATAAAAGGCCATTTGTTAATCATCACAGTAGCCCTAGTGACTCCCCTCCATAATTTAAAGTCTATACAACACTTGGAAAATAAAACTATTTTGTTCTGCTTACAAGCAGTTTAGACAGTTTGTAAGCAACTCTCTCAATTAGCTCACCTTTACAAACTGCACTGCAAATTATGTATGCATATATCGTTTTTTAACAAGGTTTAAGACAGTAAGCACAGACAAATTATTTCCCTTTTGCTTTCTGCTTCCGTGAATTCTTGTTAATAACTGCTTAAACTGCAATAGTCCAAACACTGAAGACCACGTGTATTTGTTTTCTAGCCAAGACAGCAAGAGGCATTAGTAACTCCTGCTTCAACTCAACTTGCCTTGATGTCTCGTCTCCTTCTGCCTAAACGTACTCCAAAACAGCGTTCCTGGAAGCAGCTATTGGAACGGCTTTAGGCACACACAAAAATTTTTTTAAAAATTGCGTCAAGAGATTATATAGTCTACAGACTTATCAGCCTAATAGTTTTCAGTCCATGAAAGTCAATAGAGAAAACATCAAAACCTGACCATCAAGGACAAATGCCGAGGAGGTACTCACCATGGACATCTCTGGAAGCATCAACATGGTCCATGAACAGGGGCACATTCTTCATGTCAGTAGGAAACGTTAAGTCAGGCAGATTCTCCCCTCTGTGCATGCTGAAGGGGTCTGGCAGGAGACAAGAACAAGGCCAGTGTCACCACACAGGGGAAGACATGATGCAGAATAAAAAAAGATGATGAAGATGCAGCTGACACCACCACTGGACTTCTGAGGGAAAGCTCCTTTCAAGATTATTTACCAGGGGCAAACGCCTTCATAATTAGAATTTATGCCCAACGGTAAAACATGGTTACTGAGATTGCTGACTAAAATTTAGATTATGACTGTTGCATGGAGAACCTGTCTGCTCCTCTGAAGGAGGAAGCATCTGTTTCTGACCTGACGGACACAGCCAGCTAACCCAAGTCAGGAACAATGGCTGAGCTCCAGATCAGTTAACTCGACAGCAGACCAAGGAAAGGCTGCGCAAGCTACACGCTCTCCTCCCCAAGAACAGTACACCAGGATAAACTGACTGATGGGCCAGTATTTTAACCAAATTACAAGCCAGAGAGGAAAACAACACATTTCCCAGTGTCCCAGGCAGATGAGCAGCCTTCGCCCTTAGTTCCAGACCAGACACACTGGCTGTCAGGATCTTCAGTCCACGTTTGCAAGTTGCCTGGTGTCAGCTTTGGTTGGTCTAACGCGCATTAGCTTTGCTCTGCATTTTTAAATGGATATATCAATGTTGTCTGCAACAGATTTACAGTACTTTAGCAGCTGATGATTCAGCAAAAGAAAATTCCTTTTCCACAAGTCTTATTTTTTGTATGCACACATCTCCTTTCCCCTCTAGTAATCAGCATGGTCATTCAAACCAGACGGGACAGAGAGAACCACCACACCGGGTTTTATAAGATGGATTACTTAACTGAAACACCGTGAGTCAGAGAGTAGGCGGATGACCTCACTGACAGCATAAGACAAAGAAAAGACCACTCTTCCATGAGTTAGTCACTGTACTGTAAGAGTCAAGGGCAAGACACCGCAATGGGAAGGAAACATGGCATTCCCCTCTCAAACAAATTATGCCGTAGTTTACAAAGCCCTGGATGTGTTTGGTGATCAATGACCCCCAGCACATCTCGCTGGCTTGGGCCAGCTGTACGTTGCATCCTTCTCCAGACAGGCAGAGGTTTCGACTCGAGTGGCCTCTTGCAGGAGAGTGACATTTCTCACGACACTCTCACATGTTGTATTGCCCAGGAGCTGAAGAACTCTTTGTTCCCGAAATGGCTGTCACACACTGATTTTCAGACGCTGCACAGATTTCTTCCAGTTAAGCACAATTACAAGGGATTCAGTTGAAGGCTGTTATTCATTTTTGTCAGGCATGCTATCTGCAGGGATGACAGCCAAACTTCAAGTGTTCACATACCCATGGTGCTCCAAAATGTCAAGATCAGGTGAGCTGCATGAATTCTTTTATAAACCTGTCAGACTATTTGAGATGTCAAGACAATGTCTTGCTTCAGAGTAAATTGCAGAAAATTGTAATTGTAAGCTGTTGAAAACAGTATTACCAAGACTAAACAGCTACCTTTTTTCCAACTCAACAACAACAAAATACAACAAAAGCACTGTGACTGAAACCAACTTAAAAGCTACAAGAGAAGCTGATGTTCTCCCCTGTTTGTCCAGATGACACGGCAAACCCCGTCTCTGCTCCAGAGGGAGAGAGGGGAAAAGTGGGGAGAGCAGGAGTTAGGGATGAATTTTTGTTTCCCACCTCCAAAGATCCCCCGCAGACTCGAAGTGGGTCTGTGCCCTACTCAAGTTTTGGTGTTTTTGCGACTGGTGAGCGATGCCGCTCTGACGACAAGGCGATGCTTCTACCAAAACACACTGCAGCAGAACGTGGAAAGCCAGGTGGGGAGGGATGAACTGTACGGATGGGATATGGCCAGTTCAGGAAATTATCAATTCTTGCATTACATGAGCCCTGAAAATAACTCTCTACTTGCTCAAAATTTGCAGCTTGTTTAGAATATTATGAACCAGACGACGTTAAGAATCTGAGAGTACTGCTGCTAGACAGCCAGAGGTAAGATGAACAAAACATTCGTGCAAGCTTCTCTTCAGCTCACTTCCAGAGACACAGTTCCAATCTGCCAATGACTGTGGACTAATAAAAGCATATTACTGTAAATCATTTAAATAGGAACACTTCGTGTTTAAATGTACTGTAACCTGTAGTTACAGTAATAAATAACGATGCACTTGTGATTAAGGGCCTTGCAGCACCTTTAAAGGTTGCAAGCAATTAGGTAGTGTTTCATTTTTATTCACTCTACGTCATAACAACAGTTTTAAAAACAGTCTTTTTATTATAAGTAGCATGTAAAATACACACGTACATCTTCGCTCATAACTGTTACTTTGCCAGGGCTGGGTCCCACTGCAGATCCTAACGCAGTCTTTGTAACGCACAACAGCAAAGTCCACAGCAGAGCAGACTCAAACGCGCTCCCTTTCAGCTGCTCACAGAAGTGGCAGAATATTCCAGTAGCTGAACTGAGCTGTTATTTCCCGTATTTCTCACCAAGGAATGAGGAATTACAGCAAAGCTTGTCAGGAGACCTGTTACACCATTGACCAGAGAATTCTCTCCTTGGGAGGGAAATCATCCTACTGCTTCCCAAAGGGTGTGGGTAAAAATATTAAATAAACCTGCATACTTTTGTGAGTCTGCTGTTGACATTTTTCTCCTTCTGCTGACAAGTCCTTAAAGCTTGTCTATCCCCTCTGATCCCTCTGCTCAGTTATGGGAATCTACTAAGCCCTCAGCAGAATCCCTTGTTTACACAGTACCAGAGCAGTACGGAGGAGCACTTTCGTACTGAAGTGTATGTGGTACATTATGCATGTGCAGGTGCACAAGATACTCTAAGGACATGAAACCTAAGGAAATGTGTTTTTATGCAATAGATAACCCACAGATTTACTTTATTTAGGTCCAGAGAATACTGGGTGATGGGCTAGGTATATAAATTGCTCCTATCAACTAGTTTGTTATCTAGCTATTGAGTATAACCACATCAACACCCCATTCTTTCATCTAACAAAGCAAAGGGAGGGAAAAATCCAACGACTGTGTTTCAGAAACTAGTGGCTCTTTTGTTCCATTTGTTCCATGAATCATTTCTTACATTGTAACAATATATAATTTCTCCACCGAAACTCTTAGTAAATATGAGATTCAGATAGCAAGAAAATAATTTAGCAAGCAGGTCTACAGTGCTCAAAAATACATGTTAAAAAGTTTTATCCTGTTTCAGCCAGTATCTTGCCTGTTATAATCGGGGCAGCACATATATTTCTCATACCCTCAAGAGCTAGCAAGTAATTTCCCATAAGCTTTCCCAAGAATGAGAGAAAATTGGGTGAAAGTTGTTGGGTGAAAGGCTATCTTTTTGCAGGTGCAAGTTATACAAAGTTCATCTAATTTTCAAGAGAGTCAGCAGCTACACAGGCTGCCTCTGGAACAGACTGACCTGCATTGCAGACAGAGCTACGTGACAGCTGGAACTGGCATTTCTGAGCGCCGGGGAAAGACTGGCTTTCGGCTGTCAACAAATTTGGAGAGGTTTGCACTGAAAGCCCCAGTACTCGAGAGTGGTTACACTGTGTGAGTCAACCAAAAACTGCCATCGCCATGTGAGCCAAGGCAGGGGGAAATCTCTGTGTACTCACACTCTGTGTACTCTAACACGCTGGATTAGCAGCTTCATTTTTAACCAGCTAGACTATGCTGTAGGGCGAGTCGGGGGCTTGACGTGCTAAGTTAACTCTGGTGTCAAGATGTTACGCGTTGTAGGAAAACAGAGCAACACGTCCTAAAGAACACAGGGGTGAGTACAAGGCAAAAGGATAGAACCAGCCGTAGGGATAGCGGCTAGGACTCTGTCATGTTACACAAGTGAGAAGATAACCGATGTTACAGTTTTAAGAGTAACACAGTCATACCAGCCATCTCCATGGGTTTGAATACAGGCTGTGGCTCAAAGCACAGGTCTCTCTCATCCATCGTCCAGGAGTCATTGCGATCGAGGAATTCTTTGTAAGACAGCTTTTCATCCATGATTTCTCCTGGGAATACTGAAATTAAAGAAAATTACAAAGTCAAAAGTGAAACATTAAGCTAAGATACTTCAAATAGATTACTACATGATATGACATTCAGAGGCCAACAGATAACACGAACTGTTAGCGAAACCAGAGACCACGGATATTTGTTTTTACCGCTTTGATCCAACTCTTCAAATATAAGAAACAGAATAATGGGAATCTGTGCATCTTGATACACGTGTAAGATCAGGAACGCACCCCCACATCACACTGCTGTCCTGTTTTCAAATGCTGGATAATTCACACTAGCTCTTCACACTCGTCTTTAGGGCGATTTTTCATTAATGTAGGAGCTGGAACATCCCTGAGACCCTGAAGTTGAGAGGCTGAGCAAAGCTTTCAAGTCTGTCAATACAGAGATGCTGAACACAACTTGCTCATCAGGTCACAGCAGGGAGGAGAGGAAACCAAAGCCCCTTCCTCTCCTGCCTCGGCATTGGCTCGTATGCGCCAAATCTGACCATATTTACAAAAACGTTAGTACCACCACAGTCACACAGTACCCGTAGGACGGTTTTGCTCTCTATTTTACTAGGAAGACAGATTTCAAATAATTTATGTGAATAACCTTTCCCTGAACACCTCAAAGGCCTTTATTTGTGTATCTTTGTATTTCACACATAAACCTAATCCTCCCCCAGTTTACAGTAAAGACAGTTCTCGGAACACATCAACGCATCAAAGCCTGATGGCTTATATCTGACCACGGAAAACATCAATCTCTCTTTGCTGGCCCATGTTAAAAACAACTGCACTGAGACTAACAGCCTTCAGCAATTTGAGATCTTAGAGAGTCAAGTATTTTATTACTGAAGCCTTGGTAGGCACCTTTCACAACCTATGAATGCCCCAGAGAAAAATGCATGGAAATGAAGACGACTATGTGGAAGACTATGTAAAACTACTCAGATAAGGTCTGTCACAAGGAGGAGTGAAAATATGCAGATCAGCTTTTTCCTGAAGTCTTTGCAAGCAGCTGGGAGACACGCAGAGAACCAAAGCAAGAAAGCTCAACTGTGAGCTGAGAGGCCGGGGCCCACGGGCCCCGGCAGCGCCGCAGGGCCCCTGGGGAGCGCGGCCCACCCTGCGTGCTGAGCGGAAGCTTCGGGGAAGAGGGGACCGCACACGCATCTCCACCGACCGCTATTTTTTAACACTCGAACTTTAAATCCCTTCAACAGAGGAACAAAAGCAGCAGCTAGTGGTAACGGCCAGGACGGGGAAAAGCACCAAGGCATTAAGTTCTCATGGCGATAAGAGAAGTGTGACTGCGTACGGCGTTGGAAAGCTAGCTCTAAATGAGCCAAGGCCCGCGAGGTTGGATTTACGCTTAAAATGAACACACAACAAAATGCTGAACTTCCTCTCTGTCAATGCTGGCTCTCCTCCCGTAGCTCCCTCAGTCTCAGCTGTTACCGTAAAAAGCCCGGTCGCTTCAGCTTTCAAAGACATTTCCAGATCCTGCAGTTGTACAAAAGACCTAAAGTTTTCAAATACGACAAACGCAGTGGAAAGGCTCAAAATGAACACCCAGACTCATGACCTTACAAATTAATTTTCATTGTAAGGAGACCTGAATTTGTCTTCTATCAAGAATATTAGACTTTCAAACTGATTTCCAGTTTCTTCTGGAAAGAAACAAAAAAATTTACGCAAACTCCTTCTCTCATCCCCTAATGCCATATGCCACATTCTCTTGCCAATACATCTCTTTATGCTTTTAATATTTTTACCTTCACTTAGGCTAATGACACTACCTGCAAAAGTGGGGCTCAGGAAAGAAAACTGATAGTGTGCTTCAAAAGATATCCCTGAAGACCACCCTTAATTCAGTGCAAAACTGCAGTTCATGAAGGCAAACCCAATGTTAACACACAGAAGGAACAGAACGGACATAACTAAAGACACAACGCTGGTATATAAAAGAAACAACCATTGCCTCTTCTAGGAGGCTGAGGTACCAGCCAGTCACAAACAGAGAATTCGTAGCAAGATGGAACAAAGATTCATAGAGAGGTTGTAATAATTCTAACAGAGAATGACCGAGAAAGAGTAATATGAAAGAGGGCTTTTGTGGGGTTTTTTGCTTGCTTTACATCACAAAATGATGAAATAATACTACAAATCAATCAGTGGTTACAGCAATTTGATGAGATTTTGTTTTTCAAAGAACATGAAGTTCGAAGCCTGTCAAAATCTCAGAGCAGTACATAAATACTACTCCTCACAATGAAACTCTGGAGCTCACTGCCATACAGCGTCCCTGGGGACTAAAACTTTGCGAGGTCAGAGGCATATGATGGTTGCATACCAACATACCACAACAAGGTGGGCACTAACTACAAGAAGCCGTATTATGCTCTAACAAAAGTTGACGATTGTAGAAGAGTTCCCATCCAGATTCTGATCTAATTAGAAATAAAATGCATTTATTTTTTACCTTTATACGCACTGTGAGAGGCAGAGAATGGGAATTCCAAGTATAATCCCAGTAAACACAAGATCTTCTACTACTTTGCTTCTGTGGAAACACCACCTAGAGAAAGCGCTGAAGAACTGCTTTGGAATAAGTTCAATTTCTGACCATCAGCAGAGTTATTCCTACCTCTTGTGCTACAACCCTGCAGATGCTACAAGCATCCTACAGCAGTGCTCATTTGGCAAGCGGATGCTGCTTTTCTGCCAGTGGCTTTTAGCTATTATTCTGCTAAATGACTGCATTTGACATGGTTGATTTCAACAGAAGCTTCCCAGCCCAAGCTTTACGGCCAGCTCTGCTTCCTCTGCGCAGAGCGTGAGGCATGACTGTGTGCAAGCAGCGAGCAGGAAAGGTGACACATGAAGGCAGCAGCCCCCGCGCGTTCGGCAGAGAAGTCCGCCCAGGAGATGCTGGCTGATTGTGGAGTCTGAGGGTAGCTCAAAGGCTGACAAGTTAAGCAAGAAATATTTTATTAGGACAATCATAGAATCATAAAGGTTGGAAAAGACGCGGACTCACAGAATCATTAAGGTTGGAAAAGACCTCTAAGATCATCAAGTCCAACCACCAACCCAACACCACCATGGCCATTAAACCATGTCCCCAAGTGCCACGTCCACACGTTTTTGAACACATCCAGGGACGGTGACTCCACCACCTCCCCGGGCAGCCTGTGCCAGGGCTTGGCCACTCTCTCAGTACAGAAATTTCCCCCAACACCCAATCTAAACCTCCCCCGGCGCAACTTGAGGCCGTTTCCTCTCGTCCTGTCGCTGGTTACTTGGGAGAAGAGGCCAACCCCCACCTCACCACAACCCCCTTTCAGGCAGTTGCAGAGAGCGATGAGGGCTCCCCTCAGCCTCCTCTTCTCCAGGCTGAACACCCCCAGTTCCCTCGGCCGCTCCCCATCAGACTTGTGCTCCAGACCCTCCCCAGCTCCGTCGCCCTTCTCTGGACACGCTCCAGCACCTCAACATCCTCCTTGGAGTGAGGGGCCCAACTCTGAACACAGGATTCGAGGTGCGGCCTCACCGGGGCCGAGTACAGGGGCACGATCCCTGCCCTGCTGCTGCTGGCCACACCATTGCTGGTACAGGCCAGGACGCTGTTGGCCTTCTTGGCCACCTGGGCACACTGCTGGCTCATGTTCAGCCGGCTGCCAGCCAGCACCCCCAGGTCCTTTTCCACTGGGCAGCTCTCCACTCCAGACCTTTAAGATCATCAAGTCCGACCGTCAACCCAACACCACCATGGCCACTAAACCATGTGATCGTTTAGATTTGCAAAGTACTTTGAAGATGAAGTGCCACTACATGTGTCAAGAGATGTTGCTATTTACAATTATTTGTGGTGCAGAATAGCAAGGGATTTAATTATATTCTATTGTAAATTCTTCTGGACAGGAACCTGTCATTCATTTGTCTATAAAACCCCATTTCAAGCAAAAAAAACCACAAAAAACAAAACAAACAAACAAACAAACAAACAAAAACCAACCAGGAGACTCTAAATGTCCTCGTCAGTGTGAGGAAGAGGCCTAGGAGCAGTTAAGAAAATTTGACATGAACTTTCTTAAAAATTACTTCAGCTTTACTTTTGGATTGGACACAGACTAAGTCTGATCAGCTGTACAGCACACTGATTAACTCTAAATGTTTTAACTAAGTCTGTTAGTACTAGAGCAGAGATACACATTGGCATATTGCTATTGTTAATAGATCTCACAGGAAAAGAACATAAAATTAGGATCACAACAGGTAAACCAGAAGTAAAGTCTCCACTTTTTTTTTAGTAGACAGGTTGCATTCATGGCTAATAAAGCAGAGGGGAATCTCCCTCAACCACACACCTTGCTGGAAAAGGAAGGAGCAGGCCAGAAAGGCGGTGGACAAAAAGAAGCGTAAAGGGAAACATTTACATGTGACACCAGACGAAACCAAACTCCGGTAACATTTGAGCAAAACTACATCGATATTTGCAAACCCTTAGTTCTAACAAAAGCCCCCAAAACCAGATGAAAGATGATTCAAAAGCAGTTGTGAATTGCCTCTGCCAAATCATTAGAAATATAAACCAAAGACTTGCATATTTTTCATACAACATTTTCATAACAGATGCTAATTAAAAAAACAAAACAAAACCTCTATTGCTTTCCAGCGGAAAGACAGACGTGAGGAGGAATCCAGGGAGCTGCTCGAGGAGGCAGGAGGCCGGCAGCCGGGCCAGGAGCAGGCACAAGGCTTCCGAGACCGCGGCAGCCGTTCGCTCCCCGCCGCCAGCGGCGTGCCGGTGCCAAAGCCGATCTCCACTATGTGAGCGCCGGTGGCAACACAAGCGGAGAGCAAAGATTGCTGTATCAAAAGAAGCGTTAGCAAAAACTCCCTTGCTATTCCCAGGCAAAGTGTTTTTTGACAGTACTTGCCATACAGCTATAAAGTGGACACTTCCAGCTTATCTGTCATCCCCACGCCCATACTCAGTGCCTCCCTACTCAAGCAAGCTTGGCGGAACATGGGAAACGTGATCCCAAGGACTGTAGAAAAGAGGATGTTGCAGTTCCGAACCCAGTTCTGCAGACCCTCCTAAGGCACACAGTCTGCATGTGATCTACAAACAAGAGACATAAAAGCGAGCGAAAATGACTAGCCAAACTCTTATGACAATCAATCCTGAAAGTGCCTACTGATACATACCAGCAGCAGACAACATACTCAACACAAAATGTAAATTTGACAAATCCCACAAACCTGTAAAGTAATTTTAGCAAGTATTAAAGCTTGCTGATAGTTGAAAATTCAGTTACGACTGTTGATAATACAGACCAGCGCAGGACTACGGCTTACAAAGTCTTGCTTAAAGAAAAAAATACCATTAACGACATACTTACAAAGCAGACTTGCTTCTGAAAGTAAAAATACGGATCCCATGCAAGTAGCACCTTCCCTGAACTGATCCCACGCCAGGCTCCGGAGAAAGAACGCAAAACATTTAGTAGGGCTGCTGACAGCGTTGATTTGTGTGTTTTATCATCTGCTCTGCAAAGATCAGCATGGTCACATAAGCCAATTCAGAAGCTAATCCATACAGAACAGCACTTCTGGCAACCTACCACACGGATGCTCCCACCACGGGCAGCCTGCTGTGCTCAGACCTCCAGAAGAAAAACGATCCGTACCCACTGACACGCAGGACACCACACAGTGAACTTCCAGCAAGGAGCACTCTTAGTAGAGGATTACCATGATAAAGCCTTTTCGCTGCAGGAGATGCTAATCTTGATAGGTCACTGACCAGGTCTCTAGCTAGAGGTTAAGTATCTTCAAAATTAATGAGTCTGCAGCCGTGAGATGTCCCCGCCAGCACCAAGCCAAGCAAACAGAAAGAGAGAAGCTTAAGAGCTTCATTCCTATAACTGATCTTAAAGCTCGGTTGCCCAGATCACCGCATTGGTTCAGTATCTTAAATGGATGCCCGGTTTGCCTTGCCGAAACCACCACCCCAGACCGACCGTTTTACCAGTCGGCAGGATGAGCCATGCCCTGCCATCAATTCGCAGCAATCCCAGGGGAAATGAAAGACCACGTCACCTCTGCGGGGTATGGTATACTACTACCTTTAAAAGGAATTTTAAGAAGTGTTGTTGGAAGGCAGGGCTCGGTAACACGCATGTTTTTATATTCTACGTGAGACCGAGCTGTTTTGGTAGCACTTGCGTCCTGTGTGAGGCTCTGCTCTGCTACGGGCAGTTACTAACGTGAGCAGCTTCTGATTCCCAGCATACGGATTCAGGAGTTATGTGCCCGCATGCCCCCGCTGATTTTTTTTTATGCCCACACACAGAGGTACCACCTTCAATATGCCAACCAGCGGTGTTACATGGAATGGGATGAGGCGTGGAACATCAGGTAAAAACCTCTACAGGCAGCCAAGAGGTTCTGGGTTCTCCTCGTTCCCTTGCCCGGGACACTGATGCATTACTTAGGGTAAGGGATACAGAAGTCTCACCTTAAAGGTTACGCAGTACCTCTTCAAAGATGTTCAGGGCTCCCTTTATCCATGCTGGCTTCAGAGTAAGTGGAAAGTACCTCACAGGAATATCTTCTCAATATTTTATTATCAGTTTCATTATTTTGTAAAATAGAATATTGCCTAGTTCAGTTCAGAGTGAAGGGTCTTAAAACCACCGTAAATGAGTATTACAGATAAGCTTCACTTATACCCAAAATGTAAGGGATAAACATAGATAAACAACTACATGGAAAAGGACGTAGACCAGCCTACCAAAGGAAGTTTGTACATTTTTATCCAAGAGGATAAAAGCTCAAAATTAAAAGAAGTTTTTGCATTCAGCAAATACAAAGCACAAAGCTGGCAACCCTGGTGGAGAAGAATTTATCCAGACCAAAGCCATAACTGGTTACTTTTTGCCCAGTAACTTTCCTCTTGTCAAACTGAGATACAGGCAACTCCATTTCAAGTTGCCCAGGGAAGTTGTGGAGTCTCCATCCTTGGAGATCACTCAAAACCCAGCTGGACAGAGCCCGAGCAGCCTCCTCTGCTTTCCCTGCTTCGAGCAGGGCGGTTGGACTCAATGTCAGAGGTCCCTTCCAGCCTCCTAAGCCTTCACAGGCACTTCAGATGCTGCTTTTGGAGAAAAAGACTTCTGTCCTTGCAGAAGATAAAGGCTTAACTATTAGGAGCTAGTGCTGAAACCAAATCTGGCTGAGATTACTCTAAATACTTCAATTTGCTGCAATGAGAAACAAATTAAAATCCAGCACTGAGTTAGATGGGGAAAAGAAGATCAGGAATATATTACAGGTCCTTAAGAAACTGCAGGGCATTTCAGATGGTGCTGACAATTCAAGAAACATTTTACTGCTTTCCTTCTGAAATTCCATGCTGTTATATAATCTGGAATGCTAAAAAAGCTCAGCGCACACAACTGTCAGAACCAGTATCTCCTTACTGAAAAGATGCAGTCAGTAACTTCAAAGTTCAACACAAGGTTCACATTTTGTCTTTTTAAAAAAAATTTAAAATCTGTAAGGAAATAAAAAGAGATGCAATTGTTTATTGTATAGCTTTTTTTCCTTACTTATTCTTCCTAAAGAGATGTTTCTTCAGCGGTGATCGCTTCATGATAAATTGAAAGCAAGAGCCAGAGATGCACAGAAAGCACACCTCCCACCCTCAGCTCTACAAGCAATGTTTGTTCTCATGCTCCTGCTTCCCGCTGGGAATGTCAGATGCTCAGGAAGTGAGTAATTTGTTATCAATCTCAGATGTTATTAGCGAAGTCTCGCAGATTGCTGACAGCGCTCTGGACTGCAATGCAGGACAGCTTCCATCAGATACTCTCTTTAGATTCCTCCATCTAGAACCACACTCGATAGGCCTTCGTTATTAAAAAATGTAGGGTCTATTTTTAAACAAAAGGCTCTCTAAAGACTTATTTCCACAGTGTTGTCACAGGCATACATAAACAACATATCTCTACTTAGGAGACTTCTTTTACCCATGAAGCGTGACTCTGAACAGCTATCTATTCAGTGAATTAGGAGAATGACACTCGGGTTTCTGCAGGAAGACGAGGATTACAGGAATATTGCCTGTGTTACCAGGCGTTTTAAAACCAGACACTTGAAGCACGGTTGAATATTTTCACTTTTTGCTATTCTTGAGCTTTCTGTTCAGTTTTTCTTAACTGGTATTTTGGAGAGGCAAGTGATACAACTAAGACAGCTTTACTGTCTCATGTGGGGTTCCTTCCTAAAGCTGAGGGCCTTCTGCAGATCCTTGGTAGTGAATATTTCAACCCGAAGCCATGCAAAAACCCACAAACCTGTTCAACACAAGCAGCAAAAAATATAAAAGAACATCTCTACATACAGAAACCCCAAAGCAATTATGCCAAGATTGAGTCAGCTAAATCACTCCCCTACTCCCTGGCCTTGGATCCAGCCTCATAATTGAGGAGAAGACCGTACAAGAAGGTATCTGAACATCTTCACCAGGCAGCCTTATTTATGAAGTTGGAATAAATAAAATTCCAAGGCAAAAGACTCCCAGTGTGGGAACCGCCAGCTCCTTACGGTGGGCATATGAGGTCTGTCCAAAACCCAGTTTGCTGGTACTGGAGGAGAACCCGGGAGATGTGAGGGAGAGGGGATGGAGTCTTACGCCCCGTGCTACCAACCTGGCCAGAGCTCCTGAGCATAGAGATCTCACGCTCATGAGTACACAGGTCTGCGAGTGAGAGCGATGCAATAATCACAAGTGATTTTTTTGTTTAAAATAAGTAACACCTGCCCTTCCATAACGTCTCACACTGAATTAATGTCCTACAAAAGCCTCCCGACTTCCAGAGCAATCTGGAAGCCGCCGGTGCTGCGACGCTGCACGAGAAAGGAAGCCCCACAGCCTTTTTGCGGTGGACTGCAGCCCCTCCGCGCTCGGCACTACCCCAAGCAGGGAGAGCGTGTCCCTTTCGCTGTCACCACGAGCCAGTGACACTGCAGTTTACAGCAACGAGCTGTGACCCGGAGTGCTGTCATCCCCTGTTCCAAGCAGGAAAAAGCTGATTTCCCCTGAAAGGGCTGTTACCAAATTTAAACAACTTTATACTGATTCAGGGAATGCTCCAGTTCAGACACACGATTGTAACTTCTTTCAGCAGGGAAGGGGGAGAGGCTGGAGCAGCATCTCAGACGTGGCAGTGGCATATTTTGAGAAGAGTGACCGTGCTCCAGGTTAATCCAGGGTCAACAAACTGTGCAGCACTTCAGAGCAGAAGCCTTCGAGAAGAGTAGAAGCAGCAACAAGGAACCAGCATAAGGATTCGTTCAGCAAAGGTCAGTGCTGAGCTTAATGCTCAAGCCTTTCAAACATGGATGTCTGAAGGCATGAACTGCTATGCTGGTGGGGTGTAAGAGCTTTGGTTTTCAAGGAAGCCAGCTCTGGGCATCCTCCAGGGCAATTGGAGTCTCCTGAACAGGGACACTGGTATCACCTAAACCTCTGAGGATGTGGGTGGGGAAAGATGAGAAAACATTACCGAAGAGGCACACCAGACCCCAGACATACAACCCAGAAGTTTGGAAAATGAACAGGATCTACAGATGCTATAACGTGCTGGTAACATGTGAGCCTTGGCCTTGGGACATTGCTGCAAGGTGCTTCTTGGGTATACGGTGACTCCACGGAGCTGAGGACCAGAGGACTGCTCAGCAGCACGAGGCCCAGGGAGAGCCAAAATCCGGCTGACACAACAAGCTGTTCCCTGTGGTGTTGCAGGGAACCCTGGGCTGCAGCCTGGATCGAGGGTAACAGCCCAGAGGGGCTCAGGGCACCATAAACACAGACAAGCAGGGAAGGCACCAGCTTCTGCCGTTCTGCAAGTAGGACTGGGGCTTTCCAAGCACAGTGCGCCCACCCCCAGGAAATCCAAGATCCAGAGAGTGGATTTCCCAAACAAAAAAAAAAAAAAAAAGCTGAGGTATAAAAAGCCAGTAAAATTCTTAAAGAAAATATCCCCTACGTACCATCTGATGATGGTTTGGTAACTCATGTTGACGAACTCCAACCTTCTCTAAGCTTTATCCTTCTGCACTGTGACCAGATCACTTTTACCCAAACTATCACAAAAAATAAGCCTGCAAATTTCTCTCCAGCTAGACAGAAAGTGCATCTTTAAGATCATAAGGTAGCATAAGATTTCTTCTTATCCCATGCCCATACCAGACACACTAAGCAATTACTGCCCTCTTCACGGAAGATATTTTACATTTGACATGTCTTTTCTTGGGTCAGTTAAACATCACACATTCCCCACGTCCCCAGACTGTCTTCCATTTGCCCGCTCGACAGGCACCGGGCAGAGCTACCCAGCCAAGTCGTCATCAAAAGCAACTGGAGCAGAATAACTGCCTCCACCTCCTCGCACACAACACTCCTGCAAGGACATGGCCGCTGCTTCTCTGTGCTGCGCCGCATTTCAGTTGTGATCTGTTACAAGCCCCGAGTTTTCCCCTGACAACCTCCAAGTGCTTTTCTGCTGAATTCGTTCTTCCAATGTAGTCAGGGTCAGAGAAGAAAACAAAAATAAATAAAAGCACTTACAGTCCCTATTGAATGATCATGATCTCCGAGTGTATTCTTCTGAAAGTCAGTTTTTACAAACAGACACGTACAAGAACAAGGTCCGTACACCACCATATGAGAAGGGTCCAACCAACTACTTGAAAGCGATCCACTAGTAAGTACTTTTCAAGAGCTGTATCTCCAGCTGAGGAGAGCACAAAACTGGCTGTCTCTTCTCCAAACTTTTAATAAGCAAATTAGGAAACTGGGGTCAAGTTAAAGAAACATCCCTACTCACCGCACCCCATCTTACCCACACCTCATCTGCTACCTTCTGACACAAAGGCAGCTTGAACGACTTTTCAGAGCACAGCGTGTCCTGTTTATTACCCTGCTATTCTCTTGCTGGTTATAAGCTGGTTGTTTCATCACTTGTTCTAATGTCTTCTCATTAATTTAAATTAGGTTGCAAATTAATAATGCTTCACATCTCTAACCCAGGCATGGTGCTTGCTCTCTTCCAGTACCAGGGACCTTCCACCGCCCTGAGTTCAAGGCAGCTGCCGCTGGTTCGGAGGCTGGTCTTGCTCGTACTGCCGTGCGTGAAGACTCGCCGTTGAGGCCTCTGTCGCAACCCTGGGAAACGGTGTTACTTATCAAATCAAATAATAAAAAACAGAGCTAAAGGAGACGAGGGTCTGAATACTGCAGCCTTTTTTGCATCATTTTCTGCTCCATCGTTGCTCTTTCAACCTTCCCTTACGTCTAATAAATTAGAAAGCCCCTTCTTTTTGACTCATGTATTTCAGTAGTTGTAAATCATTACACACCTTGATCTGTGTAGTTTTTAAGTCTCTCAAGTTCTAAGTCCTAGCTTCTGTTTTTATTCATTTTATCCTTTTTTCTAGACCCTTTAAAGAACTCCTGAGACAGCCATGTTAGTAATAGTCTACAAATGTCTTACCTATACATACAAATCATTTGCCTTCATTATTTTTTTCAGCACTTCATCTTCCCAGATTTAACTCATGAGATCCCTGACTGCCAAGATTAATTTAAATTCACTATCTTTTTCTCCCTGCTGCTCATACTTTTACTTGCCTAAGAATAGCCAATTCTATCATATCTACTTGCTTTCCACATTATCTTCTATCCTTGCCTTCATTCAGCTCTCATAAGTAAAAACATGGAATAGAGACAGCGCCAGCCCACTTACTAACCCTTCTCCTAGTTAAAAAAAACCAAACAATTTATTTCAGATATTTCTAGATCGTAAGCCAACATTTGTCCCGAAAACCAGATGCCCAGACCTGTTCGCAAGGAAGTCACTGAGAAGACTAAGAACGTATTATAAATATGCATGGAGTCCAGGAACTCTGAAAAATTTTAACGTAACACTGCTTCATGTTCAACCGCACGGTATCAGTAATTCCACCTCCAGAACCGTTAGTGTTTGATTGCTACTTAGATTCAAAATGCTCCATTTCTTTTGACCTACATATTTTGGCACTTTCACTCTTTCCCCGCCTGCTTTGCACGAGATGCAGAAGAGCCATTCAGAAGTGACAATATGTATTGTCACTCTTGAAACATATAGAGATATATATACGTATACACACACCTCTCTATATATCTGTCTCTCTCTTCTACTGCTTCCCAAATCCCATCTGTGGGTGCACGTACACAGAAGCCCCCATATGCTTGTTCTGCAGAATGAGATAGTGATAATGGAAATAAGTGCTTAAAATAGAAAATTACCCTTCAGCGTTACAGTCATGTTTGTTTAATGCTGAGCTTATAGCCCGTTTCTCAGTCTATGTTCACACACATTGCGGTGACCTACTTTCCACTTTTAAAATCCCATGGCGAAAGCGGCGAGCTCACATGAGGAATCAGAAGCAGTCAAGAGAAATCTGCCACGTTTGTAATATAGTTTTATGGCCATTAATTCCAGCTAGTGTCAAACGAATGACACGAGGGACATCAAAGCATGAAGCCATTTACATAACACTAGAAGAATCTACAATTCTATTCCTATTTATTCAGAAGCTTCTGCTTAGAGAATGAGAAAAATGACACGCTGTCTCTGCTCTTTTGAAACCATCACCATTTACAGCCTTGTAAAGAGCCAGTTTTCTAGGAATTTTTGAATTCCTCACTAAGGAGGTTTTGGTGTTTTGCAGTGCTAAATGAATCTTGTCAATACTATTTTCCCGCTGTAAAACTAACCAATAAAGTACCTTTATTCATGCAGACAAGCCACTCGAGACTGAACACAGCCGTCTGAGGGAAGCATTCACCTAGAAGGAAAGGCTACTGAAGCCAGTATTTGCACAGGAGCTCCCACCTGCACACCACAGACCCAACACGTCAAGAAAAAAAAATTATTACTCAGATCTCTGGTCTAATATTGAATTGTCTCACCTAGATGTATTTGACAGAGTCAGATCTTGGGCACACAGCTGAAGCAGAACCGCTCATGCTTCTGCCTGCTTGACAATAAGTAGACTGGACATTTCCAGGGTTGTCAGAAGACTTTCATGGCCCACGAAGCTCCAGCCGCATTGAGAACCGCAGTGAATACACTGCGGGGCATTTCTGCAGTCAGGGCAGACAAGTCTTCTGGTTTGTTTTCACTTTATGAAAAACACAACAGTGCACAGAAAGTTTGACCTTGAAACACAGCTGGGCGACTACATCGTGCCACGTCTGCAGAAGCCATCCCGTGCTCTGTGGAGGGCTGCAAAGGGGCAACGTGTGTCCGTCGCACACTGCCAACCAGCACGCTTAGAGGGCCAAATGGAACGCACATTGGAAGGCTGTAAAGAAGTGAGGTATACACTTTGGCAAAAGGTTACTCCCAAGTATATAAACGAGGAGAAAAACTTGAATCCCCCAGGTTTTTTGGCGGTATGGCTTGAAACACAACATTTGTGGTTGACCGGTTGGACTTGATGATCTTAGAAGTCTTTTCCAACCATAATGATTCTATGATTTTAATTAATCAAAGATGCGCATTGAGACATATTGCTCTGGCTAGGTGTGTTCACTTCCTGAGATTTAGTGCTGAAACATTTTTATGAAGCAGCTGTAGCAGGATCGTAGATACTATTGAGACAGAAGAGCAGCGCAGGTCTCAGCAATGACGACATCGGTGGAACTTGGTGCAGCCTCTGCACCGTTTTAGCTACAGCAGTCAGGGATAGGAAGAGCTCATTCAATGGAGGAAATACAGTAGCAGCCCTTCTGAAAACATGAATTAACTAGCCAGCTAGGAGGATGAATTCCAAGAAGTGAAAACTGTCATAATGCAGAAAGGGGCAAAAAATTAATGCAATGGAAACCATTTCAGTAAGCTTTTTTTTTCCTGCGTGTTCTTTGGCTTTTCCAGAAGTCATAACACACCTTTTCGTTACAAATCAGCTATAAAGCTCTTAGTATGTTCAGATTTTAAATTTTATCAAATAATCTGTCCTTCAGAATTAAAACTCATGAGACTCAAGATCCTTCTCGCAGCATTTTCTATACTAATACTCAGAGATCCCAGGTAAATTGTCCAGATCTAAAGCCAGGAAGATACCACATGCTCCTACAACCTTCAACTAACCATAAACCTGAAGAGCAAACAGCATTTAAATATCCCTGCAATTACTCCTTCAACAAGCAGAACTGCCGTTCAAGGTTAGCTTCCAAGTACATCACTTTAATGAACAGTCTAAAGAATATGAGGTACAAAAATTGATGTGACCCCTAAGACTAGCTGTTCTATGATCAACACAAAAACCACAACTGGTAGTTGAAACCAATAATCAGCTTATGTATATGTTTCTTTTTAACTGAAGGTCTGGCCAGGTAAATCTAATCTTCTTCAACTCTCAGCTACTAAACTGGGCAACTCTAATTTGCATCTTTTAATGATTATTTGGTTCCCATTCATGTTGAATCTGAGACTACAGCTTTAGCAGAACACATTATTGCATTAAACTAGCTGAAATTTCAAGTAATATGCATATAAATGTAGATTTTTCTCTATTTTAGGCAGAGTCAGTCATTTGGGTTGTAAGATTGAGACACTGATCACACCCTAAAACATTGCAAAACTGTTTTCATCCGAGTGACATTTTGAAAGATAAGCTGTTTGCATAATGAAAAACAGGATAGCGTTAATGTAGGAGATGTAACGTAGCAGATTTTCTAGACAAAATAAGTATGGAAGACTTGACTTAGCTGAAAGCAAAGTATTTTTATCTTTAGCCAGGGGAAATGTTAGGGCAACTGGAGACACAAGGAAATGACATAAAGGTAAATAAAGAATTGGCTAAGTGACAAGTGGCAAGGCAATGTCAAAAGGAGAATTATCTTGCTGGAAAAACATAGCTAGTTATTAGAGTTTGAAGATCGAGAAACAGGAACAAGTCAGGCTTAACATTTTTATTTTGAATCTTAGAAATTAGAAAGGGCTCTGATGAAATTAAATTAAAAGATAAAGTCAGCAAACTGTGTCAGAATTCAGTATCATTTGAGTATCAGAATGGTAGACATAAGACAATGTTTACTATGAAATTCAAGGACCAAAGGGGTCCAAGAGGATCAAAGGGACCAAACCAATGAACAAACAGGATTTATGCCATAAACAGAGTGTTCAAAGAGAAACACAGGCTGGACTTACTAATGAAATGAAGAAAGACCGAATTGTGTGATGAAGAGAGGCAAGAGAAGGCAGGAGCCCAACGGGCGAGAGACGCACTGATGCCCTGTAAGACCACAGCAAGATTTCTTTGGCAAAACACATCATGCAGCTCTAATTAGCATCCTGGGATAAACAATAAAGAACAGTGACTTGGGACAGGAAGATGGACAACAATATTAAAACGTTCATGAATATCACAAAGAAATGATTAAGATTTCAAATGGTTTAGCTCAGAAAAAAGAAGGAAAGGGAACAGATTCATCTCAATGAGTTTACTGGGGCAATTGCTAGAGAGGTAGAAGTGTTTCCTCAAACTTAAGCCAGTATTTGCACAGAACAACTGTATCATTCCCACAGTACCTTTAGTGTAGAAGTTAGAAGAAACTCTAATTAACCATCAAGGAGTGGCAGCAGTGAAGAGTCCATGAGCAGAGGCAGGGAAACACATCCTTTTCAAGGTGTTTATTAAAGAAACCACCCCTCTACCTACAGCAGTTAGAATCTGGGTTTGATTACCCAAGAACATCTTTCCAGGTTCATGCTCACTTTGTAGCGTTATTAAATTAAACCAGAGATATTTCAAGTTTATTAATAAATATCTTCAGTGCCTCAATCGCCAACCCTAAAGGCGGCACAGGAGAGCTCCGAGACACACCAGCGCGCAGCTCAGTGAAACACCCTGCGAGCACAGACACTGCGCTGGGCTCACCACTGCATACCCCAGAGCTTGGCCCCAAAGTTAGACTTTGTGTGTCGTCCCCGTAAAATGGGCAAAATCACCGCTAGCCTTTTCAGAATATTATTTGCGCCTTAGTTTCTCAGCAGGATTGATGACTTCCAGAAACAACAATTAGAATGGGCAGGCTGGGTTAAGTTACTAGAATTTAACCATATAGTTTTGGGCTATAACCAGTACACAGAGTGATTCCACGTTTTACAAAAGGGGCAGGGTTGTGTTACCTAATTGCATTTGAAAAGCTGGCTTCTCTTACCACTGTATTTTACACTAAACACACTGCAAATAGAAGCATCCTATGAAAATAAGTTAGATGCTTGCCCGTGTGTTAACTGCATCCATGTGACACTCTCTTTAAAATGTGTATCGGGAGGGACTGTAGTTTTCTGTGGGTTCAAACTGTATATGGAAGTTCACCGTTAGTTTCAGATTTGTGTACTCAGTTGGTCTGGAAAAAACCCACAGTATTAAATAGCTTTACATTTAAACAAAGCCCATGGTTTGTAGAATACATACATACTCAGAACAGAAATGTCTCAACCACATGATCAACCCTAATGCACTGACCCAGGCTAGTTTGAAGGAAATAACCTGAAAGGGGAAGAGAGCCAAGGGGGTCTCACGAAGCCAGTCCTACAGCTGGTAACCAGTGCCTGTATCTATCGCACGGAGTTGGGCTTCAAAGACTCTCCCACCTTCATCTAAGAAGGTTTGATCCTATCAACAACGCTCCACAGTCGATCTTTTTAGCAAGTCATTCTGGTCTCCCATGTCTGGTACTCTCCTCTTTCAGCCATATTTGCCTAAAAATGTAATTTAAGATTAGCTGGGTTTGTCTTTGGTTTGTCTCCGTGCTGTAAGCCCTAACTGCAGGTAGAGCAATGGTAGCGAGTAGGATGCTGCGATGGTAGTCGTCCATCTGAACTGGGAAAGGTGACAATGCAACACCGTAACGTTGCAATACAAGAAGAATCCTATTTTACAGTCATACTTAAATAATAAAGCAGCAGCAGCGTCTTTTCTCAGACATAAAGAACATGTTCTCACTTCACATCTCAGACACACTGGACTAACCTGGATAGCCAAATTTGTACTATCTGCATGTACTGGAGATTAGACGCTTGCTCTCCGCGATCAAAACACCCTTGGACTTTCTACCCTGCTAAGAAATTTCAGTCTACAGCAGCCCATCTTAAAATGGCACCAAGAAAAGACATTTTAAAGCACAAAAAGCTGTGTACCAATTAAGGCAGAATACGTGGCATCATACCAAGAACCCAGACACCTCTAACCTTTCTCCGCTGCCAAATCCCATTAACACGGAACAGTTCATACAGCCATTACAGATTGATGAGGAGACCCACAACAGCTTTCTGCTGGCAAATACTGTCACATCTCGATCCTGATGCTCTGCCTGCCAGTTTCTGGTTGGGGAGTCACAATTTTAATGGTTGGCTCAGGAAACCAGAGCTCTCCTCCCAACCTTCCCACTAACTCACCATGTGGCATCATCATTAACTACCAGTACATTTTTCCTCTCGAATCTGTTAAATAGCCATTTAACACTGTAAATTTTACTCTGCCCAGAAAAAAGAACTCCAGAAGAATAAAATGCCGTTGTTTAGTCCTACAGTCATCTCTGAAGAAACTACCAGCCCTCTTAAATGCAAGTAACTGCTAAATCCCTGGCAGTTCAGGAAGAGCAGAGAAAGACAGCAAGTTTAGCCAGACTCTCTGGTGTTTTTCAGGAAGCCAGACTAACCTGAGGGCATGGAAAAACTAATTCGTCAGAGAACTACAGAAAATTCTTTTTTAGAAGACATAGGTCAAATATAGTGTGCTCTAGTTAAAAAGAAGGTTAAACAACGTAAGTGACATGACAAAACAAAATCAAGCATCCCTTCCACATAATTTCTTTTTTGGGGATGAATCGTGTTTTGTTCCCTTCCTAGAGTCTCATGGCACTTCTGTGCCTTGCTAAGTAATTTCTAATTTCATAGTTGCCTACCGCATCAATTGTCTACAGAAATATCTGCAGCCCTAAAGCTATATGATCACTCCTAAGGGAGCTGTTAATCTTGCATAGCTTAACAGGCATTGATTAAATGCGAACAGCCAGATGCCTGTTAAGAAATTTCAATTTCTACCCAGTCATCTCCAGGAAGCGGCTTATTTTGCCATTCACTGCTGCTAAAATGAACTGCCAGATTTACAGGAACAGTCTCCTGTTCAAGCCCCACAGCATCTCAGTGTTACCAAAACCATGATCCTACCCTGTTCACTACAGCGGAAAATAACAGCTATCAAGTGAGGAGGGACCAACTCCAACATACTGAGGTGAGCTTTTATCACATCGGATGAAGGAAAAGAGATACTGCACGGTATCGTCAACAGAAATGGAAAAAGGAAGAGCACATACTTAAAAAATAAATCAGCCATTGCATTTTGCACACTCGCCAAGAACAGGGTGAGCCTCACCTGCGGCATTACCCAAAGGGAGAAGAGAGCCAGTCGGCGAGGAGCCGGCAGAGCTCCGGGGCCAGGAGAGGACAGCAGGATCCCGAGCACCCTGAGCACCTTGCTTCAGAGTTTCGTAGCTCCGGAAAGCTGCAAAGCTTTCCTTTTCTGACACTCTTTCAGCAATAGTTCAGGTAACTTTTATGCTACACTGGACAAAAGCCCGAGCATTTTAGAAACAGAAACTCTGCTGAAGGTGTACTTGGTATCTCCTGCGTTGGAGCTGGCAATTAGCAGCACAAATTGTATCAAATAACAGAAAAAAGGGGGATTACTGAGGAGCGCATTTATAATTTCTTTATTTTTCAGTTAATTACTCATGCAAGACTAAGTGAGCTGAATTTGTTCAAAAACATTTCCATATAGAGTAGTTTTATGGGGTTTAATGAAACACTAGCAGCCAGCTCGCTAAGCATCGAAGCTGAATTTCCATTTGCTTAGCCATTTAAAAGATACACTTGCTCCAAGACGTAGATTTGCGCTCACTACCAACTACCGAAGATCCCCTCTTGCTCAGCCTCACCGTATCCAGATACGTTTCATAACTGTAAGATTTTCTTTTTCCAGAAAAGGTCAGATTAATCTAAGATTACCCCTGGTACTAGTCAACACCACTGAAATGAGAATGCCGTGATAACAACAGATGCAGCATAGCTATAAAAGATAAAATGCACAATATAATCAGCCTTACCCTATTTTCAGCGATGGGACTGAAATGGAAGAAGATTAAAGAGCTAAGGCCTTGGAGTGAGCTACAGCTAGAGCCAGGATTAGGGAAGTTTCCTAACCTCCAGGTTCATATTTAGCTCATGTCATACGACCTCGCAAAGCCACTCCGACACACCAGCACACAATTCTTTACAAATTTTTTGTAAGCAGGATAAACCCCTATTAAATCAGTTGTTTTTACAAACAAAACCCCCAGGTTTAGAACAGGAAAAAGAAGCGAAAAAAGGAAGAGTTTTGAAACGCGAGCGCCTGCGCAGCGTGTTTCGCACAAACCCACCTTGCCGTCAGCCTCGCCGCACTGGGCTGCCGCTGGAGCTCCCGGCAGGTATCGGAGCCGGCAGCTGCCAGCCACCCTCCTGCTCACGCCTGCGGACGGGCGATGGCCGAATCGCTGCCGCGCTGCATTCCTATGTGCTTTTTTGCTGCTAGCTCAGTAGCTTAGTCCCGGGGCTCGGCCACATTGCTAACTCAAAGGCAAATATTTAGCTAACTGATCTAATATGAAAGAAAAATTCTTATTATGAAGCTAAACAATTAACTCCATCGAGCAAAAAGGTGTTAATAAAGTGTTTAGACTAAGCTTAATTTTGATATGTGTTTTACAGTACTATGGTTTGGTTTGTTTTCTTTTGACAAGTCTCTCCAGCACACATGGCATATTAATTCCAGTAAGCTAAAAGGTCACTGCAAAAATGGCAGTACAAGCTGTCAGAATGAGCAAGAAGAGAAACAGGATGTTGTCTGAGGCAAAAGTATCTTTCTAACCTGCAGTTAAGTTCCGGAGACAGGCTAATTAAGGGAAAATTGGGTAACATAAGCATAGGATAAAAGCATGACTTTGGATGACAAAGCAGTAAGGGTAAGTGGTCCTACTTGTTTGCAGCAATAAGCCCCAGTCTCTCTTCTGCCTGCCTCAAAAACTCTTGAAAATACCGCTCTATTTTAAAACAGCTGCCTCCATGTCCAACCACTTACATATCCTGGGTACACAGAAATAAAGTTCTGAGAAATGGCAAATCAGGTTCATTTTGTGTAAAGGCTGATGAACTTGGAAGTACAGACAGAAAGAAAAGGGTTCACATTTTCTGTTAGATATTAGTCTGGATACTTCTTCAATACTTCGAAAGCATACCTCCACAAATCAGCTGGTTTAAATGCACTAAGAAGATATTAAATTCAAGATATATATGCTTGAAAGCTCATGGCTTGAATATTCTACGTAACAGCTGCTTGCTCAGGAAATTCAAGCTTTGTGAAAAAACGCATTAATTCATCCAGTTGTCAGGTGCTTGCTAGAACGACTCCTAAACACACTGCAAAAACTAAAGGTTTTGTATTAACATTTTTAAAATCTCACTAAGCCTCACCGTAAGACATGGACCTGCTGGAGAGAGCCAGAGGAGGCCCCAGCAACACTCCGTGGGCTGGAACAGCTCTGCTGGGAGGACAGGCTGGGAGAGCTGGGGGGGCTCAGCCTGGAGCAGAGAAGGCTCCGGGGAGACCTTCCTGCAGCTGCCAGGACTTGAAGGGGGCCGGTAAAAAAGATGGGACAGGCTTTTTAACAGGGCCTGAAGCAACAGGACAAGGGGTGATGGTTTTAAACTAAAAGAGGGGAAATTTAGATTAGATCCCAGGAAGAAATTTTTCCCAATGAAGGTGGTGAGACACAGGCCCAGGTTGCCCAGAGAGGTGGTGGATGCCCCATCCCTGGGAACACCCCAGGTCAGGCTGGACCGGGCTCTGAGCAACCTGCTCTGGTTGGGGATGTCCCTGCTCATGGCAGGGGTTGGGCTAGATGGGCCTTACAGGTCCCTTCCCACCCAAACTGTTACTAGGATTCTATAAAGCTTTTAATAGACTTCTTGACATATGTACTACTTCACTATAAGCGTCTTTATTTTCTATTCAACAAGTCGTCAGGATACATTCCACCTTTGAATCAAAGTTTAGAAGCTAAAAGTGAAAAGCAAAAGTAGCAGGTTGCTAGGAAAATACCTTTTAGGAGAGACACGGCCATGGCAACAGCATTTCTTAAACAAAAAAGGTCCCTCCTTTTACTTGCAGTCATCACTGGAGCTTTCAATACGTTCCCAGTAGCCGTCCCAGTTCCAACCCTTACTGTCCTTCACGCGTCAGCAAGAGGTCTTTTAGGAACCCAGAGCGATACTCGGTACAAACGAGTGCCGGCTTTCTGAACACCCCACAGCCTTGCTCAGTCCCACCTCTTCCCTTCCTCATCTCACGACTTACTTTCCTCACGCCGCGGCACCACCGCGGCCCAGAAACATCAATGCTTTCAATTACAGACTTGTGTCTTCGGCCTCGCGGGGAGCTGCACGGGGCAGATTCCCCTTTGTCCCCCGGGAAGCGGAGCATTTCATAAGGCATTTCCATGCTCTACTTTCTTCCAAATAACAGAGCTCGTTACACAACTTCTTAAGCTGATTTGATGCAAGCAGCACACAAGACTCCAGCCCAGGAAAAGCTCCTTGAGCATGTCCTTTAACATACGTATAGAAGGGGGCTGATTTACGGCACAGTAGACTGAACTTCAGGATCTAAGCAGCATTTGGAGCCAGCCAGCCTAAGGTTTATCTTATTTACACCCCCTTTCCCTCAAGCACTAGTGAGTACCCAGCCGGAGCCAACTTGAGCCAGCCAGAGCGTCTACTCTAACACACACCCTTGGCAGGGAAGTATTACAAGTCGTGCGCACACCTGATTTTACAGTTATGCCATACCACCATCGAAGTGTTACACCGTCCACAGTACATGAGGGGTTTTTGGAGGGAGTTTTTATTTGGGGTTTTGGTGGGGTTTTGCTTTGGTGCACCCCCCACCCCCCATTACATTTTGGTGAAAAACTGCACACAAGAAGGATGTTTGGAATAGTCATTATGGAAAATTACTTTTTAAAAATATGGCTGATAAAGCACAGGGGGAAAAAATATCCAAGTTATAAAAACAGTTTGGTTTTTTATAGCTAAAAATTATTAAAGAGGAAAACTTTCCCATGTTAACAATTTTTTTTCTAATCGTCATGTCCTGCAAGACATCAGAGCCAAAAGACTCCTTTCATCCCTCACGTTACCGGTACTAAAATAAAGGAAAAAATAAAATAAAGGAAAAATAAATAAAAAATAAAAATAAAAAATAAAATAAAGGAAAATAAGATGATTGCTATTTTCAGTCTATACCCAGCTTTTCAGTTACAAATGAACTACTTTTTCACCTGGGCTACAGTCACTAGAATTATCTAAAAACATATTTTCTGAACCTGCAGAAAAAGCAGTGACTGTCAAAAGCAAAGCCCTTCTAGCCAGCCCAGCCTGTCGCTCCTCCAAGACTCCGTCTGCTCTCTGTAAGACATCAACGTGACCTGGCTGAATCTTTCTAGCTTATTTTAGGCGATTAAGGAGTTGAGGCCTAAACAGAGTTCATAAAACAGACAACTAGCAGATTTTGAAATGTAGTAGCCACATAAAATTGCAAATGCACAATATCTTAACTATTCCCAACTGCAACGTGCTTGAATAGTGCCTAAGGTGGGCAGTACAGTAAGAAAAACCTGGAGTACAATCCTGAACGTATTTAAACATTTAGTAAAGTCATTCCCTGGTAATAACATGGGAATTTGCAGAATCTAGTAGCCCATAGGGGATGCAGTACTATCATGCAGGCAGAAAAAGACATCTGGACATTGGTTTTGACACTTGCTGAATGGCTTGATGTGCTGCAAGAGGCATCCTCTCCAGCATGAGGAGCAGGATAACAGGAAACCCACTGGGATCACACAGAGTGGGTTCACGAACGCAAAGTCACAAACTGAGGTGGGTAGGAGAGTCTCCACCAACATAAAGCCCCCTAACATAAGGCTCCTATGTTATATATATCATAATCCAACACACATAAGACACAGCGGAAGTCCCACCATACATTACCTATGATGAAGTTACCACCACCCAACATCATCTTGCTCAAAAGCTGTATTTCATCATTGATCAGATATGACTTTCCAGCCCAAAACACCCACTGCCAGCAGTATCCATTTATTCCCTTACCATTGTATTTAGGAAAGTCACAAAGTTTAGGTTTAGTGAAACGCTAATTAGAGGACTACTGTGCGAAGAAATAAAGATACTGATGCAGAGACTCAAAAGAAAAAAAAAGCAAAGCAGCGGCAAGAGTATACAAAAGAAAGATTGTGCTTCTCCATGGTCAGGGTAGAAATGATGTCAAGATAACAAATCTGTAGCAAAGAATAAGTTGCTATTATATTTCTTTTATTTCTTTTCCCAGGAGAGTTCATTAACATTACCAAAAAGACAACTTGTGTCCCAGTGGCAAGGCCATCAATTACATTTAAATTCAGATCCAGGAAGCCTCAGGGAAAGCGTGCTTACTGACAGCAAACGCAGAAGCGGTTGTCTGTAGCCGTAAAACTCTCCCCCGCCGCGCTGAGGTTTCGACAGGAAAGCGCCCGACTGCTCCAGCGACCGCCCGCGCCGGGAGACGCCGCGCAGGGCTCGTGCCCTTCTCCGAGCAGATATCGAGGACAGAAAGTACTCGGGCTTGCTGGCAGCAGCCATGCTCGCTAGAGTTAAGACACTACGTAATAACTTGTTTTGGGGTTAGAATTGACATTTCAAAGCGTGCTCAGGCTCGTAGTTACTAATTTTAAGTAGTTTGACTTAAGTAGAAATTACTTCTCTCTTAATCCGTACATCTAACAAGCAAGTTAAAGATGAGAAATCTATAGCTGCCTGAGCGAGGCACCGGGAATAGGGAAAAATGTCTTTATTTTGTGAAAACTGACAAAAGACCATCTGAGGTACTAACAGATCACTGCATGAAGCAAAGGCACAGGCATTAATCTACAGTTTAGAAAAATTTGTAATTTATTTCACATAAACCCAAATAAGCTCTTGGAATTTGTCTCCACGAGGCAAAGAGCCCTCTGAAGACCAACCGCCATTTGTTCCTTGCTGCAGTCGCTGGCGCAGGGGCCGTTCTTTAACTAAGCCTAAACAGCACAAAGCGATCGCTTTCACAAATGGCACATTTCACCTGAATTTGGTTTTGCTCCTCTGAACAAAAAAACAACGCAGGACACAAGGTGTGGTGCTCGCAGCCCTCCACAGATGGGGACTCAGTACTCCCAGATTAAGTAGGACACTGAAAAGGCAGCAACTTGTGCAGACGGTGACTCGCACTGCTACGCCTTCCTATGATTTCATGTGGAAACCAAATACAAAAGCTGCCATTCCAAGGGCTTTCATAGAAGTTTGTACATGTGCATTTAGTGTAATACAGATGATCGTCTCCTCTGCTTGGATGGTCAAAGAAAACATTAGCACAGCAGGCAGTTAAGAGGCTGGCAAGCAAGTTGCACATCCAGAATCTTCAAAAGAGGTTGATTATAGAATCATAAAGGTTGGAAAAGACCTCTAAGATCATCAAGTCCAACCACCAACCCAACACCACCATGCCCACTAAACCATGTCCCCAAGTGCCACGTCCACACGTTTTTGAACACATCCAGGGACGGTGACTCCACCACCTCCCCGGGCAGCCTGTGCCAATGCCTGACCACCCTCTCAGTACAGAAATTTCCCCCAACACCCAATCTAAACCTCCCCCGGCGCAACTTGAGGCCGTTTCCTCTCGTCCTGTCGCTGGTAACTTGGGAGAAGAGGCCAACCCCCACCTCACCACAACCCCCTTTCAGGCAGTTGCAGAGAGCGATGAGGGCTCCCCTCAGCCTCCTCTTCTCCAGGCTGAACACCCCCAGTTCCCTCGGCCGCTCCCCATCAGACTTGTGCTCCAGACCCCTCCCCAGCTCCGTCGCCCTTCTCTGGACACGCTCCAGCACCTCAACGTCCTCCTTGGAGTGAGGGGCCCAACTCTGAACACAGGATTCGAGGTGCGGCCTCACCGGGGCCGAGTCCAGGGGCACGATCCCTGCCCTGCTGCTGCTGGCCACACCATTGCTGGTACAGGCCAGGACGCTGTTGGCCTTCTTGGCCACCTGGGCACACTGCTGGCTCATGTTCAGCCGGCTGCCAGCCAGCACCCCCAGGTCCTTTTCCACTGGGCAGCTCTCCACTCCAGACCTTTAAGATCATCAAGTCCAACCGTCAACCCAACACCACCATGGCCACTAAACCATGTGATCGTTTAGATTTGCAAAGTACTTTGAAGATGAAGTGCCACTACATGTGTCAAGAGATGTTGCTATTTACAATTATTTGTGGTGCAGAATAGCAAGGGATGTAATTATATTCTATTGTAAATTCTTCTGGACAGGAACCTGTCATTCATTTGTCTATAAAACCCCATTTCAAGCAAAAAAACCCAAAAAACAAACAAAAAAAACAAACAAACAAACAAAAAAAAACCAACCAGGAGACTCTAAATGTCCTCGTCAGTGTGAGGAAGAGGCCTAGGAGCAGTTAAGAAAATTTGACATGAACTTTCTTAAAAATTACTTCAGCTTTACTTTTGGATTGGACACACCAGGCAATATCTCCTCAGAAGTGGCCTGATTTTTGTTACAAATAGACACGCACAGGGATGCGTATTATGATGCACTTCAGGCCCTGGGATTCAGAAATTAAACAACCTGCCTGTCAGTGCCTAACAAAGGCATCACGAACAGACTGACTGACAGCCGCTCGTTGCCAGCAACACTCAGATGTCCTTTAAAGAAAGGAGAGGCGAGTTGATCAGTCTACAACTACCTATACTAGAAGTAAATTTCTCAAAGTTCTGCTTGTTTGAAATTCACTGAATTTGAAACAGAAATAAGGAAGTGTTTTGTTTTTTTTTTTTTAAAAAAAGAAAATTTCTGATAGGAACTATACAGAACTCATCCCAAGAAAAGAGAGTATTTAAAGCCTTCAGATGATAAAAGAAATCAAAATCAGGTATTTATAGCAAAAAAGTTATCAGTCTGGCATGGAACTTACTAAGGACGACCCTGTGTTGCTGAAGTCAAGGCAGCGGTCCTGTCTAATTTTATGAAATGGTCAGCAAGACACCAAAAGCCTCAGAAGTACACTACAACACTTAAGTTTCTTTCCACTAAAACATCATCTGCAAAAAAAAGTTCACATTAGTAGCAGCTTGCTGCTCCTCCACACAGACAAATAGGTTTCCCCTATTTAATCTTCCAAAGTCACAGTTCTTCAAGTAAGTTATTTTCATGGTATCAAAGACTTGTATAGTCATTTCAAGGTGCAGATGAAACCAGCATTCCGAACTGTATATTCACAAAAATATCCAAAGTCTTAACAGAGACTTTTCTAAATCTTTTATATTTAGAAAATTGGTAGCACAAATGACCGTCTTTTAAGACACGCTCCTTCACCGTGGTCAATACACATCTACATCACTTCCACAGGAAACGGGACGATTCAACTGACCGTGACGTGGAAGAGCAAGAGAGATTCAAGGACTGAAAGCTCTTAAATGCAATAGTTTTAGCACAGACCTGTAGTATTTTAATGCCAAGCTCCTGCAAGACATGGTGTATACTTAAAGAACCATTGTTAAGCAGCTCACAATACCCCTTTTCAGTTCGTAAGGACTCAGGCATCAGTCAGCTACGTGAAGGTAGTACGCCGTCAGACAATACAGAAAAGCTGTATCAATAAAACACACACTGAAGTGACAGACCTGTGCGCTGGTGACCTCCCGAGTCACCTCCCACCGAGAGCCGAGGGCACAGTGACGCCGTTCCCCCGCACGACACCCCACCCAACGCAGTCGCGTGAGAATTACAGACCTTGGTCTAATCCAGAGCATGGAAGGGGCTCTTCACAGCAGTCGGGATTTCTAAGCAAAGTTCTGGGCTGAAGAAAAATTTACTCTGTCATCTCTTGCGTTCCCAGTGTTTATAAGCGCCTCAGCTTCTGGGAAGTTCCTTTAAGCTTTCTGAACCGCTCGTGCATAGCTCATGAGTTGAGATTATGCGAACTGCTACTCAACTCCTTTGCCAGCCGTAGAAAGCCACAAGCGTCGAAGGTCTTCGGCTGGAAGAGCGCCGGCTCCTTGGGAGCCCGCAGAAGGGGCACCCCGCGGAGCGCAAGCCTTCGTCCTCCACGCTCCCCCTCCAGGGGCGCGGGGGAAGCGGCACATCCCCCGGCAGCGCCGGCACCCCCCACCCCGCATCCTCACCGGCGGTCGGGGAGCGCAGAGCTGTAACCCTGCCCGACCTCGGCCCCCCGCTTCGTCCAGGCGCCCACCTTCCCCTTCCCCCGTCCAACTCGGGCCTAAAAATAGTCACCCCCAAAAGATCAGACACACAGGAAAACACACAACTCTTAGTCGTGCCCCCCCGAAGAACTAAACAAGCCTCCAAAATGATGGTTTGCTGCTTTTTCTAGACTGAAGGAAGAGAGAACATGACTCTCCTTTAGCAAACTTGGTTGGATGCAGACGCATTCTGAAAAGCCTAAAAAGCCCTCCCTTGAGTCCAGAAAGTATAACAGCCTTTATAAATAAAAAACTTGCAGGCAGGTAAGAGAGGAAAAATCACTTTAATTAGAAAAGCACACCTTTAAGTGTCCTATTTACAAGGTGCTACACATAAGGATTTACTTTTTTTAGGTTTTTTTATGGGGTTTGGGTTTTTTGGTTTGGTTTGGGTTTTGTTTTTTTAAACTTTATGTACTAGCAACTTACTCAACAGTGAAAGACGGTTAGATAACAAACAAACAGCAAAGACTGAACCTCAGTTGGAGTGGCAGTTAAATGCTTCCATCGTATATATCATATACTCAGAATTATATTGTTACATGCAGATTACCATTCCCACAGACATGTCATTTTTCTGTGAATCCTCACAAAAATCAGGCATCTTAAGCCATAAGCCATTATTTACTAGCTAGCTCACACATGCAGATTTTAAGTACCTTGTAAGTCCAACATGGAAAAGAGCATCCATCTCATCCATCCCCAGTTCACTTTTTATTCCTTGAGCACAGTGGGAAGAAGTTTTCCTTCTATTTCCGCCCCCACACACCCCCAACATCATCAAAATTGTGTGGCTAATTGAAAGAATTTCCTTTTTAATGTATTAACTATATTAGCTAAACCAATGTTTTGATGGACATGTTTTCAAACATCTGTTCAAACAAACTATTCCAGTTTAAGCCGTTTACCTCTTTTAGAAATAACACCAGAGCAGTTAATCAAGCACATGCAGGTACCTGTAGATATTAACTTTGAACACAATCCAAGAAGATTCTCACCACAGTACAACTATCGAGAGGTTAGTTTGAGATGTTTATTAGGGTGATTTATTCAACAGTGACATACAGCTTCACATCATACAAAGCATTGGAATCATTAAGGAAAAGCAGAAGCGATAACAGACAAGCTCGTAAGCACAAGGAAGGTATAGTATGTTCTGCGAAGATTTCGTATCCTCCCCAAAGACTGGAGAAAAGTATGCGTAACATGAAATTTAAATGGAGGAACACATTTGGTAGCTACCTGGCTTTCTGAAAATTAAAATAGGAAAACGAAACACACACTCCTGCGTATTCATTTACTGCACTGAATGTTCAGCAAGACACACGGACATTTTCCGGGAGTGACAGAAGATACAGCACCCGGCGTTGACTCTCCAGCATCCCCTACCTCCCTGGCCAAAACATGCAGCCTCCCAGGACAGGCACCTTACACGTGCCATTGCAGAGCTTTTGGTCAGAGTCCTGTAAGGAAGAACCACCACAAACAAGAAACAACCATCTCCCTTCCTCTATCTACAAGTTTACATTCCAACTTGTAAACCTAATGACATTTAAAATAAACAGCGATAAAAAATAGAGGGGGGGGGGCCCGGAAATAATGGTAGTGTAATGGAATGGATTATTCATGTTAGCAGCTGAGACAGTGACTGAACCCCCACGTACTCCGTCGGCATTAGCAAGCTTTGCTTCGGTCTGCTCGAGACGCTGCCGTGCCTGGCGTGCTGACGGGTGTCCAGCCCGATTCCGCTGAACAGGGCGCCTGAGCCGGGCACATCTCCCCGTAACTCCGCCGCCCGCCTGCAGAGCGAGCTGGCCTAGCCAACTGCTACAAGAGCTAGAAACTCCCCTCTTGCCAGTATTTTAAAGCACTACTGCATTTCAGTAAAATAAAGCATGTGCAGGGGTTGGGGGGAAGAGAGTCTGATATTCAGTTAACCTGAAAACTTCTGTTATTCAATCTGAAAAATTCTCTCTGCAATTATTTACTCTTTATTTCTAGGGCAAAAATAGTTAAGGCCGCTTAAGGCAAAAAGGTGAGAAAGAACGGCTTGTGGAACCAAGTTAAAATGCCTCCAAACTAGCCATGATGCTGTCTTGCTCCAAAATCAGCTACATTAAAAAAAATGGCTACAAAGAGGTCTTAAAAAAAAAAAAGCCAAGAACACAACAATCTCCTTTTATGGAAACAGGCACCAAAAAAGCACTTTGTGACAACAAGGAGGACCAGACACCTCTCCTTGCATCAGACGCCACATCTCACCTTTCGGTGCAACTGAGCAGCAGACCTGGTGTGTGAAGTCCAGCTGGAGGACTGGTCCTGGGTGGCCCGCAGACCCGTGTGAGCGGGACCTTCCACCACCCCCAAAAGCTGGTGAGCCTTTGGTGGCTTGTCAAAGGTGGAGGCTGTTGGCTACGTGCTACCACGTGGCATTATTTCCAGTAAAACCCGAAAGACAGAGGGCAATCTGTCACAGCCATACTTGACCGTGCATCCTAAATCCCAATTACCATTCTTGTTCTAGTCCACGGGGAAACGCTTATTTTTGTACTTCGGTCACGGTCTGGTCTCAAAGGCTGCTGGTCTTAAGCAACCGCGTGGTGGCTCTGCCAGGTTGGCACATCGGACCAGCAAGGGAATAGCCCAGCTTTGGCCGTTGAGTGCCCGTAGGCAACAGGGTTCTCTCAGAAATGACAGCTATCTACCTCAGAGGAGAAGCCAATGGTGTTACTTGTTGAGAAATTGGCACCACAAGGATGTCAGCTACTAATGAGGCTTTGAATGGTGAGCAGAACAATAAATTTCCACCAAATCGGAGAACAAAAGCCTCAAGTTCCGATGCACATCACTAAACAGGCTGATTACGTACAATTCACTGCAGCAACTCTGGACTCTGTCACCCTGGGTGGGGAGTATGTGAGGTCTCAGATAACAAGAAAAAAGTATCAAGACTAGATGGGTCACTATTTCAGGGATATCTTCAAAGAAAACTTTGCAGTTGCATTAACAGTAGTATTCATGCACAGTGCAACACTCTTCCAGTAAATCATTAGCAGACCAGCATCATAACATAGTCATGAGTACTAGGCAAGGTACTAGGAATATTCAGGTGCAAGCTACTCTCTTCACAACAAGAAACTATCATTTTTAGGCAAGTATGCTAGCTTTTGGCTATTTGGAGAATCGTGTCCTACCTCAGACTGAATTTGGGTTCAAATAAAGCCCATACTTTGACCAGGTGTTGTAGGCAAAGTACCTTTAGCTACACAATTATCCTCAAACAAAACATTCTCTCATCTACAAAAAACCCAGGCTGAGCTTGTCTCATGTAAAATACTAAGTAGTCCCTCTAAATTATTTCCTTCTTTTGCATTCCGCTTGCTCTGTTGAATGGTAGTAACCAATACTTTTGTGTTTGGAAAGCTGTGTGGCTTTATGGAGACAGCAGGGATTGCAACGGACTTGGTGACTTCTTGTAGCTCTGTTTCAGGTTAAAACAAGCTATTTTGGTGTTCCTGGAAACTGTCATAATTATTTCAGTATAGATTTGATAGTCCTAGATCTTTTGTTTCTCTCTGTTTTGGAAGGGACAGATTATTTTCCATGGCAAGTGAAATTTCAGCCAAGGCTGTCGTTGCCAAAACAAGGTAGAGGTATGAAATTACAGAAAGGCAATTTTCTTTCTTACTTCCAAGGCTTGCAGGAAGCAGTACAATAGCAAAGCACCTTACTGAGGCAGGAATTTGGGGTTGGCTGTTTTCCTTTATACACGCAGTTGATGGCAAGTGCTTGAACCCCATAATCCAGCCCTCACAAACCAGAGACAACCTGCTTGTACCTCAGCAAACATGGGTTTTCCTGTTTCTCAAGTCTGTGTAGTAAGTGCTATGATCTGAAAACACCTGTTTTGAAGAAGACAACATTATTAAAGATAAAAACCTCATATGAGAAGGTTTCAAAGCAGCAAGGATAAAGGCAGGTAAAACTCAGTGTTATTCTAAAAGGCTGTGGTGAGTACAGGGAGAAGGGAAAGGAGCTGCAGTCATGGTGGACCCATCCGCTATGAAAGCACAACTTTAAATTTCATATCAAACTTTCTGTTATTAAGCATCCATGAAAAAGGATATAAATTAAATTTAAAAGTGGTTGAACTAAAAATGGAGCTGTGATTTAAAAACAGTGGGAGTGCTGAAATAGTGCAGTTAAAAATCATCCCGCACGTTTGTGCTTACACAACGAAAGGAAGGTTTCAACAAGCACTGCAGAGCAGAGAGGGAGGAGGAGAAGGGCTGATCGGCCGACAGCACAGCTACCCTTTGGTTTCTTCTACACGTAAAGTCCAAGGACGTAAAGCAAGAGCTCTGTAAAATGCTGAAGATTTTAGAAGTGTAATGGCAGGTAGAAAAGTACACTGGTCTTGTATCAGTGGCAGCCCCAGTGTTAGGAGACAGTCTAGGCTTCTAGGAGGAGAAAATAGAAGAGAGGAAAAGAGTAGGAGAGGGAAACGGGATGGGGAAACGGGATGGGGAAAGGGGCAAAAAAGCGCAAGTCATTAGTAAACATGAACATTCAGGTAGCAACTGCACAACACGCAATATTTCATTTAGTGCAGCCAGGAGATTTGCCAAAAGCCAGATTAGACACACACGGAATTTTGCTTTTAAAGTGTCTGAAAATACATCGCTAGTCACGCTATGGCATGACATTGTGCCACATGCAAAAATTAGCTGTGTGACAAATCAAGATTAGTGACAAATTGCTATCAAGAGAGCAGCAGCTCAGGATGCTGCTTAAAAGCACAATTTGCACTGAAAACAGCGACAAAGTATTTCTGTGACCCCATCTCAGATGACAGAACAAGCAGGCTGGTTGGAGAGAAAGTCCAGCTAGGGAGAGTATGAACACCAAATAGCAATACTTCCCTAGGTCACTTCTCATCTTCCAGCAAGATAATGAGCAGGAGCCTGGAACAAGAGGTATCCAGATTAAACCTTATGATCATCCTTGATGGATTTCTTTGAAGAAATTTGTCTTTTTTAAAATATATAATTCCTTTGAACTGTAGGCAAATATCCTGCAATACGGAGTTGCAAATGTTGCACTGGTTGAAAGTTACACATATATTTATTTGTTTTAAACCTGCTGTTAGACTCTTACTAAGCACCCCCGAACCTTTGCATGGTGAGTTAGCGGGTACTTCCCCACTCAACACCCGCGTGCCGCCAGTGGTTATAGCTATTAACCATTTCCCCGCACCCTTGATTCAGCCCGTTGATTCACTCGAGCGCCCGACGCGCACAGCTTCCCTCCGAACGCTGCGCCGACCGCTCTTCGCTTTACCCTTATAAGGAAGAACAGAATTAACAGGCAGTTTCGGTCTGTGTGCTGAGAACCCAAGCCAGAGCTCCCGCGCCGCAGTGCTCAAATTCTCCAAAAAAAAAAAAAAACCCACCCCCACCCCCCAAAACCACATCAAAAACCCACAAACCAAATAAGTAATTGCCACATACGGCTCAGCGCTGCCAAGAACTGAACCCTTCAGAGAAGCTGCCAGTCTCTCCCCTTCAGAAAAAGCAAAGGGGTGCAGAGGGTTCTCAGCCTCACGGCCGCAGGTTTGCACCCTCAAGCAAACAGCCGACGTAAAGTCAGCGTTCCCATTTTTCCTTTACATTCTGAAATACTGAACTATATACATCCCTGCATCAACGGTTTAAATACAGCACTGCTATAATAAAAATAATTCACAGTTAATATAGGGTTTTGCCCCCGAGTTACATTAGTCTTGGATTTATGCCAACTACTACATTAACGGTGTTTTGGAGTCGGGCATCCGGTCAGGAGGCAGCACAGGCTGCCAAGCCAGCACTAAGATTTCAGTCCTGACTAATTCTAACCTCTGCATACACGTACACCAGATGTCTGTAGATAATGTCGCATGCAATAAAACATTAGCAAGTCATGACTCCGTTTTACTTAATAGGTAAAAAAACCGTGTAGCAAAGCTTCCTGTGATCTAGACCAGAGCAATAAGCAGACGTTTCTATTTTCAAATAGCTTAACTGCACCTTTCCCCAATACTTTCCCTGAAGTCTGTTTCAGAATCCAACTCAAACACAGCTCTGCTTTTAAAAGCTCTCTCTGTAGCTCTTAACACTGCTTTTTGTAGCAAAGAGCTGGATTCCTTGAGCATCACCTTCCTTAGTCCTCTCCCAGCTACTCTGTTTCCCACCTCTGCACTGGGCCCGCATTGCACATCCAGAAGAATCGTTTCAGCTTTAAAAAGAGAGACAGATTAGGGAATAGATCCAGCTGAAAACAAATACGCGAGCCAAAAACTGAAGGTGGCTTAGGGCCAGGGACAAAAAAACTGGGGCGGTTTACACGACACCAGGTCTCATCGCAAATGATGGAGTGCAACTGACGCCGAGGGGCAAAAGGATTCTTGCTCATGAGCTGGCAGGCCTCATTGAGAGGGCTTTAAACTAGAATTGGAGGGGGGAGGGGATAAAACGGGGCTCACTAGAGTTGAACCTAGGGGTAGGTTCAACGTGCCAGAGTTGAAATCTATAGCCCGGCTCAGGTGCATCTACACCAATGCACGCAACATGGGCACCAAACAGGAGGAGCTGGAAACCATTGTGCAGCACGACAGCTATGACGTAGTTGCCATCACAGAAACATGGTGGGATGCTTCTCATGACTGGAGTGCTGCAATGGATGGCTATAAGCTCTTCCGAAGGGATAGAATGGGAAGGAGAGGCGGTGGGGTGGCTCTGTATGTTAGGGAGTGTTTTGATTGCATAGAAATCGAAGATTGTGAAGACCAAGTAGAGTGCTTGTGGGTAAGGATGAGGGGGAAGGCCAATGAGGCAGACATCCTGCTGGGAGTCTGTTACAGGCCACCCAACCAGGATGAAGAGACGGATGAGACATTCTATAAGCGACTGGCGGAGGTCTCGCATTCGCTGGCCCTTGTTCTTGTGGGGGACTTCAACCTACCGGACATCTGCTGGAAGTATAACACGGTAGAGAGGAAACAGTCTAGGAGGTTCCTGGAGTGTGTGGAGGATAACTACCTGACACAGCTCGTGAGTGAGCCCACCAGGGGAGGTGCCTTACTGGACCTGCTGTTTACAAACAGAGAAGGACTGGTGAGAGATGTGGTGGTCGGAGGCCGTCTTGGGCTTAGCGACCATGACATGATAGAATTCTCAGTTGTGAGTGAAGTAAGGAGAGAGGTCAGCAAAACTGCTATCATGGACTTCCGGAGGGCAGACTTTGGCCTGTTCAAGTCACTGGTTGAGAGAGTCCCTTGGGAGACAGTCCTGAAGGACAAAGGGGTCCAGGAAGGCTGGACAGTCTTCAAGAAGGAAATCTTAAAGGCGCAGGAGCAGGCGGTCCCCATGTGCCGTAAGAAGAGCTGGCGGGGAAGGCGACCGGCCTGGCTGAACAGGGAGATTTTGCTGGGACTCAGGGAAAAGAGGAGAGTTTATCACCTCTGGAAGAAGGGGAAGGCAACTCATGAAGAGTACAAGGATCTCGTTAGGTCAAGCAGGGACAAAATTAGAAAGGCAAAAGCCCAGCTAGAGCTCAGTCTGGCCACAGTCGTAAAGGATAATAAAAAATGTTTTTACAAATATATTAACAACAAAAAGAGAGGCAAGGAGAATCTCCATCCCCTACTGGATATGGCAGGGAACATTGTCTCCAAGGACGAGGACAAGGCTGAGGTACTTAATGCCTTCTTCGCCTCAGTCTTTAATACCCACTCCAGGTATCCACAGGATATTCAGCCCCCTGAGCTGGAAGACGGGGATGGAGAGCACAATGTACTCCTCATAATCCAGGAGGAAGCAGTCAAGGACATGCTAAGCCACCTGGACACCCACAAGTCTATGGGGCCTGATGGGATCCACCCGAGAGTACTGAGAGAGCTGGCAGAGGAGCTTGCCAAGCCACTCTCCATTGTTTATCAGCAGTCCTGGTTAACAGGGGAGGTCCCAGAAGACTGGAGGCTTGCCAATGTGACGCCCGTCTACAAGAAAGGCCGGAAGGAGGATCCTGGGAACTACAGGCCTGTCAGCCTGACCTCTGTTCCAGGGAAGATTATGGAGCGGTTGGTTTTGAGAGTGCTCACAGGGCATCTGCAGAACAGCCAAAGGATCAGGCCCAGCCAGCATGGGTTCATGAAAGGCAGGTCCTGCTTGACCAACCTGATCTCCTTCTATGACCAGGTGACCCACCTAGTGGATGAGGGAAAGGCAGTGGACGTTGTCTACCTGGACTTTAGTAAAGCCTTTGACAGCGTCTCCCACAGCATTCTCCTGCAGAAACTGGCGGCTCGTGGCTTAGACGGGTTTACTCTTCGCTGGGTGAGGAACTGGCTGGTTGGCCGAGCCCAGAGAGTTGTGATGAATGGCGTTAAATCCGGCTGGCGGCCGGTCACAAGCGGTGTTCCCCAGGGCTCGGTTCTGGGACCAGTCTTGTTCAATATCTTTATCGATGATCTGGATGAGGGAATTGAGTGCTCCCTCAGTAAGTTTGCAGATGACACCAAGCTGAGTGGGAGTGTTGATCTGCTGGAGGGTAGGAGGGCTCTGCAGAGGGATCTGGACAGGCTGGATCGATGGGTAGAGGCCAACTGTATGAGGTTTAATAAGGCCAAGTGCAGGGTCCTGCACTTTGGCCACAACAACCCCATGCAATGCTACAGGCTTGGGGAGGAGTGGCTGGAGAGCAGCCCGGCGGAAAGGGACCTGGGGGTGCTGGTTGACAGCCGGCTGAATATGAGCCGGCAGTGTGCCCAGGTGGCCAAGAAGGCCAACAGCGTCCTGGCCTGTATCAGGAATAGTGTGGCCAGCAGGAGTAGGGAGGTGATTGTGCCCCTGTACTCGGCCCTGGTGAGGCCGCACCTTGAATACTGTGTTCAGTTTTGGGCCCCTCACTACAAGAAGGACGTTGAGGTGCTGGAGCATGTCCAGAGAAGGGCAACGAAGCTGGTGAGGGGTCTGGAGCACAAGTCTTATGGGGAGCGGCTGAGGGAACTGGGGTTGTTTAGTCTGGAGAAGAGGAGGCTGAGGGGAGACCTTATCGCTCTCTACAACTACCTGAAAGGGGGTTGTGGCGGCGAGGGTGTTGGTCTCTTCTCCCAAGTAACTAGTGATAGGACAAGAGGAAATGGCCTCAAGTTGCGCCAGGGGCGGTTTAGATTGGATATTAGGAAAAATTTCTTCACTGAGAGGGTGGTCAGGCATTGGAACAGGCTGCCCAGGGAGGTGGTGGAGTCGCCATCCCTGGAAGTGTTCAAAAAACGTGTGGATGTGGCGCTTCAGGACATGGTTTAGGGGACATGGTGGTTCTGGATTAATGGTTGGACTTGATGATCTTAAAGGTCCTTTCCAACCTAGTGATTCTGTGATTCTGTGATTCTGTGAAAAGGCTTTAGACAGCACCACCTATTAAATGTAGAAGAAGGGACTGCTGAAGTCCGTCACCTGGGCTGGAACAACTTGCCTGTATTTCTGCAGAGCATCAACTGCTCTTCAACTCTGAAAAAAACCTCCATTATCTGTCAAAAATTAGCATTTCTCCCTTACTCTCAAATGTATGAGCATGGATATTTCAAGTGTTCCACAGAAAAAGGGGTAAAGGGAAAGAGTCCATGAAAATAGTTCTGTTGTATGAATCTTCTGTTATTCTGACAAGCCTAATTAACGTGATGCCTGTGACTCTTCATCCTTCGACATGCTGTTTCTACTACTTTGATGTCACTTTTAGACAGCCTTTAACAAGAGAAAAGATATCCAACTCTACCCCACAAAGATGGATCATATTAATAAATTAAAAAGGTTGACACGTAAAAGTATCTTTGATCAAAGTTGTTAGCATTTAGCTTGTGAAGAGTTAAACGTCCAGAAAGCTAGTATTAAGTAAATAACAAAAAAATTTTTAAACACAATTCAGAAATTCAGTTAAAAATCCCAATGCATTTGTCATACCTGGAGTATCATAATTCTATCTCCTTTTAGTTATATGTATTTAAAAAAAAAAAGAGAGGAAGTATCCTTAGGAAGGTTCAGAAGTGTTTTTGATGTCAAGTCTATTCTAAAATTACAGAAGATGCACAGCTTCCTTTTGACCAGATTTACAATGGCAAATTAAGTACAAAGATCAATTTTTATATTCCCATACTCAATAAGAACATGAACACTTGCTCACACTAAATAGAATTATAAAAAAAAGTGTTTTAATTAATCTGTCTCCCTCTCCCATACATTCATCATTATCTCCCAGATTTTTTTTTTCTTGGGGCCACACCTACAGCCTAGCACGGATGCCAGTGCTGGGAACATCCAAACATTCTTAGTGATGACCTGTACTGCTAAAGCTGAGCTGGATATCATGAAGAGGGGGACCAAATAAATAGCTCTTACCGATGCCAGGATGACAAATCAACTTTTGAATATTTTATCCTCAAGAAATAGAGGTGCTACAGTACGGCCGTCAAAGTCGGCACCCTCCTCACCAGCAAACGAAACAATCCACTGGCTCATGCACACAGTCGCAGAGCTTGGTACTGCTCATCCTAAACAGTTCAGCTGGAATTTGGTAGGAAACCCAAATCACAGTAAGAAAGTCTCATAAAAGGAAACTGGTGTTTATCACGAAATGTAACTGCTAAAAGAAGGCTAACTTCAGCATACGTTAGGCTACGTGGAAAGATCAATTATTTTCCAGATTCCTCACAGGTTTGAAATATTGGTCCACTTCAGTACTGACAAGTTTCCTGCAGACAAAGCTATCCTAACGCTGTATGAAAAAAGGTTCAGAAGACCTCAATTTCATCTTTGACATTGCTAGAGAAAGTATTAGGAGATATTTACAGAAGACTACTTTGGGGTGGAAGGAGAAGCTGCGGAATAAACAAAGCAGTGTAATTTCAGTAGCAGCTAAGCATTACTGAATGAAAAAACTGCATCGAAGGATGGTGTACTTAGAGAAGAAACATCGCTGTCGGTCTCATGGGGAACAGGAGAAGTCATTCTCACCAGTTAGGGTAGAGTTCAGCTATGAGTATTAACAAGTTACTGGAAAGTCATTTAGGTGTCAGTGCTCTAGATGCTGCCTTCCCAACACTGACCACGGATAAAGTATATGACATCTTCAGAACAAGGCTTTATGCAAATAAGCCATTTCAAACCCAAAAGAGAATAAAGTTCTATTTTATTTAAAATTCTTTGATAAGATGATTTAAAAAAACAAACACAAAAAACCTCCATGGAGAAATACGACTCAAAAAGAAGATGCATTTTGTCACAATGAGGTTTTACTGGTCCAATAACAAATAAAGAAGTCGACATTTTGCCTTCAGGCATTAAGCACGTACCTGTGCGGTGATCTTCTATTCCATGGTCACCATTTTCTACAACTGTTGTCCCAAAAGCTGAAGTATCTGCAAGAAATCAAAGGAAATGTTAGCACTGGATGAAGTTAATCTTAATCCAAAACTTAAAGACAACATCGTAAGGACAATACTGTAACGTTATGAAACACAGAGAAGGGGGTTTATTTTCCCCAGAATTATTTTTGAAATAAATTGAGGTACCCACACGGCACCGAGTCAGTGCAACTGAAAACTCAAAAGGAAGAGCTTTTCCATCACAGAAAATCTAGTCCCATGAAGGAGACTCAAGGCATAACAACTAGAAGCTTCTTTATCTATTCATACCATCATTTCAAACTAAGCTTTCTTAAGTGCCAGCACTAGACCACTATGACTCTACATTTCCTTCAAGCAAATAATGCTTAGCCAAGCTGATAAACTTCGACAGCCTTGGTGGATGTGAGGGAAGAGCACTTGATGCTGTTGACCTTAACACCATCTCCCATAACATCATAGACAAACTGACAAAGTACAGGTGAGATAACTGCACAGCGAGGTGGATGGAAAACTGGCTGAACAGAGGGTAGTGATTGCTCGCACCAGGTCCAACTGGAGGCCAGTAACTAGCGGTGTCCCCCGGCAGTTGACACTGGGTCCAGTATTGTTTAACATCTTTGTTAACAACCTGAACAATGGAGCAGAGCACACCTCTCAGTTAAGTCTGCAGACAATACAAAACTGGGAGGAGTGGCTGATACACCAGAGGCTTGTGATGCCATCCAGAGGGGCCTGGACAGGCTGGAGAGATGAGCAGAGAAGAATCTCATGAAGTTCAACAAGGAGAAATGCAAAGTCCTGTACCAAGGAAGAAATAATACCAGGCACCAGTACACACTGAGGGTCAACTTGCTGGAAGGCAGTCCTGCAGGAAGAACTCTTGGGGTCCTGATGGCCACCAAGTTGAACATGAACCAGCAACGTGCAAAGAAGGTCAACAGCACCCTGGGCTGCATTAGGCAGAGCACTGTCAGCAGGTTGAGGCAGGTGAGTGCCGGGGTCCCCAGTACAAGAGAGATGAAGCTACTGGAGAGAAGTCAGTGAAGGGCCACTAAGATGATTAAGGGACTGGAGAGTCTCATGAGTAAACGCTGAGAGAAAGCTGGGACTGTTCACCCTGGAGAAGAGAAGACTTCGGGGGGTTATGCACAACCACCCAAAGGGAGGCTGTAAAGACGCCCTAGGCATATTCTTTTCAGTGGAGTCCAGTGACAGAACAAGAGCCAAAAAGCACAAATTAATTCACCAGAATTTTTAAATATTGGTCCACTTCAGTCGTGGCAAGTTTCTTGCAGACAAAGCTATCCTAATAATATTAGAAAAAAGGACTGAGACCTCAGTTTCAGCTTTGACAGCTAAAGCAGGTATCAGGGAGAGATTTAGAGAAGGGCAGTTCAGGATGGAAGAACACCAATTCCAAAAAATAGTGTAAGACACAACCAAGAGATTTAGTCTATCTTGTTCTGACATTGTCAGATAAGAATTTTAACAGGCACCAGGATTTACACACCAAACTTGGAAAACATAGCAGCAATACAAGACCTAGTGATAGCTAGGGCAATCTGGAATCAAAGAACCGAGCTCTAAACGTGGCTTTGCTGTCTGCTCAGTGGGCCACCTTAGGAAAGCCACCCTGCTCACAGGTAGCTATCTCCAAGTGTGCAGTATTTTTGAAAATGCTGTTTGGAAACCATCTTTGGGAATAATTAAGGAATTTAATCAACATAATTTTTTTTTAAAGCACACTTCTTGTTCTAGTACTCAAATAGTTCTTCCTAATCATCAAAATATGCTAGTGAAATTCTGTATTAACCCCATAATCTCCACACTGGGCTACTAAGGGTCAATGACTGTAATTGCTTAGGCAAACTGCTTGAGGAATTTTAAGTTACTGCTTTGAGATCAGACTACGGTCCTTACAAAAGCAGCTGGATTGTGCTGGTATTAATACTGGTGCAGGTTGCCAGCAGCACGGTATTTCTGTAGGCAACCACCACCATGACAGATGATTATTACAAGGCCATTACCTAAACTGAAGGTATCATCCTTGCACCAAGTTTTAAAAATTTTTTCTAATATCTTCTTAAATAAACTCTGCTTAATTTCTAAGAATTTATCCTATTTTCCCGTTGTGAAATAGTGAATACAAGTCATTGCAAGAACAACACTGAGTAGTATTAGTTAGAGCTTGTTCTGCTTGTTACGCTTAAGAGCGGTTCAGCTCCTCAGGCCACCAGTTCTGCTTATTGTGAAGAAACACTCAGGGCAATGGCTTAAAAACACCTGTACTAAAGAAAATAAAATAAAATCAAATCCCAGAAACACATATCCAGTTACCTGGAGTTGCTGTCCCTTCCCTGAGCTCAAGCAGTTTTAAAACAACAAAGCTACGTTACCAGCGTACTTTAGACACAGCACTTTAGAGCTTAATCCAACCCTCAGTAAAGCAAAAAGAAAGTCTTTCCAATTACTTCAGTGGTTCATCCTGGTGCTTTACAAAAATTCAACATGAACTTGCTAGACAGCTTATAGAAAAACATACACCTACATCCTCTTCAAGTAGCTGAAAATACTACAGGAATCCCTGAACCTGTTTCTTAGCAGTTAAACACACCAGCTCCTCCTGCTGTCAGTCTTTACGAGGTCTGGTATTTACTGTAACAGTAGAACCATCTTAACTAGTAACTGGGAGAACTACTGCCAGTCACCGAATTTACTGATCGGTTGAGGCAAGAAGAAATCAGGGTCATGGGATGCTTTATGCAATACTGCTTCACAGCTGCCAAAAGGAGTAACAGGGCCTTACGATGAGGTCGCTGAGGAATTCCGTTAGAGGAGCTACACAGGTCCTGCTGAACCCTCCAGTTAACAGCAAGGACGCTTAGGCCAAGTGCAAGAGCTACAAGTTTTCTTAAGTCCTGCTCAAAAGGGTGTCATAACACTGGTTTAATGAAGGTAGCGGATGATGCCACTGTAACAGAGGCTTTGCGAGTCTTCCCTACTCTTCACTCATGCTAAACATGTCAAAAAAAAAAAAAGCCTTTTGGGGATAAGGAAGAAAAACAGCAATCCCCACTACCATGACCTACAAACTCACTCCCATTTCTTCAGTATTTAAACTGTAATTGAAAACTTGAGTGCAAGTTCTGCTTTAAACTGGACAAAGTGATCACATATTGTTTTCCGTTTCATTCGAACCTGATCATTACACCTTGCACAAACAACACAGCTGTCGAAACGTTTCATAGTCTGGTCTTGATACCATCACCATTATTCATGCATTAAAACAGGACTCGACACGATCACAAATATGGCTAAACACTACAAATTTGGTCTGCAAGTCTGTGTGCATACTTTGAGCACTGGCTTCGGGTTGCAAAAAAACGTTCATCTGTAAGACTGGTCTGGTAGCACTGGAAAGGAGCAGCCTGTGTGCACTCGAGATCAGCTTTGCAGCGCACATAGTCCACTCAATGGTGCTTCTGGCAATTCAGTGCATTTCAGCTATTCAGAAAATAAACACTTCATCTGTAGAAAAGTTTCATTTACAGACCAATCTCCTAGGTAGCAGGCAATCCAAGCCAACTTGTCTTCTATCTTCTAAAAAGAAAAGCCAGGACACCCTACCCTGCCTTACCAAGGGCTCTGCAAACTTAAAATGAAACAAAAAAACACCCTACCAAAATATTAGTCAAGCCCACCAAACACTATGGTGGATGAAAACAAGGACAGCTCAATGCCAGCTGTGTTTCTGGCTTAGCCTTCCATAGAGCACAAATACATTCCTTCAGAGAAGCTTCATCTTCTTCAGTCCCCTACATTCACTCATTTGGGAAAAAAAAAAAAGAGACATGTATTGAAAATCCTACATTTGCTTCAACAGCACAGGAATTAGGGCCAAAGAATAGGTTAAAACCATTGCAGCATTCCCCTCACTCTCGACATGCTGAGCAGTAACCACAGTAGCTGCTCTCCTCCGCATGCACCCTGCTAACTGCTTCTCTGCCATCAAAGCCACAAAAACTGGGCAAAATCTAAAGATTTTTAGGCTCAACAACGGGTTTGCAAACGAGCGGAAGAATCAGAAGTGCCATATTTTTTCCTTCTGCACTTCTCGCGAAGGATAAAAAGCAGGTAAAATGGCTTCCTTTACAGTTTTAGCTTTTTTGCAAGACAAGCTTCCAGAAAATCAGGTGAAATCAAACTCCTCCACCCAGCATTAGTAGTTTTTATTTTTAAGTCTCAGAAGGTCAGCTCCTTTGGAGCAAATCAAACTTGTTTTAGTGTGAAAGTACCCAGCAGTCTTCCCAGGGCCAGGTCTCCCCCGATAGCCCAAATTGCATAAAAACAAAAGCATGTCAAGATGTTGTAACTACATAATCCTCATCAGAATCACAAGATAGTATTTGCATCTGGCTAGTGGATCAAAGGATTGTTTTTATATAAACAAATTTAAGGCAGCATTTGCTAAACCGATAATCTCAAGCAAATGGACAGTGCCAGTATGAAAACCCTAATCTCCAGCAGTGACTTGGCATAGTGCACAAGGAAGCATAACCACAGTGGAGCACGTTTTCACCATCAGACCTGCAGCCTGCTCTGCAGTAGGCATGGGATACCAGAGGGCAAAAAGGAAAAAAAAGCTCTTGGCAGGTCAGGGCAGGGTGGACAGGTTGTGGACAAGGGTCATTTTGCATGTTTTATCATCCTGTCACACATTTGTGTGTGCAGACTTGGTTGAATGCAACTTTGTCAGACAGCTTAGACAAAAAACATGAGTGGGAACAAAAACGCTGATAAAGAATGCCTGCCATGCAGTCAAAACTAGCTGGTAACTCTTAAACAAGTAGCTTAAGCTAGTTCAATTTGTATGTTTAACTATTCTCTCTCAAAATGGCTTCTGCACAGCACTCAAGCTCATCATCTCCCAGAATCACACACACACACAAAAAAAACCCAGCTTAGAGTTTTGCTTGCCTTTTGGCATTCCAATATGACATAAAGGCTTGGTTTGGATTCTCAAGCTTCTATCTAACCATGAGAATTAAAGAGAATTTGAATTTAAATGGAAGCTAAGACTTGCTTGGTTTTGCTTTTTGGAAACATCAGAGCTTTCAGAAGAACACACAGTCTGATGGCACTAACAGAAGCCCAGCTGCACAGGCAGGTCTGGTGTCCAGAAGCAGGAAAAGGAGACCTGCCACACTGATTTCCACTAAGATCCCTCTCCCCCATCCCACCCTCCCGCCTCTCCTCCTGAAACAGGAAGCTGAAGTTTGAAGGTTTAATCACTTTGTCTGATCACTGGCTGCCTGTGATGGGACTGAATCCAAGACGGCTGGATGTTAGAGAGCCCCAAGCGAACCACAGAATCATTCAGGTTGGAAAAGACCTTTAAGATTGCGTCCAACCGTCAACCCAACACCACCATGGCCACTAAACCATGTCCCCAGGTGCCACATCCACATGTTTTTGAACACATCCAGGGATGGTGACTCCACCACCTCCCCGGGCAGCCTGTGCCAATGCCTGACCACTCTCTCAGTACAGAAATTTCCCCCAACACCCAATCTAAACCTCCCCCGGCGCAACTTGAGGCCATTTCCTCTCGTCCTGTCGCTGGTTACTTGGGAGAAGAGGCCAACCCCCACCTCACCACCACCCCCTTTCAGGCAGTTGCAGAGAGCGATGAGGGCTCCCCTCAGCCTCCTCTTCTCCAGGCTGAACACCCCCAGTTCCCTCGGCCGCTCCCCATCAGACTTGTGCTCCAGAACCCTCCCCAGCTCCGTCGCCCTTCTCTGGACACGCTCCAGCACCTCAACGTCCTTCTTGTAGTGAGGGGCCCAACTCTGAACACAGAATTCGAGGTGCGGCCTCACCGGGGCCGAGTCCAGGGGCACGATCCCTGCCCTGCTGCTGCTGGCCACACCATTGCTGGTACAGGCCAGGATGCTGTTGGCCTTCTTGGCCACCTGGGCACACTGCTGGCTCGTGTTCACCCGGGCAGCTCTCCAGCCACTCCTCCCCAAGCCTGGAGCGTTGGATGGGGCTGTTACAACCCAAGGGCAAGTTCACCAATTGAGCACAATATGACCTGGTGATGCTAAATCAGTGTAAAGCAATTGAGCTAGAAAAAGATTAATTTTGCTTTGTGAGCTTTAACAACTAAATTAATTTCACCACTTTAGTTCATAAAACATGGAAAAAGTTTCAAGAACACTTTGGCTTATCAAGACAATACTTAAAGCACTCCTTTCTCCTTAAGAAAATAGAGGTATATTATGTAGTTAAGCAACTCAACCCAAGATCCAGGCAGCTTTACAATACAATCTACACTTTAAACCAAAAGAACCAAAAAAACCACCCCACACGGAAATACGCTCCCAACAGACTACTGGTACAAGGCCTCTGCAGTGAGGCCACGAGATGCTGGGAAAGCAGCTGAAGTCTGCAGCAGAGCATTGTAAGATACACACCGCTTTGGAGTGCACCTTTGGTGTCACCTGGCTCTCTCTGAACATTTTTAATGTTTATTTTGCAAGTGTCTGCAGATCTGAGAGTGCACTCAGATCATGCTCGATACTTGCTTTTGTACAAAGAGACAACACAGGGATTTATACTAACCAGAAGTTTTAACAGCCTTGGAAGAGGAATGGGGATGGACAGACTTTGAGAGTGAGAACGTGTTTAATGTATCACATGAGCTAAAAATGCAAGTAGCGTTAACACCATTGGCTGACTTATCTCTTTGAAACTTCGGGGTATATGGAACATTCTCCATCTTCAGTTTCGTATGTGATAAAGTGTTTAAACTTCCTTTCACAAAAGCAGAGCCTGCTGCCTTCTGCAAGAAAGGCGCTTACTCCTAGAGCAGAAAGGGAGGTAAAAGAAACGGGAAAAGTTGTGGTTTGGCCTCAGGTTTCAGGCTCTGGAGCTGTTCCGTGTCCGTACCAGGGGAGGATGGCCTGCTCTGCTGTGCAGCAGTGCCTGTCCAGCAGCATCACGCAGCACCAGCAGAGCCATCTCGTGGCGACACGTGTGCTTGAAAAAAACCCCAAAGCCGCTGCCCACAGCAAATTAAAAGAAATTCATCGCTGCTATCATGCTCAGTATTTGTTTCCCTATTAAAAAAAGTTGTATACAAAGGTAAGACTCATCGCCAACTTTGTGAAGAGACCGAGTGCAAAAATGCAAAACATGCATTTACCGTGTACAAGGCCATGAATAGTTATGCCACAGACCTACACAATGCCTCAACAGCAACACGATGGCACGTTTCAGAAACAATACTGGTCCTCACTCGAACCACAGGAGCTCTGCTGCCTTGCTGCAAGCTATCAAAGCACAGTATTTTCCTTTCAGTTGGAAGCTGCACCCACGCAAACACCTCTTCCTTCACACTTTAGGATGCGTATCCCTTACTTCACATGAGCACCCTAACGAAAACTGCTGCTACAGCCCCCATAACTTTAACTGGAAGCTCCACAGTATCCTCTAAACTCCTTGGAACTGATAAGGAACGCTAGCTGCAAACAGCGTAGCACACACCCAAAGCGATCCTTCAGCGGTATGTAAAGCCCACAACGTCGTAAGAGGATTACCCCAGAATTTGCCAAATTATGATGTCCAGCCAGGTGCTAGAAAGAGTAAAACCCTTCTTAAGCTATGCTTTTCCAATGATATTTTAACAGTTAACTGTTATTAGAGCTTTTTTTCTAGGACAAATTTGTAGGTGACCATACAACAGCTCATCACATGTCCTTCTTCTCCATCTCTCTGCACTCACATGGTCCACCCAGGTCCACGATGGGGGCCCATCTGATCATTAAACTTGTCTAACATGGCTCCCGGGTTTAGGAAAGAAGTGAAAGAAAAAACCTTGAGCAGAGATGGAACAGCTAAAGCCTGATGGGACATATGATTAAACCTCTTATGACTGGGGAAAGGCAATCTCAGTAGCAAAGACCGTGCTGTCTGAACACATTCGTGCCTTTTAACATAAATAAATTAACAAGCGGGGGCTGAAAAGCCTGATCCATGAAAGCTACTCTTCTCCCTCAGGAAGACAAAGCTATTTGCAGTCATATTTGGAGGCAGGGACGTAGAACTCTTGCTGCCTTTCACGTAGCAGCCCCCCCCAACCTTCGTATTTTACTCAAAGCACTGCACTAGAATAACACCCAACACCCCCATTAGGACCTCGTAAGATCTCACTCAGGCTCATTACTCTATAGCCTCAATAAAAGCAAGTACATTAAACTTCACCATGTTTTTTTTAAAACAGTTCTAAACGTTGAATAAATCTCATGGAAGAAATGTATCCTTATCACTTCAGGGAAAAACAGATTAGACAAATTAAGACCTAACAGGATCAAATCCTAAGACTAGCCCGAAGTAAATCGACACTGTTAAACTGCAGAGCTTGATAGCCCTTCCCCTCCTGGTACAAGGTGCGAAAGCCAAAAAATATTATCTTATGCACTCAAGGCAAGCAAGCTCTCCAATTTCTTCAGTTAGGGTCTTGTTTTCATTGTGCCAAAGATTTAGATAATGCTCATAGCTTTGCAGCTATCCCAAAAAAGGGAAAAACAAATCTCCAAACCAAGAACAAGAAATCACATCCCCCCCCTTGCCATGTAGGAGGGAAACAAGTTCTGCTCAAGCAGACAAACAACTGGTTGTACGGCCAGGGAAGGCACTAGGGAGGGGAAGGAGGGTTAGAAAAGCCAAGAGATGCCGATGAGAAGAGCCTGGCCCACAGGTAACCTGTGTTAGCACTCCAGTGTCTGCCTCAGTTCTGCACACAGGAACTGGCAGTTTTCTCACAGGGCAGTTCAGTGAGTTTTAATTACTGAGCAAACCCAAAAGGCCTCATTATAGCTGCTTCAAGAACCTGAAGTTATCTGAAGTAGCAACTTCTGATGGTAATGTTCACGGGATACATATCTGGGAGGACACAAATTAAGGAACTTGTGTCATTAGAACAGTATTATATAGTGATTTTAACACTGAGAAATTCTGATGCCAAGATGTTTTAGAATCTGTAACTTCTAGAACAAAGCATTATTTTAAAACATCCTTAAACCATCTGCAAAGTGTTAACAAGTCTTCATGTTTCTCTGTTACTCCCATTTCTGCAATGCTAAAATATAAAACACCTACCATTAGAGGTACTGTAACTGAATACCATAATACACATCTGAACTGACCAAAGCTCAAAGTTTTATAATCTCTGTGCCCACGCCCAGCCTTCCTACTCGTTTGTTACCATTTAATGAACTACGTTAGTATGGAAAATTCAACATTACATTTTCTGTATTACAAGGCACCTGATACACTTCTAAACAATGCAAATAAGTTCCTTAAAGAGACCAGAAATCCCCATTGCATAATTCCCCATTCTGTATTCCTGGAGGTCCTGCTTATTTTGAGGTGTGATCATTATAGTTCTTCTGCATATCCCACCTTCATCACTGATGAGCATCAGGGTTAGGCAAAAATAGAATAACTTTCTCCTGAAAGAAATCACCAGGTTACCTGTCTAGAAGCAAATGTTTTCTTCTTTACCCAGCATAGATCAAGGCAAAAAAGAAAAATCGAGGCACTACTTGTCACAGGTGACTAGCCCCACTTGGCTGGGGGGGAAGACCACACAGGCAAAGATACAAAGAATTTAAATTGCTTGCTGAGAAAGAAACCTAACAGATGACCCTAAACCTCACTGTTTTCCTTTTTACTCATCCAGGGAAGCAAGTATCTGTTTAAACCTCTCCTTCTTCTAAGTAGTTTCCGATAAAGCTATTAACACTAACAAACATCAGCTGGGCTAGTAAGTGTTCATAACCAGCAGAGACACCACCACATTTGACTATATATGCACATAACCAGCATATACATGCAGCAGGAAGTAAAAATAAGCAGACCCTTGGATCAGTGGAGAAACAAAGCTTTAGCTATTCAACATCTGAGTCTGAAGCTCACACACAGTGGACCTTATGGAGATGTCGATCTGCAGACCTCACCAGCAACGGCAAGTTGTCTACCTTTACACCTTGGATTGCCATTACCCAGAGTGGCGGTACCTTGCGCAGTTCTTTTGATGTGGAAAGCACTGTGTGTATGTGTAGCCACCACACACTTCGGACAGTGCTTTCTCTGAGAAGCTCAAGGCAGCCTACAAAATGTTAACATAAATGATAGCATCTACTGTGGACTAGTAATGATAGCTTATTTTACAGGCTAAAGAACTGAACAGAAGGTAGAGTAGAAAAGCAAGAAACAGGATTTGATCTCAATCTTTGCTTTGAAAAGAAATTGTTCAGACTAAAACCAGCAACATAGAAAAGTCCTGTTTTAGCCAGCCTAGCAACATTACAATAAACAAAAGTGTTCTCTGATGCTTAAATAATGCAGCTTTGTGGTCTTGTGCTTTAGACACTTACGTTCCACCTGAATACCGTCTGCATGGGGTTTGCTTTTTGGTTCCTGGCTCCCAGCTTTTGCATCATCATCATCATCCAGCAGAGGAACATAGTCTGTTTTATCTACTGTTTCTCCAACCACATCATCAAATTTCTCTGCTTCCAGAGTGGCAATGAAGTCCCTTTTCACTTCTTCCTCAATCTCGGGAGGTGGCTCTGTCAGAGCATCTGCAAGACTGAGGTTGTGATCCAAGTCGGCCATGCTTTAGCACCTTTGCAACCTGGAAAGTGGTGTGGGGAAGAAGAAAAAGAAGCAATCGTTTTAATAAGAGACCTTTTAAGTTTACTCAGTTTGATGTTGACAACTGTGTGCCTCCTGCGCCATAACACAGTAAGAAACATTTGCTTTAGTAATTCCCAGATGTTTACAAAACCCCACACCAGTACAGAAACAGAACAGCCGGACGATCTAAATCAGGTTTTAGTGCATGAACATTACGTTTCATGCGATGTTTTATCAGACCCTTAAAAAAAAAAAAAAAAGAAAAAAAAAAAGAGTACCTGGCCAGCATAAACACAACCTTACATTGATTTCTGCCTTGCCCCAGATCCGCGAGTTAATTACGTATCTGCAGCAGCAGAAAGACAAATTACGCAAGTGAATTTAGTTCTTGGGTTGGAAACCACCCAGCTTCCCCTATGGAGATTAGGATTTTACATAATCTCTGATGTATACTTCAGTGATGCTTTTGATCTGTTTGATAGGGTCCTGTAGCATGTTGATGTCCTCAGCAAACCTTGCTAATACCAACAAACCCACTTTAACCCTGGGATTTGTACTGAAAGGTGAAGTTTTAATGTTTACATGAAAAAAAAAATATATAGCAAAGTACACACATGCACATTATATATCAGGTATAAATTGGAAACAAAGTAGAGGGAATTTATCTTTTCCTCCCTGATTTGTATCTCTGCATTCAATTTAACTTCCTGGCACTAAACAGAAAATGTACCTGAACTGATTCATCTGTTTTGCAGCTAAAGCTTTCAGGTTGGCATAACAAATACACACATAAACATTTTTTTTTCCCCTACACACACTTCATCCTTTTGAAGTTATTATTAGGAACAACAGTCAACAAATACTGAAGGGAATTTATAGGAGCAAAACCTCCCACTTTGGATTGACAAAAGGCGCATTTCTGAAGCTTTCTTTCAGAGCAGCGTTAGTCAGCATTCTGTATGCACGACGCTATCAAAACAGCAAAGATATCAAAAGCTCTAGTCATACATTTTAGCCATTTCCAGAAGTTGTCTGGTACAAGCTGTAAAACCCAAAACCATAAAGGGCCATTAGTATCTAAACTGGCATACTTACTACTCCTGCTACGGTAGCTCAGCCTCCTTTAATTTTGGTCTACATGTGGAATTACAAAGCAATTTGATGTTGATCTGTATTACACTCACTATTAGAAGCACAATCTGTGCAGAGACTCTCCCTGTTAATGAAAGATTTACTCTATTTTAGGAGTCCGGCAAGCCAACGCAGCAGTGGTCGAGAATTAGTAGAGAACAAGTACATGGAAGTGAAGTTTAGCGTTCCAACAACAAATTCATCCAAACAAAAAGATACGAAGGAGCTTAGGTAAAGTGATTTATCATTTTACACCAATTCTCACTATATTGGATAAGAGCCACCAAGCCACATTAGGAAAACACTAGAGCTGAAGATACAGAACTGCATACGTAAGGAGGCACAGACACATTCACAAGAAAACACAATGGGCATTTGTACGTGCGGGTTAACGAAGGGCTGACCCAAGCGGCCACTGTGCAGCAGTCCAGGGTCCCTGACTTACATGGTGATGGCAGAACACAGATCCTCTTGTTCCAAAAAAACAAAGGCTCCTACTCCTTGAACTGCAGGAAATTCTCCGTCAGCAGTATACGGCCACTGACACATACCTACAGGCTCCAGCCTGTATAAGGCAATATTTCGCATTCCTTATAAACAATGGTATCACATTGATATCGTTGTTTATGTAATTGCATGCAAGTATATTATGAAAACTAATTCAGTTAAATCTATTCTTTTCTTCTTTAACAACAAAAGGTCAGACTTCAAGCCAGATCAGACTTCAAGCAGCAACTGCAGTTTTTGTTGGTTTAGATAAAGGCCCTGAAGAATTACTATTTAATGGAAAACTAGAGGTGAAAGCTTTGGAGGTCTTAACCCCGTGTGCAGGGTCACAGTTGAATGAACTGTGGTTATCAAAAAAAAAACCACTTTATACTTGAGTCTTGTTAAAAAACATTTCTTTCAGATAGAGTTCTTGACTATTTTCAGGACACACCATCGTACGGATCTGCACACCACTGACCTCATTATCCTTTACTGAGTTTTAACCAGGGAAGTAAGTCACTTCTAGATTCTTTGCATTGGCCAGTCTCTTTGAAGGAAGAAATGGGCCTCAAATAGCCACCTTTTCTTTTCAACCATGTCCTCCCATGCTTTCAACTTGAAAGTGAAATAATGACTTTTAGGTTAGTCAATCTCAAAAAAAAAAAAAAAAAAGAAAGAAAAATGTTTTGGAGCTATGAACATTTCATCCTTTTCTTCTGAAAATTTAATTTAGCATAAGGAAGAAAAAGAGTATTTAATGTTAGCAACAAGCTGCTTCATGATGCTACGCGGAAATGCAAGAATCAAGATGACGGTCAGAAAATAGCTCCAGAACATCCAATAACTTGGGGAATAAGCAAGCAAAGGCTGGAGTGAACGTACCAGATGTCAAAAGAAAAATCCAACTCCTGTTCTTCACAGCAGGCGTGCCAGATTGGGCTGAACCAGACTCTGCAGGTATCACACGTCCTTCATGTTCATAGTATCATACTTGGTTCTGCACCATCACCAGCACAGCAAGGTTTACCCATGAAGAACCTGAAGCTTTATGTAAATGGCATTTACGAAAACCTCTCTTTTTTTAACCTCACTCCAAATGCTCGTTAGCAGTAGACTGCAGTCTGTAAACTGAACTATCAGCTCACAATTTTCACACATTCACTTCAGATTAAACATTCCTGCTATTTTAGTTTCAGGAACAGGAGTGCCTTTTAGGAGCATTTCCTCTTGACAGCTTAATTTAGGGTCTGTCCAAATAGCAAGTCATTGCTATCCTCCCACTCTAATGGAAACTATTACCCGACTACTTTATAGAGAGGCCCTTTAACATTTAGCACCCCCTCCTCTGCATGATCCAAACCCAGTAGCCATTTACAGCCAGCACCAGACCTCGCAGAAACGTGTATGGCCACAACCATCAGTTCATAGTCTGAGCAAACGCAAGCAGTACTCAGATGGGCCAGGAATTTAGTCCTTGTTCCACTGAGAGGTGCACCTTCTCGCCAGACCTAAACAACTGCACTTCAATGAACAGAGCAAACGCCTCTGGAGCCCTGGTGGCAGCAGGAGCTGCCGTGTGAGCGGGGTTAGGGAAGCAGTTAGGAATTCTTAAACCCAAATCAAAGCTAATCCCACCCAGATCATCCTCCAGCATATCAGTATTCCACCGCCATCAACTAATGGATTCACATAATGCTTTTTTTGGTCCACATTAATGTGGTGGCACCTCATGAAATAGTTGCCATAAAATACCATTGACAAAGTCTCTATTTCAGACCTACATAGGAACTAGGACACTAAAGCAATCTAGTTTCTGGGGAAAAATAATAATGAGGTTATGCAGACTTATCAGCAGGACATTTCCTTGTCTATATTTCACTCAAGAGGGAATGCAGAAACTATGTCTAAAAAATAAACCAGCATAACTAATAAAAGCCATTTTGCATTTTTGTAGCAAATACAGAACTGGTATCGCAGGCACGTAAAGGTGCCTGGCAAGTAACTGGCTGCCCTAACCCAAAGCACACACTGGCTCTGGGAAGCCTTCAACAGCCCGGGTGGGGTCAGAGGACAGCTGGACCACCATAAGAATTGGACTAGAAGCAGTTTCTCTGCTTTCCAGCTCTGGTGTTAGAGCAGGCAAACTACACTAATTCCCAGACTCCCAGTTTGAACTAGGGCTTATAGAGTTAAGACAAAAGGAAAATAAGTATACTGCACAGATTCTGCCCAAGGGTAGAAGGCAAATCCTGAAGCACGTTCATGTATTGACCAGCTTAGCCAGACAGATGCTTCCTAGACCATTTTCATTCATATGGAATGAAGTCAGCTACGCAGAGGAAGCATTCGAGAACCTTCATCAAGATGTACCTTAATACACTCTGTGTTACGTAGCTATGCAAATCAGGTATTAACAGAGTACAAGAAATAGGAATTCTGACATTAAGATGAAAGGGCAGAACTGAGGAATGACTGAGGCTTCAGAAGGCAGCAGTTTAAAAATGTATTCTTCAGCTGTGAGACAGCTGCCAAGGTCCTCTTGTTTGTTAAATAGCAGATGGAATAACAGCAGCGATGGTGTAACACCAACCTGCATGACTAGATTTCTATCTCTGGAAGAGCCTCAGAGGACAGTCAAGTCCTCCCTGAAGAACACCAAGTTGAATAAGTATTTTGCTCAGAGGAAAGGTGTGGAAAGGATCAAACCATAGTGTTATCAGTCCCACAGTGACAGCTGTACTATGGACAAGGAAAAGAGTTTTCCTGTAGCTAGACATTCCTCAGTCCATTCCAGGAAATCTTCAAATTTTTCCACAGCAAATAAATCTTATTCCGTTAATTCACAATTAAAAAAAAATAAAATTGTTTAGACCTCTTCATGTTGAAGCAACAGCTGATCTGTTACACCCAGTATTTGCCCCATCTGTTTTTTTTATGCTCAGAATCTTTGTGTACCCAGTAACCTGTTCATTTTGATAAAGAGAATCCATCTTCTTGTTAGCTAATCTGAAAAATAGAGAAGAGTCATTTTCACCTGTTACCCATACCACAGACCCCCTGTCCTGGCATCTCATTCCAAAGAGCTCCTACTATTCACCCCATTTAATTAGTCTCTCCCTTTCAAAATGAGCTCTTTTCTGGGTCTTCCCACCATCTTATTTGATGTTTGACCACATCCAAAAGGTTGAAGTTCACCAGCGTATGTGGAACTTGAGCTCTGTGAACCGATTTAGAGAGTCTCAGACTGACAACATCCTAGAGATCCCGAAGAAATTAGACTGGCACTTCCTTGCAGAAGTTTGACTTTAAGTGACCTAGTGGAATAACTTTCAAGAAACATCATCTTATCCAGCCACCCCCTGAAAGTAGAAGCAATAGAAACAACACGCACTTGCATAAGCCACTGCCTCTAGTTTCCCATCTAGGGAAGAGTGGAATTTATTTCCTGAACTTTGTATTTCCATTTTGTAGCTTCCTTAACTGCGCTGCTGTGTACATGCCTCTGGGCACGCACAGACTTTGAATTTCAAGTTATGATCAGTCTGACCCAGATTTTGTGCATCTTGTCTGAAGATGGAGGAAGGGAAGAGCAGGCAAGTGGGGGCAGGGGATGCTGCTCACAAAAAAAGATATGTGAAAACCTGTAAACTGTTTAAACAGAATCATACTTGGCACCAGACGTTGACTGACTTCCCTCAGATTTTTGGCAGAGGGAATAGCCGACTTTTCCCAGAGAAGCACGTACATGACAGGTATCACCTTGTGCCAGCTACGGAAGGCAGAGCGCTTGCTGCCTGCCAGCCCCGCAGTGACCCGGTGCTCCGGCCCGCTCCGGAGAGCCCTGCAAGGCTGCTGCTCTCCTCAAGCGGATACCCAGCTCCGTCCTGCACCGAGCTGTACTCAGCCCCTGCTCTTCCACGGACACCGACTGGCTGTATGCCTACTAGTCTTAACTATGTATTCTCCCCTACCCAAATAAAGTTCAAGCAACGTGTATGCCAAAGAGATACGGAGAAATCTATTCAAAAAGAGTAGCACATCTAAGAGGAAAGTAAACGAAGCAACATTTCCTCACTTTTCTTTAATGCATGCTTGTTTAAAGGAAACACTATGATACACAGATTTATGAGAAGCTTATATACTATTTCATCAGATCCACTTGCTCCTTTAAAATTAGCTCCTAACTCCATACAGAACAAAATCCCTGACTGGAAGAAACAGGGACAGCTCAGTCGTAATTCCCATTTCTCTTGTTGTAAGTCAGCTTGCTTTTCTTAGACGAGGCTCTCATGAGCCCTTAGCAGCGGCTGTTGAGGCATAAGAAAACAGGACAGCGGGGAGCAGGTATATGCTAAGTCATCTTCCTTCGCAGTATCCTAAAGGGAGTCTTGCATGAAAAGGATGTCGGCACCTGTCTTTCAGGAGGAGAGGACATATCAATGAATCAACGTGCTGATACTTCTTACATTCCCTGGCTGGGCATGACAAATCTATGACCTAGTTTAATTTTTTTATATTTTTTTTTAGCACAGTCTGAAACAATGGGATTAAGGTTTTTTTAGTTGTTTTTAATGAAGTTAAGGTAAGATCTCTGCTTTTCTGTGTGAGTCACAGGAAATCACTCAAATTACTAGAGGTTTCTTCTCACAGGTAAAGAGATGCAGGTCAAGGGACCTTTAATAAAGTCTTTTGAACAAAACTTACAAATTCATGCTCAACTCGCTAGAAAAACCAATGCAACAGTCTCAAAAATGGGTATCTTTAATTCTAGGCTTATATTCAGGAATCAGTTCCTCCAAAATGCAGTGACATACAGTTCCCATCTCACTAGTGGAGGGAAGGCTGTCCAGTCCAGACACTCAAGACCTGCTAGACAAGCCTAAGTACCCAGTATCACAACATCCTCATACCACTAGTTAAGTGGAAGACTATAGGTGTTTACACAGCAAAAAATCAAACACCAAACAGCAGAGCACAGTTTCCAGCTCCAGCCGGGGACACCACTCGTGCTGCCAACCTCAGTGACATGCTGAGGGTCTGCTTACATAAGGCATCACATACAGTATCTTATTACTAATTTCAAATGCATGTTTGGGCTCTCAGTAATATCAGGATTTCAGTAAGAGTCATGTCATACAAAACCACATTCTCCTTCAGACAATACATAAATACAGCAAGAGGGTTTCCAGCTATTATTTATACAGCTTAAGTAATTGCCTCCCTCTTTTGTGAGGGACAAGAAGGAGTGTCAAGTACAGAGAAGGTAGATTTGGGCCATTTGTTGATTTTACGCCTGGACTGCTACAACGAACAGAGCAACTTGTACAGTTGTTTCCCTTCTCAGTAGAGGTTCTCCAACAGCTTCCTGGCTAATTTTAAATACATGAAACAGATTAAGTCAGTCCCAGAACCTCCAAGCTCCCATAGATAACAAGTCAAAAAGCATATAACTGAAGTAAAAGGAAAAAAAAAAGCCCTTATTATTGCCCCCACGGAGAAACAGAAGGACAACTGGTAGTTAGAAAGCTACTTGCCAAGCCACAACGCAAGCTATCTGTCACGCAGGCAGAGCTGGGCAACAGGCAAATGGATGCGAGGGTACGGCAGAGGGCTGGGGGCACGGCAAGGTGGCTCTAAGAAGACAGCACTGCTGAACCGCATACTAATAGCCGTAAAATAGCTCTAAAGGCTAGATGCAAATCTCAGTTCACTTCCACAGTCAGTTTACAGCCACACATGAGAAAACAAACACGGTGTTCTAACTTCTCACTTTAGATAGGTTTAACAAAGCTGCGATTCAGTTGGTCAACAGAATTTCAAAGCCGAGGCAGAGGTTCAGCCGCTACTGCTTCCTCATAACGCGGTTTGCTCAGTCATTTCCCCTTCCACATTTGATATCTCACTGCTTCCGCTCATCAGGTCACCTATAAGTTTTCCCTCAGCTTTTGACTCAGACTGCTATTCTCACTTGAGCTTCTTTTCCTACAGCAAAAAGCCTACACAATGAAACAGGTTAAAGGAGCTCTGAGTGACATTATACACACACTGAAACAATCCCGGAGATTCTCAAGCTGTCTGTAGCCTGTTCAGTCGTAGGTAACTGAACTTGCACGTCAGGCACACGAGGAGCTAAGAGAGATCCACGCAGAAAATGAAATGAGTGCTCCAAGCACTGCTGGTCTTTCACTTGGGAGAGGCCAGTTGGAGTAAACCTGTGAGCAGGAACGAATACGGGCAAAAACACTTGATTCAGGTAAACTCTTGGGTGGAATGCATATAGTGTGTGTGTGTGCTTTGGATAAGGGAAAAAGCCTAAGTCAAAAAAAGGAAACAAGCTTAAGGAAGTGGAAGGGGACAGGCAAAAAGGAAAATGAACACAAGAGCCACGAGACAACTGAGCAGAAGCTTGACCACAGTACACTTGTTAGTCAGCTTGCCATTCAGCAATACGGCTGTAAGATGTGAAGGCTGCATATTGATCTACATACGGACACGAGGGAAAACAGCACGGTTATCTTCCAGGTGGGTTCACGGACACTTCCAGGCACTGGCCACAAAGACAAGCTGGGAAGCAGTTACAGTCTCAGCTGGGACCCGTACTAGAGAATCCAGAAAATCTGAAGCAACTGAAGCGACTCTGCAGAAGAGGCTCAGGACGGCGGCAGGCAGGGGGGCTGCGAGCACTGCAGGTGGGGAGCACGGCCTGCATGCCAACTGTGCGCCGTTAATGCTATTAGTCGTTCACTTTCGTGGGCGTGTTAATATTTTGAACAAACAAAGAGCAACTGTCAGAGCAGAACGGAAACCGACACAGCGAGGCCAATAGACTATGACAGGGAAAGTCATTTGAACGAAATGAGCTCTAGCTGACAAAGGCCATTTTTATAATGCCATACCTTCAACTTTTATAAATCGCAACTTCAGAATTTCAAAGTTGATAGCTTAAAAAAGTGCAGGAATATCAATTTCATGAAGCCTTGTAAGAGTCTATATAATTCTGGGGTTTATTCATTATTTCTGAGAGCATCCATCAATTTGTAGGGTTTCATTACTTGGGCTACAAGCCATTTCTCCACTGTTTAAAGTAAAGCATTATTTTTGCTGTTAATTGGTACTGCAAATACACCCAACTTCTACAACTAGATTGCATAGGAGTCTTTAATGAACATTTCTCCTCCATAAGCTTGAAACGTTTTCATCAACTAGACTTTCCTTAAGAAAGCAGTAATAAAGCCAATGAGGCATGCTTTCACTATATTCAATTATTCAGATGGCGTGTGAATTAGCAAAGTAAGGCAGCAGACAGTCTCCCAATATTCATGCCTCTTCACTAACATTAAAAAAGATTGTCTCAGTTTTCTGGGAATTTGAGACAACTTCTATTTTCCTCCTGCCTTCCAGACATTCATAGCTTGGAGAGCCTAAACTTCATCAAATGATAAAGTCTACAAAGATAACTGGGCAGAAATCCTGAACTAGCCAGAGGAAAGCTGTAAAATAACCTCCTCCCTCCACATGTGGATCTCCTGCTCACTGTCAACATAAAAACCGTTAATTAAAGTCAGCCTGCAAGCTGACAGTCCAACATTTTTCAGGTTTACTAAAGCTACATTTCAGTTTATAGTTGTTCTTTTTAGACGTAGACATTGACTTACATTAAAAAATATCTGTACTTCATTGAACAAAAAAAGCAGCACAATTTTTCTTTAAATTACAAGGTTCTGGAAAGCTGCAAGGACTAGGAGAAAGCCATCCAAGGGGAGGTGATGGCAACAAGGACAACTCAAGTCTATTCTTCTCAAGTATAGACAGATAAATTGTAACTTAGGGAAAAGCAGCACGATTTATCTTTCTGAAGAGGATGGTGCACAGCCTAACAAATACAATGATCAGACAACAGCTTTGCATCTCCATTATGGCAGTTACATCTCCAACATCAGCCAGGTCTGCAGAGCACATTTGAGACGATTTACACAATCTGCACAACACCAGGTAATGAAAAGCTCCCAAATGCAAATAAAACTTCCATTGGAGCTGGCTAGCAGGAAGACTATTATAAGAGCTACCGAACACTGAAAGACTTTATGAAAGGACTGTGTACATTTACAGCTGTTATAAACATGACAAGACTACACGGCTGCTCCCCCCTCTCCAGGGCAGAAACCTTGTGATCCAAGATGATGTTTTTCAAGAAACTTTAGCCTTATGCCAGCAAGGATAGATCACTGCATCACTCAACCTTTCCACCTTTGCACTTGCATCTACAATAGACTCTTCAAAAAGGAAATCAATGCTCTGTACTGCTCATTTAAAACACAAGCTTTGCACCAGCCAAAAGAGCACAGTTTTGTAAGTGATCTCTGCCCATGAGGAAGTTGGGTCACTCTGACATTTAACTTGGCTGCAATTTAGTATAGGAATTGATCTCACCAGATTTCAACAAAATAGAGGTCTCTGGTGAGCCAGTGCATGGCAATACAGGCCGAAACCTCTCAGCAAAGCCTCCACTATTTTACAGAGTGCAATTTGCTGCTACCCATCCCGACGGTTAGCGCATCCCACGAAGCATTCACTTCCAAACATAGGGAGACTAGCCACCCACGTAGCCGGGCTCCTGGCAGGAGATCGCCTGCAAGGGTAGAAGCTCTCCTGCAGATCCCATCATATTCAACTTAACGTTCACCTCTCCCACAGAAGAAAGGCAATACCGCGCAAGCAAAGCTGCCTGGAGAAGACTGTGTTACTACCAGTTATTATGGAAGCTCCATACACAAATTGATCACTGTACCAGATCTGTTATTAGTGGAGGGGAGGACATAAAAATAAATAAATAAATAAATACTAGTACTTCGAGACTTCGAGGAATCTCTGTATTCTAGTAGCAGGTAACATGCATATTATATGCCCCTTATTATCATTCTTTTCAATTAAGTAAAAGCAGTTTAAAAGTAAAGTCTACATTCAGCACTTAAGCAAAATAAAAATAATTAGCTGGAGCGAGATCTCTGTCAAAGATCAAGGCAGAAGGAATACCCAAATGACAGAGCACCAGTAAGAATTCTTGTTTGCACATTGTCTAAATACATACACACACACACACACAGAGGTGCCTGTATATACAACATTCTTTAATGACAGAATAGGGAGACTTAGGAGGCATCAATAAGAAGGTTGTGGATTCTCCACTGAACATCTCCATTCTTGGAGATGTTCAAAACCCAACAGGACAGTCCTGGGCAACCTGCTCCAGGTGACCCTGCGTTAAGCAGAGGGCTGTTGGACTGAATTATCTCTAGAGGTCCCTGCCAAGCAGAGCCATTTTGGCATTTTGATATTCTTTGAAAACCACTGTTGATACTTTCCAAACCAATGATCAAAAGCCTATCAACAGAACAAGTACTAAAGCACTTCCACTTTCTATCTTGAAGACAAGTTTTAAAACCAAACCAAAACAACGCCCCCAACCTCCCTGGCTACACGTGCAGTTTTGGAAAGGATCCATTTCTGTCCTAGACAGAGGATAAAGTAGCATGGAGAGCACACAGTAGTGCAGTCCTGCAGTAAATACAGAATTTCATTCATGCAGTGGCTTTTGCTAAGAATGGAAACGAGACAAGGCTATGTAAAAAAAAATGAGGAATATTTCCAGAATGTGCATCTCTGATACCTGAAAATATGAATGATCAAGACTGGCCATTGTGTAACTCTCTTCCTCTTGATTCAAAAACTAAAATTACTTTGGGTGCTATGAAGCCAGCTCTAGGAGTCCAAACTAGTCCTGCAATGGAAAGGCAGCCACCGATCCTGCTTACTAATATACAAAGGTCTTCCTCCTGCTGCTTCAAAAGACCCACAAGTTATTACTTGTCTGCAATTGCTTCAATTTGTCTACAGTGTGAGGCCAGAAGTCAGTATGGTAGGAAAAGCTTGACTTGCAAAACTGTGAAGACAACCGGAATTAATCTGGAAGGTCAGCTCCAAAAGCAAGAATATAATGTATACACGTAAGAAAGATGTTAGCTTCTCACTACTGCTCACCTTCTTCCTGCATGGAAGAGGTACATAAAAATGCAGCTTTAAGATAAAAGCTAATACCATCTAAAAAAATTTTCCACATATTGTCACTACTTGTAGGAGTATTTGGGCTTTTGTTAGCATACTGCCACCAGAGTTGTCTTGACCAACTGATGTGGCTGAAACACGAGCAGTCACGTAGGCTGAGAGCTGCTCTTCCAGGTAAGAGCTGATCCTAGTTGAGATCTCCCTACCCAGCTCACCACATTCCCAATCCCACGCAGCGACATGGGACCACAGGCTGGGATGCAGCAAGTGCACTTCTGCCTCATGAAACAGAAGAAGGGTCAGAGCCACAAGAAAGGGGCTTTTTCTTCTTCAATTCTGTTTTTTTTAAATCTCTGGGCTGATACTGGTCTCCCTATAGTTAGTTCCCAGTAAAGGATTAGGATGTCAGAGGGAAGAATGGAAATGCACAGTGCCTCTCCATCAGCTAGGAGCAGCTGACCTGTTACTATTCACATATGGCAGGAACACTACCATACTGCACCTTCCCACAAGCACCACAACAGGCAGACAGCGTATCAACAGCAGCTACAGACACAGAGTAATTTGGAACTCACAGCACTCTAGATAAATATGTTTTATTAATTTATTATCCAACTCTAGTTTGGAACACTAGACTTTTTCCGTTAGGGAAGAGGAACACTCCTTTTGTGGGTGACCATAAGACCACCTCTGCTAACTTGTAACATTGATTTTTATGAACATAAGTAAAGGTGACTGCATTACGTTTTACTTATGTATTCATGTAGTCCCCTTTAAAGAACTCATTCCCAAAGTATTGCTTTAGGGAAGACATGAGAGGTCAGGAAACAGGCCCAGTTATTGCCCTGAAAGTGTTCAGAGCTGCTGATAAACCTGAGAAAGCTGGACTCAACTGCTGCTGTTCCAGCTCCCTAAGATAACACCACAGGACTCAAGGATCACCATGTTCAGAAGCACAGCGTCTCTGGAACATAGCATTTACCTGGCACAGATTGGCCTTTGCTTCTTCCAAAGGCCTGTGTGAAGTCCACTGTGCACGGACGGTTGTACTGCGCAGTGAGACTGGTTGCTAACACAGATTTCAGTGTTTCAGTTGCAGTTTTCTATCAGTTAGATTTCTTTTTGGCCTTAACTCCGGTTCTCCCTCTGCTCAAGGTAAAAAGATACTTTTTGCAGAACTTCTTGTCTTTTCTATAGGGAAGTAACTACATGCAATGGCTCCAGAAGGAGATGGCATGGGAACTCTGGGCATGAAGCCTACAATGCTCTTTATCAGTACACTTAACAGCTGAGCAAAGCCAAGACAGCAACTATTTTGCTATCCGGCCTTGAAGAGTCTAACTCTGGTCATAGAGCTCAGAGATAGACAACTCCAGACACCCAAGAGAGTAACTCTACCACATCCCTGAGAATTCGGTTTAAATTGCTTTCAATTTGTCTAAAAGCCTGAAGTGAATTTTGCAATTCCCCATAGTACGTACTACTGGAGAGGTATCACAGTTCCCTTTGACAGGAAGGGCCCCAAGCCACCTAAAAACCACTTCAACCAACAGAAGATTTAGCACAGAGCTGACCAATGCTACCAAAACTGACCAGAGTGAACAGTCATGAACTGAAGGTAAAACCGTTTAGACTTCCCTCCTGTCCAAACCACAAGTGAGCCCTAGAAGGACAACAAATGGAAGGAAGCCCACCTGAACCAGTCCTGAGTGTTTGGAGAACCCTGTTTGGAACCAAAGAAAAGTCTTCGAGCAAGATAAGGATGGCAGGAAGAGGGGAGGCTCACTTAAGGAGAGGGTCTTACATCAGTCTAGTTGCAACTGGACAAAAACCAGAGCTGGGAGGCTTTAGGAGTGTCAGGCTGAGAAGAGGAAGAACGATATAACTACAAAGAATCACCCAGGAGGCCACTTTCAACCCTGACTTCATTTGCACCCGTTCCCAAAAAAATACGTGGCATGTATTCATGCCTGCAAAGAGCGTTTTGCTATTGTTAATTATACTTAAGCACACTGAGATGAGATAAGAGAACACCAGCGTCCTGAATGATTCCCTCCCTTTGGGCAATTTCACTACTATTAACCACTCAGCAAGATGGGGTAAGACTGTCCAAGTTAGATTGCTACATTAAGAGTTTTACTGTTTCCAAGCTGATAAAAAGTCACATTAATAAACTTGCCTTAAGTTACAGCAGGATAGATACTCTGCCAGAGCAGCTTCACTGGGAGTACAAGAATAACTTTCCTATAAACCTCAGCAGGGATTAGGGACTCTAGAAGGTGGGGATTAATGGTCTTGGCTGGCCTTCAAAAGCGCCACATGCAAGATGAGTTCATAGATAATAACTGTCAGGGACTTTCAAGTGCCTGACTCCGCACAGGTCTACGAGCACTGAAGTAAGAGACCTAAAAAAGATTGGTATGTCATCTCCAAAAATCATAAATGCTTATCTAAGGAAAATAAAGGAGTCTGCCCACCTTCTGCACAGGCTTGTAAGTTTTAGCTCGAAAATGACCTATTCCTTAACTACTTCAAAAAATAGAAACTCCCCAGAGTCATACTCGCTTGCTGGTTTTCAAGCTGCCTCGCAGAAGACGGGATTTTCTGCGCTGCACACCAGGAGCGGCAGCACCAAATAAGGAGAGTTTCATTAATCATGGGGGGAAAAAAGTCTCTGTTTTCACTTGGCAGAGGACAGAGGGAAAGCCAGTCGAAGTGGGGGCTGGGTACGAAAACCCTGGCTGTTAGCAAAGCACTTTCTTTCTATGCTGCATATTGACTGCTAAGCCACAAACCAAACAGGCCGGGCAGGCAGCTGTCCCGTCAGCTGCTTTCCTTTAATAGCACGGGCATCAGAAAGGAAAGCGGCTTCTACCTCCCCAAGAGCAAAACCCAGGAAATAATGGCTTTCTGGCTTTTGCTAGAGTCCCTTCTCTTGGGAGGCAGAGAAGGACAGCACATCTCTAATATCGTAGATCAATCAATTCCCATTTTTATTAGGTATTTTGTACCTCCTCATTCTTCTTCCTGCAAGATCATCTCGCTGCCGTGGCCTGGAAAGGAAGACTAATGAGTGCACACAAAGGCAGAAGTTTCACTACAAAAGTTCACCTCAGTCACCGAGTCCTCATGCCAGCTCCTCTAAACGCATCCTACTCCACGTCTTACACGTGCGGCTCCCAGAATAATGGATCTTGTGCTTATGTGAGAATTTTGGCTTTCATTTCTAAGATGATTTCTTCTGTTATTGCTTATGAAGAAGACTGTACAGTATGAACACTGGAACTAGAAATCAGGAGATGAGAAAGAGCTCGAGTCATACTGTGAGAAAAATTTTTCAGAGATCCAGTCCAGCTTAATTATGGTTGTAATACCACTGCGCAGGCCCTCGATGCCTTCATGAACTCACAATGTTTTGCCTTATGTATATACATACACACCTGAGATGGTATAAGGGAAAGTAAGACCATAGAGGACAGACTCTGAAAGTAAGTTAATCAAAAAAAAGCTGTAATTAAAGAGTAAAATAAGCAGTCATTAAATAGCATTTAATGTGTTATATGCTTATCACATCTCATGCATACATCAAGTTTATTTGTAGTAAGCCTTGAAAATTCTGAGTTGAACTTTCTGTAGAACAGCAGAAGCAATTCAAGCTTGTGGAAATACCTGGCAGAAAGGGCAAGCAACTCTGCTCCCTTATTTTACAAAGGGTATCAAAAAGGAATAATCAAGTCATAAATGGCATTGGAAAGACCTGCTGAAGTACAGCTCCTGGAGGTCAGCTTTATGGCTTCTCCTGCTCTGATACACAGTCTGATGCCCGCAAGAAAGGCCAGATGCAATCTGCTGCAAGCAACCTGACTCTCTAGAGAAGTGCCCCAAGATCAACACGTTAGCCAGTGTTACTCAAAAAGCAAGACAAAATTTGAGCAGGGTGCATAAAACATCACAGGTTACGGAAAGTAGCAGCTACAACAGATACAACCATGAAAACAGAAGTAGCTGGTTTGGCAACAGGGTATGCACAGTCACTGCTTCCAGGAACTCAGTTTACATACAAGCTTTACTCCTTTACCTATATAGAATAATCCTAGTTATGTTAGTGACTATATTAGAGTAACTACTTTACTTTTAATTAAAATAAGCACCTCTCTTGACAATGTAATTATATAGCATGAGAACCTGTCAATCAGGACACAGAACTGGTAGCTTCAAAATGAGAAAGTTGACGAGTAAACTATTTTCATCAATGACAACTCATCACCAGCTTGATGTTTCAGAGCCAGATGAGTGGAACAGCAAACTTATCGATGCTTTTTCAAGTAGATGACTTGCAAAGAACAAACAATACTTTAAAGACTTCCATTATCAGAAGGTTGAAGAGCCTTGAAAGAATGAAACTGAAACAAATCTCATTTCTATACTAAGAAATGAGTTTTAGCTACTTGCAAATTCTGCAAGATCTTAGCTATAGCAAGTAAATTAGTTTATGCACTCATCAGTTGGAGAATCATGCCTTCCCCTCAGGCTTTTGAGAACTGACAGATATGCCCCAAAAGGAACCTGGACATAGAACAGACGCATTTGAACCAGTGGAGAGGTCGGGGTTTGCCATTTGAAAACCACAACAAAGCATTATGGAAGCAGATATTTAAAAAGAAGCAGTAGATGCTCTGTTAGTGCCCAGCCAAGGTTTCGGAGCATCAGCCAGATCAGAACTCTGTGACCATGAAAGCAAACTAGCTTCGAGTGAACGCGCCCATTTACCAAGCATTAGCGGCTTTCCGTTTGCTTCACGTGTTAGATTTTCAAGCCTGAAACAAAATTCAGTCACTGTATTTCCATGGCAGCCACTTAGGTGCTCAGAATTTCATGGAGAAATGAAGTCCCTAGACGCTTCTGTGAGGGTAACAGGGTATACCTAAAGGATTCAGAGCTGTGGAGCCCACTCCTCCTTACTCTGTTAAGGGCTGTTAAGGGCAGCTTTGGGATATCCAAGTCCGCCACAGCGGTGTGTTACTAGAAATTGCTTGGGAAGGGCCTGGCTCTTTTGCAATTCAATGCATGGATTCTGTTCATCTTGGAGCAACTCCATAATAGATATAATGGAGATTAAACATATTCTGTGTTACTAGGAATTACTTCTAAGTAGGGTTATTGTGCCTACACACAACTGAGAAAGAAAAAAAAAATCCGAAGTCCTTTTAAAACAAGGTCGAAGCATATAGCTTTAAAAATGCCGCATGCACTTGGGCACCTCTGCAGCAGAACTGAAATCTTTGGCTACAGTAGCTCATGAAAGGATTTGCTAGAAGCCTGGGAAGTAAATTGTGCCTGCCTGCAATCCAGCAGAGAGGCACTCCTGTTTGGTAACGTAACAGCTTCAAAACAAAGAAAGGTAGAACAGTAATTTAGCTTCAGAATGGGATGCGCAGTGAGGAGAGGTCCGGTGAGTCACCACAGAACTCCCGGGGGGAACACACACTTTTGAGGGACCACGGAATACAAGGCGCATTCACGTGCTCCATTACCAGCGGTAACGCACCACAGGCCAGCAGAGCGGAGACTTTCTCCCTCAGCAAGGGAATTACTTGCAAGATAACGTTATCCCAGCAACCATTACTGCTTGTGCCAGGACATAAGCCACATGCAGGCCTACTTGAGGCAACACTACCAGGCGCCCACACCAGTTCCAGGACCTCCCATGCTACCAAGGGGGAAAAAAAGAAAAAATACAGGTAGAGAGAAGTGCTCAGAAATTTGCTCAATAGCACACTAATAAGTATTTAAGCTGTAGGCCGAGGCCCAACATGACACACTGCTAGACTACATGTTAAGCAAGTGTGTTCATGTCTCCTTCATAAGGGTATTTATCAGATTCTTGAATTATAAAAACAGTACATTCTGAGAGCACTATGTCATCCTGGACTGACAAACTCAACAGCGAGGAACACTAAAGGTTACACGCCAGACCCTTCTGCTTCCTCTGGTCTTGAAGCTTATCCCTTTTAGCCAGAGCGATGCCAGCCTAGCCCTTAAGCTGCTGCTGTTATTCCCTACCCGCACGCCATTTTAATTCTCTCAAAGCAGGGAAACACTCCTGCTCTCACGTGATGTTTATTCTTAGAGACGATCCCAGGGATTTTTATTTAGCTAAGTTCAGTCATGCAGTTGGCCAAGTGCCATAAGAGCATCACAGAACTCCTGAGTTCTGAAAAAGAAGCAGCATTAGTGCAGTATAGACATATTAATAGCATTAAAAGTGGCAGGTTTTGCAAGAAAGACCTGGGTAATTGAAGATAACTAGCTCTCCCCAGAAAGTTGTTACTGCTGTACCACGTTCATGACAGGCTACAGAAAAAAGCACAGCCTGTAGTCTGAGGTCAATTTAACTGCTTATACCGTTCAAACAGCTGAACCTAATTCCTCCCAAGCTAGTCAAAAGAACAACTCTGACCATTTGAGCCTTTCCACTATAGAATCATAGAATCTTTGGGTTGGAAGGGACCTTTAAAGGTCATCTAGTCCACCACCCCTGCAGGGACATCTTCAATTAGATCAGGTTGCTCAGAGCTGGTTTTAACAACAGAACTCCTGCCTAAGAAAGCAACCAACATTAGCTACTAGTGACCGAACTAGAGCAACTAGAACCACATTTAGAAAAAAACTCTCAACAATAACTGCAAACTTAAGTCTGGGAGAAATACAATCAAGTCAGTGAAAGCACTGCTCCAGTTTTTTAGTTTTTCTTCTAAGAAACATGCTCAAATGTTGCAAGCAGATGAATGCAGACTTAGTTCAACTAGAACAGTGCCTACGTGGTTTATCTGGTTAAAGGTTTATGTAAAGTGGAGAAAAACCAACATGTCTTGTTAGTCAATGCTTGCATCAGGTTGGAGTATGGCAAAACCCTGAAAGGAGCTACAGCAAGAAGCCTTATGTTACTTCTCAGTCTCAAGGAACGTATGTGAGAGTAATTGTTTCTCTTTGTTCATGCCCATTGGTTTTTGAAATCTGATGGATTTTCAACAGTGGCAACAAGGGGAAGAACACTCATTTCTGAAATGAATTAATGCAGAAGAATAGTTTCCACCTTCCAAAATGTATGCAGGAAGCCAGCAGAGGAGGAAGGGAGTAACTACTGCAGTTCAACCACTATTGTATTTGTATTTCCGTACTCTTGATAACAAATACATTCAACTATGGCTGAAAAACAAGATATTGGTTAGAAAACAAAAGCTGAGCTTTCATGAAAGAAAGAGCAATAAAAGAAATTTCAAGTCTCCCTGCAATGCTATCAGGTACGGTCTATTAGTTTCTTTAGAGAATCATTCACTTCCTTAGTGCAGGTATGGCTGCAGTATCCAGTATCACAGCATTGTACCCTTTGACACAGGCCATTTTCCTTCCAAAAAGAGAAGGATAAGGGGACCAAATAGATAATTGTTCACTGTGGTACTAAAACCACCACTTTTTAAAAGAAAGGGTTCTGCCCGCATCTTTCTAAGGAAGTAAAAGCATATGTTTTAAGTGACATAGTAGCATTGCCTTCTTCTCAAGGGTTCTCTTACTTCAAGGGCTAAACATTCTCAGTTCCATTCTCGGCATTCTCAACCTGGAAGGTCAGCACATACTTCCTCAAGCCCCTTTTCAAAGGGTGGGTGATAATGCACCAGCCCCTCCTGCAGCAAACTGCAAAGTCCTCTCAAAAAGAAAGCAATCACACTTGGTTTGCTAAAGCAGAGGCAGAGGAAGTTCGTTCTTACCTGCTTGCCGTATCTGAGTAGAACTCTCCGTAGGCAGAGCTCTGCTGCTGGAGAGGAGCAGGGAGTCACACAGCAAGTAGCAACTACTTGCTCCTACTACAATTATGTCAGCAGCAGCAACCCCAATCTAGTTCACTTTTAATCAATAAAGTTGATCCTGAAAATGTGGTTTTGTGCATGCTGCTTCACAGTTAGAACAGTTATACAAAAAATATAAAAACATTACCTCCTGGATTAATTTAAAAGTACTTTCTCCCCACCGATACACATGTAACCAATACCATAACCAAATGAAGTTCTAGGTGCCACCAGTTGTAGTTTAAGAAAACAAGATGACCAAACATGCAACTGTGCTTGGTTGAAAGAGCTCATAACAGAATAAGTAGGAAGAACCCATTCATTTCTAAGTGACAAATCTGAGATTAATGGATTTTGGGTTTGTTTTGTCAAGTACCCAGGATATTCCCCAGTTGGGAGAACCCAGGATATTCCTCAATCAGGCCATCCAACAAGAACCGACCAGCCAGTGCCAGACTCACACAAACACTTCCCCCTTCCTGCCTGCTCTCCCGGGCTCCTCCAAAGGATGTTGGGGAGGAAGTTGCCTTTATTCATCTAGGCAGTCAATGAGCATGGATTAAATGTTCCCGGATAAATTACTTCAGGAAGCATTTTTAGCTGCTGAATACAGTCTGTGGGAAACACCTGCTTGGTTTCCATGTCCTGAAACCATGGAACAACAAATGTTGAGAGGTACAACTACATGCATCCCTGGGACTCCAGGAGGCAGCTTACATCGTAACTGGCATTTTTGTACAATGGAGAAAAGGAGGAAAATTATAACATAGCAAACTCACCCCCTTAGACAACTTGGGAGTTAACAACATGACCAAGTAAATTGAAGTCTGAGATCAATTCCAGACAGCCAAGGAGTCTGGCAGACATTAAGACCACATTGGTCAAAGCTAAGTGAAGTGGAAAGGGAGGAAAAAAAGAAGTTCAAGACCAGAACATGCAGGAAGGGCATTTACACACTTATGTCATCTTCTCTGTTCAGCTGCACATAGTGCTCACTCCCTGCAGGAGAAGGTGACAGTCCACCTGCCATGACCTCTTTAGCTCTATCAAGGTCACAGTGAAAAGCATGCACAGCATTCCGGGCACCTCCCCTCCCTCCATCCCCCTCAGAGGGAGATAAGCCATCTTATTTGGCTTTTAGTCAAACAGCTTTTAGACAACAACTTAAGATGGTTTGGCAGGCAGACACAGTACACAGTATAAACAACCGGTGGTGTGGCTGTCCCTAACTAAGCCTGGTTCCAGTCACACAGCGAACGGATACACAAGAGCATCAGCCCAACTGAAAAGACAGAACTTTGCACCTATGACATTATCTCTGCACCTGCCATTTAAGGAGACCTAAAAAGACATTTTAGGAACAATTTTATCCCAAACCCGTAACAAATGTTTAGGAGACATAAGAGGCTACTGTCACTTCAAGACAGTTTCAGTAAATTATAGTAGATACAGTTGGTGATGTTAAAAAAAGCTGTAATTGAGCTGCATCCATTTGACTCCTCTGCTGCCTTTACAGCCAAGTACCATTGCATGGTACTGGCAGACTGACATTAAAAGTTTAGTCATTTTTGTACAAGACTGTGCCCTGTGTTTCATTGTTTTACATTCTAAACTTCCTTAAGGTTAAGGCAGAAGGAATTATTAATTAGTGGAGTAAACGGGCTGATACTGCTCCCAGGACTTGAAGAAATAGGCAGCATTTGAGAACAATCACTGTCAAGCTAATCAAACTGCAATGTAGAAGACACCTGGGTCCCTCAGTCTGTATAAACATCATGAAGAAATTGTAATTTCTTCAATAAAACATGTTAGGTGAGCACTTGTACCTCAAATATCCTCAGACTGCAGATGTGATGATAGACTCCAGTGGAAGCGTAGCTTTATGGTGCCTTCCACAAAAGAAGGCTAGGACAAGAAACTTGGATGATCTGCTGCTCCAAATTCCTAACAAATCAAATCAGACTTGTTTTTTCTTAGCTTAGTTTGACCATTTTGATCTTTTGCAGTCCTCTTACTCTGATAAAAACATCAGAGTGACCAAGTTGAACAAGATGTCCATCCTTTGCAGCAGAAAAAGCAAGAAAAGAAGGTCCAGTTGACCAGAAAGAACATCCCTCAAGTCACACACCAGCCCTGCTATCTTGAACAGAAGCAGGAGAATAAAGTTAGAAGCTTTAATGAATACCCAAAAGGAAGGATGCAAAAAGAGTAAACAGAGTGTTTAACATAAGAATGGAAAGGTAACTGTATTTCAGATATGTTTATTCTGCAGAAGTTCAAGTCACAGAACTGTGTGTGTAATACCTTTTAAAGACATGCAGGCTCTCCCAGAGTCCACTTAACACTCCACTTGTCATAGCCAAGCATGCCGGCTCTGCCAAGCTTTGCTACTGAACTTCTCTTGGAGATTTTGACATTTCAGAACTCTATACAGTAGCTGTATTTCCCAAAACAGATTAAGTTTTAGTATGTACACAGAGCTGTATCAAAACTTTGCTTTTAATTAAAGATTTAGTGTTGTGTCATTAGAAAAAGTAGTTCATACCTCAAAAGCAGGTGTTCCCTTTAGCAGGTACTGCAGTCCTCAGAAACTGCTTATCTGCAAAATACAATGCACGCACAATTAAGATGAAGCCATACAATTACAGAGTACTTGGATGTAAGCTTATTAGGGGTGGCTAGGAGATGATTTATGTTACTCAAAATTAACTAAATCTTGAGAAGTTTTGCTACGGTCCCACCACAGCCAACCAGGCAGCTTGCTTTAATGTTCATTCCTTGACAGGAACGCTATCTAGCTATTACTATTTCACATCAACACTTTCTCAAGCTATTAAGGATATACCATGAAAATTGTGACCAACGTTTCCCTCATTATGCATCTTAATCGTTGTGGGGGTTTTTTGTTGTTGTTTGTGGTTGTTTTTTGGCAGGGGTTTGGGTTTGCTTTTTTACAAACACACCATTGAAGCTGAAGTAATCCAGGACGATTAGGACACCTCTCCATTAAGCAGTATTTCAGGTGTTCCTATAATGGCTTAAAAGCTCTCAAAGTCAACTGTTGGGCATACACCTGCATAGCCACCTGCGACAGCCAGGTTTGATTCACAAGTTGATTTTTATCTGACTGAGATGAACAAAGCTAAAGAGGCACCAAAACATCTGGGGCCCAATTTATCTGTTGTTATTATTATGTAGAGTCACTGTGCAAGGCACTCTAAAGGCTTTCATATGGCAGAACTGTCACATTTTAGTCCAAGACAAGTGAAAAGCAAAGATGAAGCTCTTTTTGTTCAATAAAGCCTATACCGCTCCAAGCAGTTTTCTGTACTTCCAAACTTCAGAGTGGAGCCCCTCACAATGTTATTAATACATCCACAAGTCAAAACCTTCAGGTATTGCTAGTCGTGTTACTCAAGTAGAAACACATATGCTGTATTCTTGTAAGGATTACATTAATGATACTTGGATTAATGTTTTAAGGGCATAGAGATCAAAAGAAAAGGAAATCATGAGCTGTATTTCAGTTGCACATAGCAGGCTATTTTCTGTACATCTCAGCAAAGCTGTACCCACCAGCTTTACGAGGGAACCATCTCCTCATCTGCCGGGTGTTGTAAAATATTGTGTAGAAAAATTTGGGACATGCTTCATTCATTAGTGTTTCTTTATTGTAAAACAAGCATATCTACACACAAAATAAATTCTATCAAAATAATACTCCTTATATTCTCCTTGCAGCACTACGCAGAAAAGAATATAAACTAAGCCGCACGAAGTCAGTTAAGTATTTCAATCTGCACGGAGAAACATCCAACTTGTTCTTCACCATAGCAAAGTAATCAAGCCAGTCTCACAACAAAATATCGTCTCAGTACCTGCTTATTACTGCAAAGTCCTGTAAAAACACTAATGCTTGTTCCTCTCCCTACAGATGCACATTTCACATTACATGGAAGTAAAGTCATAGTCACAGGATCATTAAGGTTGGAAAAGACCTCCAAGATCATCAAGTCCAACCATCAACCCAACACCACCATACCCACTAAACCATGTCCCCAAGTGCCATGTCTACACGTTTTTTTGAATACCTCCAGGGATAGTGACTCCACAACTTCCCTGGGCAGCCTGTGCCAATGTTTGACCACTCTTTCGGTAAAGAAATTTTCCCTAACACCCAATCTAAATCTCCCCCGGCGCAACTTGAGGCCGTTTCCTCTCATCCTGTTGCTGGTTACTTGGGACAAGAGACCAACACCCACCTCATTACAACCTCCAGTCAGGTAGTTGTAGTGTGCAAATGCTAGAGCTTTCAGTTAAATGAGGAAAAACAGTCCATTGAAGAGAGTACCATTTCAGCTTTAATAACTGGTAAAGCACTCAGGAGTGAGAAAAACCTTCTGAAAAAGGAGTCCTGTTCCCTTCAGAAGGGGTGAAAAGGAGAGTTACTAAGTTAAGGAATGGAGAAATATCCTGTGTATGATTCAGATACACGAGTATTGTGAATGAGCTCTTGCTTGTGTGGTAACACTAATGCTCCCCTTCCCAACAGAAGAAAACTCTGCTAATGCACATCATAAACCACATTTTCTTGTTCCACATCATTATTTGCATCTAGTCACCCTGTGATAAATTGGGCCATCAAGGTTCTTCTCCCCCACTACTTCCAATTGATGAACACCCAGATCACATCTAAAGGAATCAAGCCCTAAACGCACAGACCGACAGTCTATTCCATTAAAGTTCATCCCACATCTGTTGCTGGGATCCACCAGGTTATTACACTCTCACACAAGATACTCCAATCTCTTTGCATTGAAAACACCAAACTTGACCTTGTTTGTTAAGGAAAAAAAAAAAAAAGAAAAACCCCACATCCCTACCTTTTGCAGAAGAACATTAAAGAAAAGTATTAGCTCCTTTTTTAGTGCTGGGCATTGCTACTCCATGTCAAATTGGGTAGCGCTGTATCAGCCACGGTTCCAATACCAGTGAAGTAAAAACTACCACAGTTTCTTGGTCTGGGCAAAACCATTCCTCCTTTGGTAAGCCTGCATCTCTAGTTGTTCTTTAAATAAACCCTGAAGGAAAGCATTCCTGTACTACCAAGGTGGTCTTTACTATTCACAGTTGTAAAAGATTGCTTTTTTCCTTAAGTATGGGGTGTTCTTGACTGACAAGCAGAAATGCTAAATGAACTGTCTGTCTTACCACCCAAACCGACAGATTTGCTAAAATTGCAGGTGTGGCTGCAAAGATTTTTTTATGCGCTAGGTCTTAAGGTAGTCTAAGATAGACTTTACCTTGTCCCCTCACATAATAAATTGAGGAATACTCCAACTACTTATAGAAGTTTTGATGTACAGCAGGGGAAAAAAACAAAGTCATTTGTCACCTGGCCAGCTAATACTGACCCACGTGTTCCATTATTAGCCATTATTATTTTCCAGTTTCGAGACATATTACTGGGAACTACTTTAACTTTAAGAGATACTCGTCTATACATTGCAACCTTGATTCCAAGTTTGCAACTTTATTTCTGCCCAACACAATTTTTATGCAAGTCACACTGAAAAGCAACACAGAGGAAAAGCAGTCTATTATTTCATTTACATCCCACACCACACCCACTCTTCATTTTTATCTTGCCTACGCTATCAAAAAACAGGTAATGCCTGGTATGCATACTGTCCCATCATGTTTGCTATCCCTATAATACCCAGTTTCACGTCCTGCACCAGTAGTTCTTGTTCCTCAGCTCTTCTGGTTCCCAAGCTCCTTGCACTTTTTTTACTAAACATTTCAATGGCTTCTCTAACTTCATCCCGTTTTCTACAGATTTCCCCCCCGACCAGCTGAACTACCTGCATCCCATTAATACACTAGAATCCTTTTTGCTTACTACCCAGTCTCACACCTTCTGTTTCTTTCTCACCTGAGAGTTCACCAAATCCACCCCACCTATAATGGAACAGTTATTCTGAGAGTCCCGAAGCACATACGTATTTCAGAGCACACATTAACAATTCTTTTTGGCTTTTCTTAATTTTAAAGGTTCTTGCTACTTTAAGTAGCAACTGCTTGTCCCTGCCAGTTTCCAGTGGCAGCCCTTTTGGGGATGGAGTAAACTACCACCTCTCCTTGGTCTGTGAGAAAAGCATACAACTTACCTTGGTAAGCCACCCAAAACTGATGCAAGACAGAATCAAGGAAGCAATTCCCTTACATCCACCTCACAAAAAATATCGTCATTAGACAGTCTCTAGTTCAACTAATTTAGTACTTTCTCTATGAACAGTGCTTGTCTCAATCTGCGTTTATGTTGCTGTACTGCCAAAGACAGATATTAGAGCAAACCTGCAGTTACTTTCAGGATTATCACTCTTACCCCAGCTAAATGGAATGCACTTCAGTGCAATTAAGTTTATAACAGAAAGAATGTGCCATTCGACATATCAGAGGCCCTTATAGGCTCCCTCAATCTCTCTTAACAAGCAAGACTGTTTTCTTATGCCCAAATTCATAAGACTATTTCCCATATCCTGGGAGAGAAAACCACTCAATCTTTTAGTTTCCGGCTGTCTCTCACCCTTCATACTCTGTTTCCCAATCTCTAGATAAACAGCTTCCTTTAAATAGCTCTCCATCTTAAATATGCATGGTACATGAAGATCACTTGATAGGAAAAGCCGAGAGGGGCGGCACACATTGCAGCTACAGCATTCCAGAGGCAAAGCAATATCACATCATTCAAACACAAAGTCTTGTAAACCCCAAGCTATATATACACATGGTGGCCATGAAACCTGGAGATTAAGGCATCTCAGATTTTCATCCCAGTCCTTTCCTAGAGGAATAATGTCAGCAGCAAATTAATTACAACAACTTGACACAAGGAAAACCACCTTTATAACCACAATCTTGGCTCCTTGCCCATAACTGAACTCACCAAGATCCTAAAACAAGAATTTATTCTAGAATATATGGTGGACTTCTTTCCTCATGGATACCACTGCCCAATATTTAATGAATTTTTGTTGAGCATCAAATTCCGGTTCCCACACTTGCATGAGGCACCTCAAAGCTGAGAGTATTCAAAAGAGATTGCTTTTAGATTTGATTCTAGGCTTTGGAGTAGAGCTTCTCCCAGGAGAAAAGGAAGTCCTGAACTCTAAGAGTGAATAATTTTCTCAGGAAACATTCATGAGCAGCAAGTCAGACTTTTACAGTAGTCACGTAACATGTACTACTTGTAGAAAGAAACTGCAGGTAGCACATGGAAGAACAAAGGTCTTTTACTGTAAAGCAAGCAGATACTCTTCATCAATATCCATATTTAATCCTTATGAAAGGGGACAGGCTTTAACAAATAGTCTTCTGTAGCAATTCAGGTCGACAAAGCTGAAGAAACAGTGAGGTTCATACAATCAGAGAGTAAATAAGTACCTGCACAAGTGTAGGTGTTTTTATAGCACAGTAGATTTTTGTATGTCAAGAGCAATCTGAATAAAGAAACTGCATGCAATGATTCTAGAAAGTTGGAAGAGTCACTCACAGATTGCCAAATCACCACTGTCAAGGACCAAGGACTTTTCAGAATGACCCCAAAAGGCTGGACAGTGCAGCAAACGCTAATTAACAGGTAAGCTCCAGCAGCCAGTGGCCTTTGGTTAGTTAGTGTACAACCAAAGAACATGGGGAGGGTGGGAGCGAGTAGTCAACTGCATTACAAGACAGAGTACACATGACAAGAGGCTGAAAACACCCAAAGAAGGATGAGATGAAATTACTTTGACAGAAGTGATTTTTGAATCTTTCCATAGATCTTTCAGATGTGCCAAAACAGAAGAAACCTACCCCAAAAAAACGCACACACAAACAACCAGATCCACAAAAAGAAAGCACCAAAAACCAAGGCAGAAAATGAGAAACAAAGCACATTCCTTTTCAGTAGAAGCTCAATAAAAAAAAGACAGTGATTTAAGCAAGACCAAAGTACCTTTTTTCACAGTTGAGGAACTCTGCTGCTAACAGGACTAAATTAGCTAAAATTAGCTATCACAGTTGCATTCCCAACAGCACCTCTAGCTTCCTGTGTGGATGAGTAGTTTTGGTGAAAGCAGTTCTAATTTGGGTTCAGAGCATGCAAATTTAAGGAGAATACTGATTTCTAGCCAGTTCCTTCCATGAACACTGATGCATAAGAAAAATTGTCTTCCACATTCAAGTTTAATCCTCTTCTGAAATATTTATTTTTGGAACAATTCATTGAACAGTAAGCCTTCAGCCTAGCCAAGTTACATCCAAAAATAAAGGTATTAAGAATTAATTCAGGAATTCTTCCTACTGTTATATCTAATCAATACAGATCCACTGTGACTCCTGTCATATGCTTTATTTGTCCAAGCACATGCCTGCGCCCACACTAAGACAGCATTACCCAGCAACCTGCCATCTTTTTGGATAATATAGACCAGAGGTAGGCATTTGATTTGAGATGTTGTGGGGATTCACGAAGTAAAGATTTAGTTGCATGCATATTAGAAAAAGGAGCTGTAAGAACCTGGGCCAAGTCTTGAATTATGACTGACAGAGTAACACACTCCAGTTAAACTATACGCAACTGAAGCTCATCCAGCGGCCGTTTTGCCTTAGCTGGGGCTCAACATTAACGATCATCTGAGGAGGACTGTCCTGGTTTCAGCCAGGATAGAGCTGGTTTTCTTCACAGAAGCTAGTGTGAGACTGTGTTTTGGATTTGGGATGAGAAACTGTTGATAATGTGCTGATGTTTTTGGTTGTTGCTGAGCAGTCAAGGACAGTCCAGCTTCTCATGCTGGCCGGCCAGCGAGCAGGCTGGGGGTGCACGGGGAGCTGGGAGGGGACACAGCCGGGACAGCTGACCCAGACTGGCCAAAGGGATATTCCCTACCATACGACGTCATGCCCAGTACATAAACTGGAGTTGGCTGGGGGGCGGAAATCGCTGCTCGGGGACGGGCTGTCGATCGCCGGGTGGTGAGCAATCGCTGTATTGGGCATCACTTGTTCTTGTACATTCCTGTGTTGGTATTATCATTGTTGTTTCCTTCTTTCTTTCTGTCCTATTAAACCATGTTTATCTCAACCCACGAGGTTTTTTTCCTAATTCTCTCCCCTGCCCCACTGTGGGAGAGGGAGTGAGTGAGCGGCTGTGTGGTGCTTAGTTGCCGGCTGGGGCTAAACCATGACAAGGACAAAGAGAAAAAGGAGCTTTCATTATTCAAATTTCACTTGTCCTCTAATGAAAGGCTGCTAAACTGATTGCGCTTCCTGCAATCACGAAGGAACATGAAGGCTACCTCCCCGCTAGGAAGTTCAATGTCAGATTTGACTTAACGTGCGCAGGACTGCGGTGACTAGGAAGGGGCTGCATCCACACTTGTAAAGTCTTACTCTTTAAACCAGGGTGGCTACATGCAAACGGGCTCTTGAGAACAGTTCTGGTCCACGCTAGCTCTTGAACAGCATCCACCAGTGTCTGGGAGAGTACTTTTGCCCTAGGCCAAAGATTGCAACAGGAAATATTCTAAAAGCAACAGCACAGACGCAGTATTCCAGCGCTACCAGAAGTCACCAAGCATCATGTAATTCACTGGCACAGGCATAGCCGGAGATGACAGACTATGAGAAGCTTTTACTCAGTAAACTGTTTTAATATTCATGTCATCCCAGCTTCCTGGAGACTCCAGCTCATCCTCATCTGCCGCTATGAAAGAGCGTACCACCAAGGAAGTCCCCCCAGCCCACTACTGTAAGAACCAGGGTTATTTGCAAGGTCTTACCTCTCAATGCCTTTTAAAAAATTTTCATTTTTCCTAGGCTTCAAAGAGTCTTTCATAAAGTCTCTCTGCTCTAGATTGTTCCTTTTATCCAAACCAGATGTCTGGCACATCTGTTTTTCACAGGTTATTCATTAAGAGATTAATATGGGCAACCAGCAACTCTCCACATACCCTCCTCTGCAGTTTTCTTCTACCCCTTCACAGTGTAAGCCACTCATTCATAACAACTTCAGCTAAAATAGAGGGCTATTCCCAACCCAACTCCCTCTCAACTCATATCGATTCAATGCCTTCACTTTTCAAAACCGAGTTCATCAAATAGCTGAAGTGTGAAGTGATCATAAGATTTTACCAGTGGCTAACCTACAACTGCCACCTCTTTAACCTGAAATACTGCCGAGATGACTGGCTGCCTGGATGCATGTTCTCTCATTCTCCATAGAATCACAGATGGGTTTGGGTGGGAAGGGACCTGTAAAGGCCATCTAGTCCAACCCCCTGCCATGAGCAAGGACTTCTTCAACCAGAGCAGGTTGCTCAGACCCCCGTCAACCTGACCTGGGATGCTTCCAGGGACAGGGCAACTACCACCTCTCTGGGCAACCTGGGCCAGTGTCTCACTACCTTCATCATGAAAATTTTCTTCCTTATGTCTCGTCTAAATCTAAACAGTAATATATGTTATAAATCTAAATACAATTATATATGTTGCCCCACCAGCTATTATTTCTCAGCTGTGAAAAATCTTGTTCTTGCTTTGCAAAAGGAACTTCTTTGAGCTCAATCCTATTCAAGCCATAGTTAACGCTTCATTTTTGCCCCATGGAGGCAGGCAGCAGTCATTTCCAGACACAGGTGAAGGAGGCTAAGGAAGAAGCGTAAGACTTCTAACTGCAAGCCATAAAAGGCACTGAGGTCCCATGCCCAGCAAACAAGCCTGAAATAGGTTTATCAGTAGCCAAGTTGTAACAGGCTGTTCAACACGCAAAACAAAAAGCATCCTTCTCTTACTCATTTCACCCGCACTACACCCTTTTAGAGCAGCAGTAGAGACCACCGCTGTTTTCCCACACCCTAATCTAGCAAGTCCCAAGATGGTTCAAGAACAGGGCTGTTTGTTTTCTTTCGCAGGTGACAAACTCTCTCACTACACAGATCAAAGAGTCAATGGAGTGGTCAGTCACATATGCACATTTAAAAATATAATGTGAATATATATATATATATGAAAATAAATTTAAAAAAAAAAATCCATCTGCTGGTGCACTCGTGAATGGAGAACACCATAATCTCATTTGGACTATGAGATGTTGTCTTTCCTCGACTTTGGAAAAGCAAAGCCAAGAAGGAAGTTGCAGGTGTCAACAGCAATTTTACAAAATTAGGCCAGATTAAAGAATGCGTTGTCTGCAGTGTCAGCTAATGTACTAGCATGGGCAAACAAGAGAGGAGCTTGGATTTCCCATTTCTTTGGGACCTTGAAGACGGCCTCAGTGATAACACAGTACCATGGCAACTGCTTTAAAGTAAAACAACTATTGGAGGAGACTTCTGAACCATATCTGACATTTTACTATTGTAAGAAAGGAAAGCATGCAAATTCATGAGACTTACATCTACTTACGTTTTCAAGGTTGATGCCTGCCAACTTTCATAATTTAAGTGCCAGAGTTGCCCATTAATATCTCCTCACACCCAAGTTCCCTGCAGAGGTCACAATCCTCCTCTGGTACCAGGGCTCCTCCAGCAGCAAGCGCAGTATGGGGAGGATCAAACCGCTGGTACCTATGGACGGCAGTGACGAGGGCAGGGGAGAGCGCTGCACAGCTGCGGGTCACTTTTCAGGAATACTGTTAATTGACTTCACTGAGCACTGAAGTGCTCAGCACATCTTAAAAACCCACCTACCAAGCCACTGTAATTTTTATGTTAAAGGATCCACACAGAGAGCAGCAAGTGCTCTTTAAGTTGAGGTTTCCTGGGTTGTTTTACAGGGACTTGAGGACTCAAATACGGCAGTACCCTTGACCTGTGCTTCTTCATCCTGGCTTGCAACTGCCCCAGTCTTGACACAGAAGTACCTTTAAGATGGAAGAATCAAGTAAATCATAAATCTCTCTATTTTCACTTTGGAAACTTACTTCTGACAGTAGATTTTACATGGAATGCTTTGGAGAAAAAAAGCCCCCCCACAAAAAAAACCCATCAAGTACCAAAATTAAGCAGATTACATGCTGGCAGCCTGACCAGCACCCTGGGTTCAAAGCTCTGAAAGTCCATGTTATCTACTTAAAAAAATAAAAGATGTCTCCATGCTATTTATGTAGACTAAATTCTCATGCCCAGATGTGCTCTAAAGAAACACTAATATCTAAGCAAATCAGTTTGACAGATTTAATAACCTGCATATTTTAGGTTAAACATTTAAGATGTTTGGGAACACTTAAGAGGAACTGAACTAGGCATTAACCATGTCCTTTAAAATCAGTCACACCATCACTACAGAAGGTGAGCAAGACTAAGATGAATCCACTCAATAGCAAATTCAGTATCTCCTTTGTTTACAGTGATGCATTTTATGAACTAGTTGCTCTTTACAGACGCAGTTCTGCGTTAAGACCACACATTTCCATAACAAGCCACAGGACAGAGCTTCCATCATGGCTCTATATTCTATTACTGTCCTCATCGCACTTTCAGACATAACAGGAAGCAACATTTTCAGGAGACAGAGATGCTTGTCCCTTGCATATAATGGGGCATCAAAAGAGATTTCTCCGCTTTCTCAAGAGGCAAAATGGCAGCAAGGAACAGAAGGAGTAAGGGTGGGGGGACAGAGGAATAAACAACACAAAAACCACACACACTTAACACTGCTACTTAAGTGCTAGAAATCAATGTGCTTTTCCGCTTGCTTTTTGTGGAATCTGCTCCTGAACACAGATGCTGCTTTACAGGAAATTCTATCTTCCTTCACCCGATATGTACTAGCCTTGCACACACGAGCCTCACAGGTTGGTTTCCAGTGCCTCCGTTACAGAAATTGGAGATGCAGTTGAGCAGAACAGCTCTAAAGGGTATGAACAGCAGGGCTGGTGTCAGAACAGCCAGATAAGACCTTATTAGGAACACTTAACACTCCTCATTAGTCACAGGTGAGCAAAAGCATCCCAAGGGCAAGCCACATGCACACCATTTCTTAAAACAGATGAAGGGAGGAAAACAGCACTTCCTCTGTGTACAAGAGCTGCTGTTTGAAAAAGGGCAAATGGGCATGGTAATTCCCCTTGTCTCCAACACTTAAGTTTAGTCCATGCCAAAATTCAATAGTAACAGATTACAAACAACAGAACCTGATTTTGCTCTTACATTTCCCTATCAATTTCCGTATCAATTTCGGGACTGTTATTTAGCCGATGATGATACAAAAGATGCATCCCTCTTATTAGGCAGAGAGAACTTTTTTTTTTAATGATGACAGACAGCAATACAACTAGTACACCAAGGAATACATAAGAAAAAAACCAAAACAGTAATCTTAATTTTTCCACCGCACAAAGATAACAGGTTTAGAGTCTCTGCATCATCAATAGATTTCTCTCGGCATTCTCAAGAGCCAAAACATTAATATGGATAAGAAGGAGGAAGGCGAAATGAAGCATTTAAACCCAGTGCACAGGCACATGATCATTGCTACTGAAGTGCTTGAAATCATTGAGCTTCCCTACTTGCTTTTCTGGCATCTGCTACTCATAAACCAGCTGCTGCCCTGCACATCTGTAAGACAACCTTCACCAACCTCCCGCCAACAGAGAGGACTGGCTAAAAGGAACCAAGGCGCAGTCTGCGCCAGTGCCACTGCAGGGGCAGATTACCTTCCCGAGCACAAAGTTAAAACTCTTCACAGCTTAAGTGATCCGCTACATTTGACAGCTGAATATTTCAAATCTCGCTATTTCAGAGTCTGGATTGCACATTGGAGAATTACAGATCCTCGCTGTAGTTCTATAGCGTGTGAAAACATACTCCACTCAACTGTAATAAGCACTGCAAGACAACCCTGGCAGAGGCTGGGCAGAGGTTCCTCCTCTCTCTCCTTCAAGCTAAAAGGTCTTGCCAGGAGTCATGGCTATTCAGTAGCACAGAGAATATATACTTCACCTAGTATCAAAATTACTTCTAGACTAGAGGCCATCCTCTAACAGAAAAGTTAATGACACTCAAAAGCATTACAGACACAATATAAAGTGTTATAATCAATAAAAGCAAGACCATTCAGAATATGACTGTATTCCAGAAGCTTTCAGAGCACTCGTTGCTCAAAAGCTTTACACAGAAGACACAGGTTTCACTGCAATTATGCAATATCAGTGTCCTGAGATAGCAAAGCTATGGAAATGGTGAAGTCCTGATTACATATAGACTTTGTCAGGGCCTCATCAAGACCCCAGCTGTGCAAAAATCACCTGTGGAACATCCCACATTCTCCCAGTTACTTCAGGAGAAGACTCAAAACATCATTTCACCTCTCCTTCCCACCTGACTGACGTGGCCAAGCTAGAGCTGGCCCCTCGGGTTAGGTGGAACCAAGAAGTTAGGACAGCTCTGAGTGACCTCCAACACACAGACCAACCTCGCTACCACACACATTCAGAAACAAGCACTCTGGCACTAAGGGGAGGTGCAGGGGAATGAAAGAAAACAAACGTTCTCCCACTATTTATCATACAGCACCAACATTTAAGACTATGTCAGAATAACTAAAAGTGGATTTTTTCCTGTAAGGTGTAAGCAGAGAATGATATCCATACCTGGTGAAATGGAAGAAGGGGAGATAGAGGTCAGAACAGTGTAGCCAGATAGGATTAAGATCATTAACATTTAGTTATTTGCATATCACATTTCCAAGGCATAAAGAAGCCCATCTTACCCAAGCTTTTGGGGTTTTCCGTAAGTCTTAACACTTTGAAGTGATGTAAAAAAAGAGTCCTGCTGCAAAGGAAATTTTTGTCTCTCCAAGAGGAGCAGTCCTTGGGACTCAGACTGAACAAGGCAAAAATGTCAGTCTGTAAAAAGTAAATTTTCCTTTTTTACAAGTGGGCTGAAAAACCAAGCAGCCAGAATAAGAGTCAGCAGTTTGCAAACAGACTGAACATTTAGCTTGAGCTAGAACAGGTTAACACATTCTGCATCAAAACTATGGCTGTTTCTGAAAGACAGTATCACTCCTTAGCAAATTCAAGACAGAAGTGACTGACCTTGAAATTACCCAATAAATCCTTCAGCTGTTTATTTACAACTGTAGAAGAATAATAAAGGTTTCTAAAGAAAAAAAGTTTCTAAAGCTAGCAAAAAAAATTAACTTGAACAGAGGAAGAACACTAATTACCCATTATGCAACTGCCTCCAAAAACAGATTTGTTCAATTCAGCATGAAAAAGTGAGACGGAGTGTTAGTACCTCAGATGACAGCAGGTTACAACAAGGTGCAGACAGCTATGTTAAACCAGAACAGATGAACAAATTGTTTCAAGATCTGAGACACAATATACGTAACTGCGCATTTGACACAGATAGGCTCTTAAATAATACCCTGTAGAAGATGGCTGCGGAGCAGAGCACCACAGTGCGAGACCATTCATCCAGCATTCATTCTATCCTGCCCTAAGACACTGCAATGCATTGTTAAACATGATTTTTTTGTTTAACCTATCCGTAGTTATGGCCATGGCAAAACCAGCCAGAGGTCTGGATGACAAGAGATTCATGCACTTTTATTTTGCTGCATTTTTGCAAAATGGCTATTCAATCACAGTAAATAAAAAGTGAGATGGAGAAGAACTGCAGGAAAAAAGGAGAGAGACACTCAGCATCTTAGAAGATTCCTTCCCCCCCACAGACCCTATTTTATTTTGGTGAATGCAGAGGAGCGGTGTTAGTTTGTCAGTGTTCTCACAACAATGATACCCGAAACAAAGGGATCTTGGTGGAACAGATACTTGTCCTGTGCTTATCAAGGAAAGTGATAGCTGCTCTGAAGATGTAGTAAGATCAGCAGCAGTTTCCCATCATGACTGAAAGCATTATAATGTGCATTTTTACATCACAATCAAGCTGAATCAGTGCACAGATTTACTGCCTTAAAAATCTGACAACGTCTTCAGAAATCAAAAGCTACATGAATATGATAAATATTGTACTATGCCTGAATGAAAAAAATTCCCTTGTGAGAATGCGTCAGACATACCAATAAAACTAGTTTCCAGCACTATACTTAATCGATATGATTTCTATTCCTCATGGCTGTTGGAATTAAGAAAGCTCTGCGAAGCCACAAGATGCACAAGAAGCCTACACGCTGGAGGGAGGACACGCACACGTACTCGACACATCATCTATTCAGCGTAGCAAGGCCCCAACTGACCAATGAAACAATCCTAAGAGCTGCTCCAGTGCCAAAATAAAAGTAATTTTCTAATAAAAATCCTTCCCTCCTCCATACAGGGGCCTCGAATCCTGTGCCTAGTCTCGCTCAAGCGTGCGAGTTCCTCGGGGTGACAGTCGCGGAGCAGCTGAGGTTTGCCCTGAGGTTTGAAGGAGCAGGGGCCCCAGCCGCACACCCCCGCCGCTCCCTGTGCCGAGAGCTGACCAACGGCTTGTCAGCCCAACTCGACTCATTAAACAAATCAGAAAAGCTTACAGTTCAGTGTGTAGGTTCTTACTGCAAAAGCCAATTTAAAAAAATAGTAATTATACCATCCTGCTTTTAATCTGAACTTAAAACTTTTCGGCTCAAACTCATTACGAAAAAAGCTGTTCATATGTCCATCCGCTGTTTCATTTGCCTCCCGGCAGAGCTAAAAAATACTGCAGTTCTGCTACTGGCCATTAAACCAGCTCGAAATAAAACCAGGAACACGCTGCCATGGCCAGGTGCAGAGACGTGCCTGCTCGCTCTGCCCGCACCAGGCGCCGGCGCCGAGGCAGCCAGGCACGCAGCACCAAGTGCTATTTAAACATGTGAGGCTGGCTTTTGTCGGAGTTACTTATGAACTGGACTCATTTTTATTTTGGGTTTGTTTGGGGTTTCTTTTTTAATATTTATCTTAAGCTCACTGGCAAGATCCAGCAAAGCTGTTCCACTGTCTGCCGTTTCGATCGGCCGGTGTGTGAAAAGCAACCCTGCACCTACGGGCTGTGCTCCCAAATACCACGTTCACCACTACTGAAATGTAACTAGGCGGTGGGAGTACAGTGAAACCGGCCCGTGCAACATGCCTGACAGCTACTAACCAAACACACAGTTGTATAAACAGCTCTGTTCCTATGCCACCCAGGGTTTGGGGATTTCTAAGTCAACACCACCTGGGTGAAATGTAGTCAGTCTTGTTGGATTCAGATTTAGAAGCTGTTATAACTCTAAAATTACTAATTAATTCTTCCATAAGAAGGAAGGTTCTGGGGAGACCTTATCGCAGCCGGCCAGGACTTAAAAGGGGCTGGTAAGAGATGGGGACAGACTTTTTAGCAGGGCCTGTAGCAATCAGACAAGGGGTAACAGTTTTAAACTAAAAGAGGGCAGATTTAGACTAGATAGAAGGAAGAAATTTTTCCCACTGAGGGTGCTGAAACCCTGGCCCAGGTTGCCCAGAGAGGTGGTGGATGCCCCATCCCTGGGAACATCCCAGGTCAGGCTGGACGGGGCTCTGAGCAACCTGCTCTGGTTGGGGATGTCCCTGCTCATGGCAGGGGTTGGACTGGATGGGCCTTACAGGTCCCTTCCCACCCAAACCCTTCTGTGATTCTGATAATTTTTTTAAGGCAAATTCCAACTAAAAGGAAGACAAGTATAATACATTGTCTCATATGTAATTCTGTTCTTTTTACAGTTCTCAGCATTTCGTTAATTGACAGAAATAAAATATTTGTATTTGAGTTTTGGCCGACTCCAAACGTTTTGGCCCCCCCTACACACAGATGTTACATTTTTAACTGGAATCAGCATGCGGCTCTCAATTCATCCAAGCACAACAAATAATCATATATGGCTGAGAAACTGAAAGAAGAAAAACAATGAATACTTCAACTTCTAGTTTTTAAAGTTGACTTAGAATGAATCAAACTCACTTTGTTTCTGGCACATTGCTGAATTCTAACTCACCAAGCAAGACAGATACAAGTGTCAACTCCCACAGGAATCACAGAAGTTGAATAGCTGGGGTTTCCTCTTTCTACAGTAAATATTTCCAATCAACTGCGTATTTTAAAGTGGCAATTTTATCCTTTTAAAAATGGAAACAGGTAGAAAGCACGTGGCATTTCACCACACACCACTTGTCGTAGCTTGCCCTGCTAAAGTCCTATTGATTCCGGATTTTTACTGAAAGTCAATAATCTCATACCCAAACTCTGACCACGCGCACAGTAACGTAACATGGGGAGAGGGGGAAAAGGGTCCTCCTCTCAACGCTTTAACTCCAGAAGGCCGGAGGACTTCAGTCACAGCAACAGGAACACACTGATAGCCAGCATTGAGTAGTGAACGTACCAGGATTTACTCTGACAGTATCACTACGCAGTAGCTACGGGAGTCATTAAATATCACAGATTTACACAACAAAAACAAAGTGAATCTGAAGGGAATGTTAAATAAATGCTCTAACCCAGTTAAGAGATGCCTTCATTTCTTACTCCGGCAAGACAGAAATTCACTGCAAAATAAAGCTGGGTGAATTTAATACTGAAGGCATATTGATTCACTGTACTAAGCTTTAAAATAAGTAACTTAAAACTAGGAAGCCAGGGATCACTGCTATATCATTTTTAATTGAAATCTTTCATACAGTCTTAAAAGTCAATGTGATTGCCAGAAAAATACGTACATCAAATTCACAAGACACAGTTCTTGCTTAATCCACCTTGAAGATGAGCTCTTGTTTCTAAACTGAAGTGAAAAGCTCTACAGACGGCATCTCCTACCTGCTGCCACACCATGACTGCATCTGAACTCCCCCCAACACGACCGAACAGATTCCTCGGTGGTCAGCCGATGCAGCATACTTTTGTTTCAGCAAATAGTTAGAGCATTGCACAGTGACCGGTTGGTCACTAGGATGAGATCATTCCCAACAGCAAACTTATCAAAAGCTTTTTGTTACATGCTGTTGTACTTCAGAAAGTTAGCTTCATTTTATGATTAATTAGTAAAGATGATGTTTTACAGAAAGGTTCACTTTATTATTCAGAAAATATTCAGTAGCCCCCCCTGCTTTTTCTCCTACATTTCTACGACTTTACATTTACAATGCTTATAAGACATTTTTAATTTTTTTAGCCAAATTATTAGAATCATAAGAAAATTACTTCTGACAAGTATCAGGAGTTTGGAAAGAACTTTGGTTTTTTCCCCTTGGTGTTTGAAAGAAGAAATACTTTTAGACCCTAGAACATCAGTTCAGTTACGCTTTGTATTTATTACAAAACCAACAAGACAATATTCTCAACTGCCCATACCTGGCCTCAGGCTGAAGAAAAAGAATACACCAGTATGGAAGGAGAAGGTTGCTATGGCACAAGGTACTCTTGCTGAAGAATGAGCAAGGGGGGGAAAAAAGGAAAAAAAAAAAAGTGATGGCCATAGTATCATTCTTTTTTTCAATAAAATCCAAAAACTGTTCTTGGGCTCCTGAAGTTCAACTCAGAGGAGCCGAGACATCTGCTTTCAAAACATCAGTTCAACAAAGACTACGTAGCGTGCTCTGGTGCACGATAGGCTCTAAACAGCCGAATCCTCCACATAAAACTTCATTCAACGTTTGAAGTTCTGACATTGTACCTGTCCAAGGGCATTGGCACTTGATTAAGCCAAATATCCAGCATATTCTAGGTCCGCAAGTTCAGCATGCTCACATAGACCTCCAAAGGAACCGATTCCATATATACACTCAAGCATATGGAACGTGTACAGACAGCATCAAGCTGAAAGATTACCAAAGCATCTGCAGCGTCCCCATTTTAAGTGGAGTGGGCTCCACACCATGGGAGTTGGAGATCCTGGTTCTATTTCTTCCTCAGCCCAAAAGCATTCAGAGCCACCTACCCCACTTCTGGTAAGTGCATTACCAACTAAACGTTTGCCACAGGCACTTCATGCAGAGGGGGTCAACTTCTACATGTAAATTAAGTCTAAATGCACAAGTTACAAAGCCTGAAAGGCCAGCAAGACTGCATCTGGCTATCCCCCACCTAACCAAGCACTCTAGTTTTGAATTCCCTTTCAGGAACTGTTTCTGTGTTGCATGCAAGAGGCTTGCTGGATAAAAACAGAAATAATCCCAAGGATACAAACCAGAACCCATGGCTCCTGACACCTGAGCATCCTATTCCCCTCTGCTGCAACTGAGCATGACATTTTTTGAACCTCTTTCCAGATCTTCCCCATTATTTTATTCCAGTCATGCAAAAATTCTCATCTTGGCCACAAGAAGCAGAAGAAAACTGGATGCAGAATTAAGATTTCTCATTGTATAGCACACAACTGAAATAAATCAAAATGCAGTGGCATTTAGTAATGGCTAGGTCATAGAAATTAAGAACAAAGACAAAAACTAGAAGTTATGGAGTATTTAGAAATTAAAAGAAACGTTGATTATGTTCTATGAAACGATGAACTCTGCAGATCTGTAGTGAGGCACAGGCTGTCTGTTCTCAACTCACTTTTCAGAAGGAAACACAGATGCTTCAGAAAGTTTCACCCTGTGGTTGGTCTGTTTCTTCTTTCATCCAAGCATCTGCTGCCTGCAATTCATTCACCTCTGCAGCCTTTCAGCTTTAGCTAGACGGAATGAAGGAGTCAATTAACCTAGAGTTTACACAAAAGAAACAGGAAAGGAAGAGACTGCCTTTGATCAGATCAATCCGGTGAGCATCCTTTTTAAAATAATAATTTGTTAGTCTACTAATTTTTAATTTATTTTTAAAAGTCATTTAGTAAAAGCTAGCTAAGATAGAGAATAATTCACAGGCCATCTCCAGACCAAAAACCATAAGGTTTGAGTCTATTTCATAAAAATACAGTGCATGTCTCTGTTTAGTAGCTGAAGATAGTCCCCTCAGTATACACCCCCCTTTTTTGGTATTATGCTTCTGAAAAGTGTAATAAAAAGCATTTCATCTAGAACTTATGGCTCCTGTATTTTGAAAGATTAAAAGAAAAACTCTCAGAAGAGATAAGCAGGAACATGACAGCATTTAGCATGACCTGCAAGCTACAAGTGTGATAAATTGTACTGAGAGGACAAAGCTAACAGTGGTAACCAAAGACAGGGTTTTTTTATTTGGAGATATAGAGACTTTTGAGCTGGGTTATTTCCTCAACAACACCCACACTTGCCTGTTTACAGATTATTTGCCTTCTATGAACCAAAGGCATTTTTTTGTTGCTGTAGGTCAGTGCTGGTAGCGTAGATGAAGGGACTCTGAAGAAGCCGTATCATGCATCTGACCACCAGACAGAAACCCACACGATCCACACATAGGCTGCAGTGCAAATAAGGCTTACTAAGGCTCCAGTGCAAATAGTTAAGAGGAGACAGCCCACACTTAACCCTCACCTGAGCATGGAAAATGAGAAGATGAATAAAGAACAAAACAGAAAACATGCTGCTGCACAAATTCATGTAGCTGAACCTTTTGCCTGACCTGTTATAGTAGTTTAGTATGGTTTCATTTTTTTTATATGCTATGAAAGTGGAGAGAGTAATACTCTGACTTACAAAAAAAAAAAAAATAACTAATAGTGACTTACTTCACCCTAGTTCTCTGTTTGAGCTAAGTTGTTTACTTTTATTCCCCCCAATACATTAATTCCATTTATTCCTCTGATATAGTTTTTTTTTTTTACATACCCCCAATCCCACAAAAAAAGTTTAAGCTTGAACATAAAGCATCATCAGGAATGTTGAAAGAAAATGACTTTGAAAAAAAGTCCACTATCACTAAATGAGAAGTGTAGCTGGTGGATATTAGAGCTTTCCTTTGAGTTTGACTTCTTTTTGTAACGCAGCAACATCTTTCAGATGAATCCAAAGCTTATATTGCTTAAATAATTAGATCCAACCATCTTTAATTTGAAAGAAAGCAATTTAAGGACAAAACATCACGATTTGGAAGACCTACAAAGCTACCTTTCTTTAAAGGTATGGGTTAAAAATTCAGTATGGAGAACGATACTACTCAAGGTTATCTGTGTGTGCTAAATAAGCTATTAAATATCAGAGACTACCTCTATTTTACTTTTCACTTTCACAGAATTGTTCATATTTTATTCCTCAATTTATGAATTGTGACATTTCTTTTAAGTAATACTACAATTACTGAGAAAAATGCATGGTTTCACAGTTCTACAATCAGGATGCTCTAATGCATTTCAACTGAGGTTACCTGTTTTCATGCACATACTGTGTTAGCCCCTTCACATTCGCAAAAAATAGTTCAGCACAATGTTTAATTATGAGACTAGAGCTGCAAAAACAACTCTCATGGACATTTTGATGATATGTTAAGGATATGTAACACACGAGTCTTGATTCCCTGCACTCATCTTAGGCATTCAATAAATTGACATCTCTTAAAAAAAAAAAAAGACGGAAAGTTAAATTACTGAATACCGCAATTGCTTACTGTAAAAATATATAGAAAGAACAAATGCATTTTAATGCCACACAGATTTTAAAAGCAAGCTTTGCACTATGTAATTTCCTGTTCAGTTCACGTTCAACCATTTGATTACATCAGCACCTCAAAATGATATTAGAAGATGTGAAGCTTGCCAAAGAATTTCATTTGGGAAATGTAACAGGCACAGTCAGCATATTTGCCTGCTGAAAAATAAGGCTACAGATAAATTACATACTAGAGAAAATAAACATACCCCAGATTTGAAGGAAGAAAAACAGTTTAATTTTGATCAGTCTTGGACATTTCCAAGGTTTCTACAGGCATATCACAGATTAAAAGTAGTTGAGGGTCTTTTCAGAAACAAACCTGCATAAATGCAGCCGTTACTACACATTGCCTTGTTCCACGGGAGAGCACCTTGTCCGTGGGATCCAGGGCAAACACAGGGAATCTGGTCTTAGCAAGCTACGCCATCTGAAGCGGAGTTCTGGGATGATCAATGGGCATTTAGGTCCTGTTAGCACAGGACAGAGAGCGTTGCTTTTGTTAAGATAGCTGATCTATGCCAGGAACACTTCTCTCAGACAATCTGTGCTCCTCCCACTCCCCACATGCAATTTCTTTAGTAGAAAGCTGACAAAGAAAAGGATTTTAGAAGACAGACAGAGGGATGGCCTCAGCTAATAATTCCAGAATGGCTGGCCAACACCTACAAGTTCAGGCTTTAAAAACTGTAATTCTCAAACTGGATTCTACACAAAGGACTTATTACACCTACAGAAATTAGGACCTCCTTTTTCACTTCTATACAGGCAAAAAATTAAGTGGTGCCAAAATTATACTGCCGTTCAAGAGTATCCCATGTCCTGGAGCTTACCAGCACACTTGAGCTCTGCCAAAACTCTAAGTATGCTGGCCTCAGACTGTACACCCCAAGAGCTCTAAATATGTTATCTACAATACAACATTGCTTTTCCATATATGCAGACTAAAATGGTGGTCCAAGAAAAGTAGATTCCCCCATTTATTTTACTGAAGATGACACTTGAAAACGTCACCACTATTTCAAGCTCAATGCTTTAGCAGATTACTGAAGAAGCAGGAGAGAAAAAGAAAACTGGGAACTAAATTAATAGTAGTCTCATTCCCTCCCCCTCTGCCCATGTTCCCTCTTTGAGACAAGGACAGACACAAACTGGTATAAAACGTGAGAACAGCATAAGAGAAAACAAATCAAAAGCACAATGAGCAAGAACATAAAAAGCTATCTGATTACACAATAAAATGTGAATAACTGGAGTTAATCAAATTTCTTTAAAAGAGCCTTATACCAAAAAACCCATAGCCAATATTCCAGTTTAAATCCATACTAACATCGGACTTGCCAGAACAGACAGTTGCAGTATGGAGCGTAGCACGTATGCAGCACTGAATTTCGACTCCTCTGTTGAAGAGCAGACTAGGAAGGCTCAAGTTTGGTGACACCCTGGCAGAATCCAGTTGGATCCCCTGGGAGTTCATATAGCTGCCTCTAAACAAACCCTGCTGAGTAAAGGTGATCTACTTCAGGAATTTCAATATTGCCCTACCAACAGCATAAAAAGCCAGTTTTGACTGCTGACTACTATGTAATTCTTCGCAAGATTGCCATAATGGTAAAGGGGAACAGAAAACACAGGTGGAAGAACGGAATTCCCTGGTCTGGCATTATTGGGGGGAACACAAAACCATACACACAAATTAAAAGATAATCTATGTTCCTGTCCTCAAACCTAAAAAGCAAGTGTCAGCCACGGCTCTTAAAGGTTCAAACTGGAAGACACATCATTATTAAGAACAATACAGCAGCTTAGTGAGGAGACCAAACGTAGTTTGGAAAGAGTTAAATCTTTTAAGAGGAGTCCTAGATGTGCACTGTACAACTTTGTCCTTAATGTAACCTCCCTTCCACTGCTCTGACCTCGTCACTCCTTACTTAACTCCTTCCATGTATTCCTCTCACTTACCAAAGAGAATTCAAGTTACTAATATACTCCTGAGCATATTTTCTATTCTCCTGCCTAACAGTCAGTTACCAAAATAACTTTTCTATTCTCCCAGTGTCACTTCTGGACCATTTCCTACTCTCATTATATAACCACAGACCTCTACTTTAAAAGGGAATCTCATTTTATCACAGGAAGTCAATCCCCCAGGGGAAAAACATCAAGAAGTCTGCAGTATGTTTAAACAAGACAGAGCATCAGCTGATGCCAGCCAGAGTTAGGATTTTTAGGAGCACTGTATTAAATTATGTGCTCCAATCAACCCTCAAACAGCCTTCTGAAAGATCTTTGAAGCAAAAAAGAAAACCACTCTACATTCAATACTTTCAGGTGGCCTATAAACAGAATTTGGCATACAAAAACACAAATAAGGGAAGAAAACAGCAGCATAGGCCAGACACAAGCTCAGCTAATACGGATACAAAGACGACAGAAGTGGAGAGAGGAACGCAGCAGTAGTAGGGTAGCAGAGTAGAACTTTTAGCACAAACACAGCTCATGCTAATTAAGAAAAAAAACAAATCGGTGCTTTAGAACTAAAGGCCTTTGTCAAATGCATAAGGAGATTTAATGTAGCTATCTGCTGTGAGTTGATAAATTCAGCTTTTCTTGTTTAGTGCACCACAGCCATTTACTAATCCATACCTGAACATGACTCTAGGAGACCCTGCCAGCAGAGAGGAGTATGCATTAAAAGCAGATGAGCACTGGGAACTGCAGGCTACATTAAAATGGAAAAATCCAAGTGAAGTTACTAACTGCAGCGATAACCAATATCGGATGCAGAGGAGCCCGCAAGAGTTATGTTTAGAGACAGGTATAGAAGGATGTGCCCATAGGGTAAGTCCTTCAGCAATACCAGCAATTACTGGCAATTTGGCAAGTTAAAAATCTTAACTGGAGAAAGCTAAGCTTGAAATTGCAAGGAGTTTCTTTATGTTCCCCAACTCTTTCAAATCCATATTTATTGGAGAGGGAAATCTCATAGAAGCTTCCAACAAAGAAACAAAACACATCAAAATAATACAGAATACTGTGAGTTAAAGAACTGTTACAGTTTGGAGAACAAGATGATGACTACCAATGCAACAAAAGAACAGTTGATCAATTTTTTTAAACACCATTAACATCCACAGGTCTCAAATAAATACACAGCTTATTAGACAAATTTGGTTTTCAGCAACCAGACAGCGCTGTAACAAAACTCTTCTATAGTAAGATGTAGAACTATTATTCCTAGTAAAACCACCGTTACTTTTAAGGGGAAATACAAGCCTAAAAGTGCTAGCCTGAGGCAAATTATAGGATCTCTCCTTAAAAGTGAATTCCCAAGCTGAAAATAGTTTAGACCAAAAGCAAATAAGCTAGAGTTACATCAAACCAGTGCTAATACAGATATACATCCCTATAAATCCAGTCAGTCATTCACCAATCACACCAATGCAAGCTACTAAGAGGGTCACTCCAGGACAAATGTAATCCCCAATGTGACACTTGATCCTATTGCCCTACATGCTCTGTCCAAATCCCAATGCAAAAAAAAAAAAGTACATTTTACCAAAAAGACCAGTTAAAAAAAAGAAATCCAGTCCTCAGAACACGAGATAGATATATCCTTTAATTCTCATGTCATAAATGCTCAAATAGGCTAAAATACAGTCTAAGAAAAAAAAATATGCTTTAGGCATAAAGATCGCCTGAAAAAAGTAATACTGCAGATTACATACATGGTAGCTTCATATGTAAACGCAAATTTGTTACATAAGATGTAGCTTGAGCCACCCACAGCATCCTACAGAGTTCCCATCATTGTGGTGTCACAGTAGTACCACCTGATACATATACTGGGTGACAAGCACTATGACATGTCATCCCAAAAGCATTTAATGCGAGATTTAAACCTCGACAGCAATTACTAGTTTTACAGACATCCTGGTGATGGTGTCCCATCATTTTGTCCAACTGTGCTAGCGTAGGTAACTTACACTTCAGAGTTGCATTCTGCAAGCCTCAGCAGGAGTGCAGACACTCAAATCACAAGTACCAATTGCTGTCCTGACCAAACATTTCCTGCAGAATCTCAGGACCACTTTCAAGGTTTCCTTTTACATCCCACCCTTCTTTCCAGAGGCTTCTCTCTGCCTTTTCAGGGATAAAAGAAATCATTAACATATATTAAGTTATTAAGGCACAGCTTCAGTAGTATTACTTTGATTTTAACTTATGTTGACCTGTTATTGGATTCCTAACACAAATATTTAAGTTACTAATGCACATCAAAATCACTTTAAATCTTTTTTTTAAAAAAAGCTCCTGCTAAGCAAGAAGTCCAAATCATCTAGCTTTTAACATCTAGAACCCCTTTTCCAGCTGCTTTGATTGATGACCAAAGAGAAAAGCTATTCACTCCCACCACAAAAGTCAAAAGGAAGGAAGAGCCAGTGACTCAGTTCTTTGTCTCATTCTTTGCCTCTTATGTCTGCAGAGCCTAATTCAAAGCCTCTGCTGAAGCTTACAGATTTTTTTTATCTTCACTCTTCCACAGCTTTCAAGTTTCCAATTACTTTCACTACTATTAATTAGTTATCTATCAACAGCAGAAAAGCTGTTCTGAGATTCCTTAAGACCAGTGCAGATAAGCATAGGAGCATCTTTAAGAAGAGCACACTTAATAAAACTGCAATAGACAAATAGCCTTAACAGAGATTGAGAGAAGTAGAACATTCATGGGTTAAAACAAAACACACACACCTCCCAAAAAAAACATCAACCAAACAAACACAAACACCCCACCACCAAAAAACACACACACACAAAAAACACCCAAGAGGAGGCCTGTAAAGGGATGAGAAGAAAAAACCCCAATCAGCAACAACAAAAACAATTCCAATCTCAAGGTTCCTGTGTTTGGTGTCCTCGCCATTTCAGCCCAACAGAAAGGGAACCTTAGCATAGACAGTAATCAGGTTACAGGCAGGAATTAAGCACTTAGAACTTCTATGAACAGTGCTAACAACTACGCTTAAAAACACTTTCCATAAGCTGCTGTTTGCAGTCGGGTTTTCCTCAATATTTCTAACAGCATTTCAAATCTATCATCATTAATAATTTCACAGTCCCACTCAAGTGTGGATGAAGCCATACATACCCATACGAGAACAGAGCACTTGGAGAACTTCCTGAGCAGATGTCATCAGTCACAGTCAAGAACACCTACGAGACCAGGTGGACCTTTAGCCTAACCCACAATAAACAGCCTTTTACTGAACCACAGACCTCTTCCTCTCAGTGTGCCTGAAACACAGTCAAATTTAAACTACTAATAGCTAGACGCCTAGAAAATGCATGGTACTTTCCAGAGAGGATTTAAAGGAAAACTGTCACTAAAGCACAACTTTCAAATTTCTGTTAACATCCTGGCATGTCTGGCAGCTTAAGCCGTTCCAGTCGAAGATATGTATGGCTTGGGGTTGGATTTTCCACCCCCAAGCCTTAATACTTTGCACCGCTCTTATTCAGTTATGCCACTGACAATGTTTCTCCATCGCATTTTCCCCAACAGAAAGCCAGTTTGCTGTATGCTTGACATCCCCTTCTCTAACTAGTTGTTTCTACTCCCCCTTTAATAGAATTGACACGGATTCTAAGAATAGTTCTAGAAATCCCACCTGATCACTGACCCATTTTACAGCATGGATAGTTGTGTTGGCATAACAACATGATAAAAAGTATAACGTAGAAGAAGGCTGGAACCGCCAGCTAGCTTTGTTATAAAAAAAAAAAAGCCATAATATGGAAACAAACTGTCAGTATCACACTCCCAGAAGGACAAACAGACAGAGTATCTATAGCAAAGAGCTACAGTTAGACATACCACAGCTAGTGCAAGAAACAAGTGATAAGTTGGGGGAGAGGAAATAAGAACAAGTAAAAGCACATGCATGTTTTTCTGCTCCTTTCAGAGGATTTTAAGCATTGCACAAACATCAGTTAAGTTACAGGTACATATATATAGGCTAGATCCTCAGTTTGAGAGCTGAGGGTTCAAAACCCTAGTGGGCAGAGAGGAACGAAACCCAGAACAGTCAGGAAGCGGCAGACCCAGCGCCAAAGGGTTGTCACTAACAAGTATGAATTGATCTCATATTCTAGCACTTCAGGAGTCGTAACTCAAGAGTACATAAACATACTTGGAAATTCATCTGATAAATGCTCCCATAGTTCTACTTTGTTTAAAGCAAGTGTCAACACCCTAAATTCAGCTGAAAAACAACTTTTCAGAATGATGTAGGTCTAATGCAATTTTACAAAAGGAACAATGACTCACTCCCAGGCGGGAATGTGTTGGAAGTGTATGACCTAATACTCAGAAAGAAGCTTGCTTTTTCAAAAAAATCTAGTTTTCATATGCACAATATCTGCCCAACAAGTAAAGTTTTAAAAAGGGAGAGTTTTTGCACAATGGAATTTACAAAATTACCTGTTTTTTGGCTTTTTTCCACTTCTTGCCAAAATCCATTCAGCCTATCGGCCAGCAGTTCCCCCTAGCCTTAATTGCAGCTTAAAACTGGTCATCTTTTTGGTTATAGCCACCTATGACTCTCTCCAGCCAGTTTTAGCCCTGGCCATTAGAGGCAAGGACAGCACCAATCCAACATGCCAAGCAACATGAAGAGATCATCATCAAATGTAGATGGAGGCATTAAAATTAAAACATTAGTACACTAGATATGAAACATTAGCAAGCTATAAGCACTTGACTGACTAGCAAGACAAGCCTACTTCGTGTTCAACTGGATTCCTGACAACCTTGCTGAGGATCCTCTATCTGTGAAGGGCTGTTTAAGATTTTATGTTCAGACAGCAGCTGCACACTTTATTTAAGAACTTGCCTGTTATAACAATATAAAGCCCAGAATTATTTGATAGATTTAAAAGCCCAGTGACCATCCCTTGGGTTTAAGCCTACATTGCTCCCAGTCCGTCTTATGCTCATACTTGCAAATACTCCAGATAAAAGGGGCAAAGTGTAGGTGGAAAATGGGAGTGAGTGACACAGGCTAATCAGGATTTTAATCATGCTAATGGATGTGATTAACTGCATACTTCTCCTAGAAGCTTCCTGCAGCTACACGAGTAGCTTGATAGCCAGAATGCAGCATGAGTGAGCTGCTCATCCCATTTTAATCTCTGGCTACACCGCATGTGTCACGTCATCCAGCCTGCAAGGATATACCTAATACTTAACCTTACTTCCACCCACATATCAAATCTTCCACCATGCCAACACAATAATTTGGGGCAGGTTACAGAGACTCCAGACCTGTGTTTGTCTATGCTAAGGTCTCTTTACAAAAAAAAAAAAGTTATGACTCCAAGAGACTGGAAATCTAACCTTTGCAAAGAAAGTTAATACAGGGCCTATTGCATTACACAAACCTGCCTGAGTAATGCAACTACAACTATTTTTTTCTTGCTAGTTTTGTCCAAATCACAGGAGCATTGCCAGCTTTATCTCAAGGTTAGTATCTTGCTAGTCCTTGGGAGAACTACCAATTCAGCAGCTGCCACTCTCTGAGAAAAATTCATAAGAGGCCAGGCAAGGATTAAAAGAGCAACAATAAATACCCTTTTCTAGCAGTGGGGAGGTTGGGCAGGCAGGGAAGAAATCAGACCCTTCCCTCCCCATTTCTAGGGGAAGATACATGTAAAGCAACAGAATAAATAACCCACTGTCCTCCCACCTTCCAGCAGATATTTCAAGGGAAGAATGGGTATTACACAGTTTGAATATACTATCATTTACATATACATCCATTTTTCAGACTTACACTTCCCATTAACAACATGTCCTGTGTTTTCTAGAGCAACAACTGCAAACATTCTGCTTCAAGCATACCAGCATTTACAAAATATGGGCTTGTATGACAATACACATAATTTAACAACTTATTCAGAGGAGTCTAACACTAATCTTGTTTGGCAACAGAGCTCATCCCCGCCCCGCCAAACCCTTAGCACTATCACAAAATGATAGAGCTTAAATACTCCTTAAGCATCACACTAGTGTCTGTCCATAATCCTTTGGGGTTAGAATTCTTTAACTTCAAAATTTCTAACATTTAAATTTCAAGAACTTTATTAAGCCTCCGCAAGACCAACACGGGGCACTAGTGTGAGCCAAAAATATTTTATTCTTGTTGTTACCAAGTTAAAATCCACATAACATCTACAGCAACTGATTTCACTGACCTTTTCTTCCCACAAGAAATTCTTTTACATGCACAAAATACCAAATCATGAAATTGGCTTCCGAATTGTAGGAGGCTAGAGAAATTCACTGCAAGGGAAACACGGGTTTTCCTGCTGTGCAAGCGTACCTGCAGGCATTATTCACATGGGCTGTACTTTGTTCAACCCAGCCTTTATGCCACCTCCTCAAGAATCTGATCCAAAGTACATCTACCCTTTCTTCTGGGAGATGAACTCTCTGTAGCAGATGATGGCAGTGATGATGGCTCAGGCTCAAGATTCAAGCTGCTCTGCCACCATCCTGTCTGCTGTAATCAGACCCCTGCATTTCTCTGATCTACAGCTGAGTATAATTAAATTTGCCTTCAAGGAAAAAAAAAGTACAAAGAAAAGCGGTTCGATTGCACTGTTAAGATGTGAGGAAGCCATATACACAGACATTTGACTAAGCAAGAGATTGATCTATTTTAGTTGGGACAGAAGCGTAAACACGAAGCTACAGGAAATAACTAGCTGCCTTTCACAGCAATATTAGCTTCTTCAAGTTTGCCTTTGAAACTCGAGAAGCACATGCACAAAATATAATTTTGCCATCTACAATCAGACTGGCAACAACATGATGAGTAATGTGCCTTGAACTCTTGGTTCTCAGAGGAGACTGGAATTTTATCTTCCAATCTATGTCTGGACTAGCAAAATAAATTATTTGGGGGGTTTTTTTGGACCAAAACAAGGTATAGTTATACATTATTTGACTTCTAAGTAACCATTACTTTCATTTGAATTGCAAGTAGGTTGAATTCATCTTGACAGACTTATACCCTGTCTGACCAGTGGTTTCCCTTAGTCATAAGTTTGGTATATATCAGAATTTGGAAGTCTGCATGTCAGTGCTATGTATGTAGAGACAAATGTAGTTTAAATACTGAGTTATTAGCTGAAGATATCAATAAAGAGTTTAGTAAACAGCAGATAAGCTTAAGAATAGTACACGAGAGCATGAACAGTACTAACAGCAATGGGCCCAAACTAGACTTGAACTTTGCAAGAATTCAAATCTGATTTAATGGCTCAGATTCATTTATTTCTAGGGAAGAGAGGTAACCACTAAAATACTACAGTGGTTTGGATCTCAAATATAATTATAGCTCCATTTGCTAAAATTAAGGCTGCATCAGCCCTTTTACAAACACCAGAAAGAATATGCAATTCATTTGTTTAACCCAAGTATTCATCAGACTCCATAAAACAAGCTTATGACTGGAAATCAAGTCATGTCCCATCCTCCACACAGACTTTCCTACTGCCCCTTCAAAAAAACCAAGTTGCTTCTATTTTCATTGTATTTCTGTTGATCAGGTTGTCTTGTGCTTATGTTGCTACAGGGGTGGGGGTGTTTAATATAATGATAGAAAGAACAGTTTAAGCAATACTTTGGTACTTAGAACCTAGACTTAACTGTCAAGTGTCCCTGGAAGGATATGAATGAGCACTCTAAACCCAAGTACTTCAGAATTCGCATTGCCACCCTTAAACGACACTTACCAGTACTGTAAGGCTTGGCATACACAGATACCACAGCGAGTCCAAGTTGGTTTCAACAGTTTATGTGAGTCTGCCGTGTGATTATTCACCTCCTGGTCTCTTTGCTCCACTCTCTACGATGCCCACAGCCAACTCATACAAAGCAGCGGGCAAGGGCTAAAGTGATGCATTTACCCACAACACCACACTACTCATAACCTTCAAAGATTCCCACAGACAAATTAGGTAACTTGTTAAAACAGATCTCCAGATATCCGGCAAGGGTGAGGTTCTGCAGTTCCCAGAGCTGAGCCGTGGTGTTCAACACTCCTCGGAGCCTGCCCGAGGATCACTGGCCAGCAACATGTAAATTGACTGACAGAGTCATTAGCTTTTAAGAAACAATCTGATAAAGTCAGATATTAAAGCTTCAATGAGTATCTGCTGGCATAAGCGTACTACCAACAGACTTCCCATTTGTTCTTTAAGGACAAGAGTGACTTAATCCTCTCCTAATATCATCTGAGGACTCGGGGGGAAGGAGGGGTGACCCACAAAACCGTACCCATGGCAACACTGCGCTCTAGCTGAACTTGCAGGGCCGTGATCTTCAAACCACTGACACTTCTTTGTATTATATGGTATTTCCCTGATGTCATTTCTGCAGAGACATATAATACAGATTTAATAATATCCATGCCCTTCAGTTTTAGAGTAACAACCAAATTCACAAACAGACCAACTATTCTGCCTTCAAGCTTATTATCTGTCACTAACATGTAATTATTACCAAAGAAAACAGAAGATACCAGATACTGCTGCTATTTCAATAACAAGTTTGTTAGGCTCTTTCAAAAACTGAAAAAGCCATCTCTTCTGATGTGAGGAGGGAAAAAAAAAGATAAAAACTGGGGGGGGGGGGGGGGGGAGAGTCCTTGAATCCTCCAAAATACATCTGGAAGGATAATCAGGAATTTCACCAGTTCTCATAAGGAAAAACAAACAAACCCCACAAAAAATTAAAAACAGTTTTAACACAGGCAGCTCTGTCCAGCCAATATCACTTTTATCATAACTGTATTGATACATTGAATATTTTTCAGTTAAAGTTATTTGTCTTTCTCAAACAAAGGAAAAGCTACGACAGCACTTTATATATGTAATACTGGTAAAACATACGCTACCAGATGGAATAATCAAGCCTTAGCAAAAGCAAAACAAGCTTTCCAACTGTAAGACTCCAGCACAGTCCTGTCCTTTCAGTTCACAAAATGAACGTACAGCAGTGTCACACAGGGCCCTGCATAAAGAGGGCCTAAGGAGGCACCACACAAGGCTTCCTATTCCACAAGCTGAAACACGGAGAAAGTCCTTAGATGTCTATTATATTACTGAAGAAGCATTTCAGATACTCTGCTGAAATTACTGTAAGCAGGGAAGAACACAGTTCATTGAATACAGGATTCCAGCTTAAAAAAAAAAAAACAAAACCACACCCACACTTCTCAAAAATCTAAAATTAGTTTATTTGTTAAACCCATACAGGAATCAGGTGAAAGAAATAAGAGAGGGTGCAACCCGGTAAAAGTTATCACGAAGAACTTAAAAAAACAATGTCTAAATTCAGGTTTAACATGGTCACAGATCATGCATTTAACACACCCCTCTTAAGAGAGGCAGAGTTTACAAAAAAGCTTACTACCTACAGCACGATACTCTTAGAAGCAGCTTTTGGTACTAGAACAGCATCTTCAGAACCAAAACCTTCACTGTCTCAAGTTTAAACTTATTAGCAGCAATCTTACATCATACTGTAGTAAACATGAAAGAACTACATACTGTAGTATGAAGAACTACAACCGTTCTTTCTAAAAGGAGTTTGCTCATCTTGAAACCGGGCCCAATCTATATAAATAGATCGCTGTCTGAATCTGCCGATGACTGGGCAACGCTACCATACAGGCCTCGAGTGTGCCGCATCCACTCCGCTCGCCACACCCTTCACGCCGAGCTGCGAGCGGCGACTCTGCCAATACTTACCCCTTCTGCCTTACCGAATTACAGCGCGCACATCCCCTGATGCAACGCCACAACTATCCTTATAAAGCAGGGAAGGCGACTGGCCAAACAGAAGGATAGTGGGGAAGGACGGGGAAACCACGTTACAAAAAGTTTTGAGGTCCCACCGAGAAGCACCCGTTCCCAGAGTTGCCCTTGACCAAATAACCCCGCGTTTCTGAGGCGTTTGGGGGAGCCAGCTCCCAAAGGGCTGCTTAACGCAGAGCTGCACAAGCAGCAGCCCTCACCGGGATACCCTCAGCCTCCCCCCGCCATGCAACAAAGACGCTCCCCGGCAGCCCTCGCTCCCTCCGGCATGACCCAGGCGCAAACCTCGCCAGGCAGATGCTCTCCTGGCGCTCCGGGACCTTCTTCCCCCGGCCCCGCTGCTCGCCTGTCACCGACCGCGCCGCAGCCCGGCCCGCCCTCCCGCTCCCGCGCCGCCGCGGCCCGCCTGCCCCCCACCGCCCCTCACAAAAGACCCAACGAGCGCTGCCGCCCCCCGCCAGCCAGCCCGCTCGGCCCCCCGCGCCCCCCCCCGCCCCGCGGGGCCACGGGCCGCCCGCGTCCCCTACGAGGGCGAGGCCGGAGACCCCCGCGCCCTGGCCGGGCCGGGCCGCCCCTCCATCGCCTCAGAGGGCGCGGCACCCGCTCCCTGCTCGGAGCGGGGTGTCCCCGCGCCCCCTCCCCGCCCGCAGCGGCAGCCCCCCCGGCGGCCCTTACCAGAGGCGGAGGGGGGCGCGGGGGGCTGCCGCCGGGACGGAGCCGCCTGGTGAGTGTCACTCTCCCCTGCGGGCCCGGCTGGGGGAGGAGGGGGGAAAGAAGCAACCGCTGGCCTCACGCCGAGCGCACTACCCTGCTAGCGCCGCGGGCGGGCTCTCCGCCGCTCCACCAATGGCGCCGCGCCGCGCCCACCGCCCGCCAATCCCCGCGAGCGCGGGCGGCGCAGGGCCGGGCGGGCGGCGGGCGGGGCTGAGGCGGTGCTGCAGTGACAGGGCAGCGGGGTAGGGTGCGGCGCGGAGGGGCCATGGCGCTGGGTGGGGTGGGGCGGGGCGGGGCTGGGCCGCGGGGAGCGGGGCCATGGGGGTGGGCTGAGGGGGCTACGGGGAGTGCGGGTGTGGGGAACGGTGGCGGGGGGGGCTGCGAAAAGAGGCACGGCTGTGGGGCGATGGGGGAGAGGGGAAGGGCTTGAGGGGGAGCAGAGCGGGGAGGTGGCCGAGGGAGTTTGGGCCGAGGGGAGACGGGCCTAGGGGGACAGGGCTGAGGAGAGAGGGGGGTGAGGGGATGTGGCGGAGGAGACGGAGCCAAGGGAACAGGGCTGAGGGGATGTGGCTAGAGGGGGAAGGCAGCGGAGGGGAAGCGCTGAGGGGAGATGGCGGCTGCGGGGAAGTGGTGAGGGGAGATGGCGGCTGGGGAGAAGCACTGAGGGGAGATGGCGGCTGGGGAGAAGCACTGAGGGGAGATGGCAGCTGGGGAGAAGCGCTGAGGGGAGATGGCGGCCAGGGCACTTGGAGGTAACAGGGAAGGTCGCAATGGGATATGGTGAGGGAACATGGGGCTGAGGGGAGGTGGGGCTGTCAGGCACTGATAGACCTGAGCTGGGCTGGGGAGACCCTGGGTACTAGCGGGGGTGAGGGTGCCTTGGCAGCCGTGCTTCGGAGTTGGTGCAGTCTCTAGGGGTGGTAAGAGTGGGTCCCCTCCCCAGGCAGGGGGGAGTGACCCCAGCATTAGTGTGCGTACAGCACTGACACACAGCGAGGAAGGGCAAGCAGCACATTTTGCTTCCTGGCAGCAAAGCTGCATCGTCTCACCTTTGGAGACCAAGGGTGGATGATGGCTGACGGGAGATGAGGGAGATCCCGTGGCTTGGGGAGGGTGCGTGGGGCAGGAAAGGATTACGTTTGGTGGGGGAGAGGATGTCCTTCTGGGAGCACGTGTGTGCCAATATTGGACAGGACTTGCAGATGTGGTGAAGTAGCTGGAAGGAGGCTTGCTATAAAACAGTGCCCAAGGGCAGGTGGAGAGTTCACCCACCCCTGCATGTGGCTGAATGACAGATACCACTGGAGCTTTTGCTTAGATTCCACCATGGCCATTCTGCTCCAGAAATGCAACCCTCCTTGCGTGCAGGAGGACAGGAGAAGGACAAGAGAACAAGATGTAGGGATGAAATGTAGATAGCAGGATGGTGAGTGATGAAAGAACATGCTTTTTACAGCAGGCATAGTTGTGATTCAGATGGCTGAAATTTTTTAGGGTGCAGACAAGAGAAAGGTGAGACCATCCAGTACTGGTACAGTGACAACGACCACACAGGAGGAATATTCAGCCTCATACTTCATGGTTTAAACCATTACAACCTACTATGCAGTTAATCCATGAAGAAGGGAGATCATCCCCTGTCTGTTGACAGCAAGGTTCCTGCATGTGCCCAAGGGGTGTATGTATCACTCATCTGACCGGAGGGAGCTACAGAGCTACTAAATCTCATTAGAGTATGTGGCACATTGGCCTGCTAGATAAGAAAATCAAAGTGTGGTGACTAAATTAAAACAGAAATAGGTGTGTCTCTCATGTCTGGTCACTTGAGGGAGGAAACACCCTTTGCATCAAGCTGTGGAAGGGGGCACACCCCATCCACGTAGAGTTAGGGCTGCAGCTTCTGCCTGCCCCGCTCCTCCCAAACTTGAGACTGTGGGTGCGTTTCCAGAGCCACAGCTTGTAAGCGGAGGATGGGGGAAATCCCAAATCCTGATGAAAGGCGTATATATAACAACTGCTTGTACCATGTGCTATTTTTAAGCTCCAAGATAAAATAGCACCCTAATGGCTTGCTTTGGGAGGATCAGGCGACGGTTTGTATTTCAGGGCTGTCCCAGCCAACCCTGGGCTTCAGATCATCATAGGCTTAAAGATCCCTCTCTCCCAGTAGTAAATTCACCTCTCTTCTCTGGAGCCTTCCTGCTAGGTGCTCTCCGAGATGGCGTAGACCCTGGTTCTAGTGCAGGGCAGTAATTCCTGTGTCTGTGGAGTAGATGTAGTAATACAACAAAAAGTAGGGGATTATATCAGCGCCATGTTGGGGAGTATCCTGACCACTGGGCTGACCTGCTTTTGGCTTCAAAAAGAACGTCTGGTTGTTCACCAAGCCCTGAATTTATTCCCCAAAAGAAAAACTTGAGAGTCCAAAGCCAAACCTTCAATGCACAGTGGTCACATAGGAGCAGACTGTTGGTGTTTTAAGGAGACAGAAGTGTCCAGACTTCACTCTGTCAAGCGACAGCTTTGAGAACTCACCCTAGTCGCAGCCAGGCACACCTAACTGTCGTAAATCAGAGCAATGCGATAGGTGTGTCCATTATAAACTGTATGTTGCAGCGGGCAACCATCCACCACAATCCAAACATCCATATTTCATTGCACAAGGGGCTTCCTGCTTTACAAAACCTGAATTTGTAAACCCGGAGAGGTGGGCTACCATCGCCCCAAAAGCTGTGATTTTTTTTTCCTTTCACTGAAACAAAGTAAATGTAGCATCACAGCCCAGGCAGCCGTCTCCCATCGCTGTTCTTCCATGCACATTGCTAGTGGTGAACAGATTCTTCTGGTTGTCTCATTCCCATCTACACCTTCTTTTTTGTAATACATGGCATCTGCCTTGCACACCTTAAGCTGTTACAGTTTTTCATCCTGTTATGCATAGCTTCTCCGTACACTGAGAACTGAGCTTAGATCCTGTCTTGCTTCAGCTGAAGACAGTTGAATTTTTATTGTTGGCATTGGAAGGAGCAGGATGGAAGAGAGTGTTTCATAGCTTGGCTTACATCTGAAGAACAGAATAACTTGTTCCCAACTAGAAGGAAGGAGGGAAAGGCAATATATAATATGAGCTGCACCTCTATCCCACACACAGTTGAATTCCTGTAACTCTTCAGAAATCGTCAGCGTAAAGGCGGGATGAATCCCAGCTGGGCTTGTTCCTAGGGGAACAGCTGACTGACATGTTCTCTTAGTCCTTCCTGTGCTTACAAGCCTAGCTTGCCCTGAAAAACTGATGGCTACTTTATTATTCTACCTGAGCCTACGTATGGGGTTGGCGTGGCAAGGGTCTGGTACCGGGGGCTGCAGGGGCGGCTTCTGCGAGAAGCTGCCAGAAGCTTCCCCCATGTCCGACAGAGCCAGCGCCAGCGGCTCCGAGACGGACCCGCCGCTGGCCAAGGCCGAGCCCATCGGTGACGGTGGCAGCGCCTCAGGGGAACGGAGCGAAGGACGGGGAAACCCTGTGCAATGGCAGCCGGAGAGAGGAGTGAGAATATGTGACACAGCCCTGCAGCCCCCGGCCCAGAGCAGGAGGGGCAGGAGGGCTCCGGGCACCGGAGCAGAGGGTCCCCGGCAGTCCCTGGGGAAGCCCCCGGGGAGGCCGGCTGTGCCCCGGCGGCCATGGAGCTCCCCGGGGGAGCAGATCTGCACCCGAACCCGGGAGGTCGTGACCCCGTGGGCAGCCCGCGCTGGGGCCGGCTCCTGGCAGGGCCTGTGGCCCCGTGGGGAGGGAGAGGAGCCCCGGCTGGAGCAGGTTTGCTGGCAGGACCTGGGACCCCGCGGGGCCAGGCTGGAGCAGCCTGTTCCTGAAGGACGGCACCCGTGGGGGGACCCGGGCTGGAGCAGCCTGTTCCTGAAGGACGGCACCCGTGGGGGGACCCGGGCTGGAGCAGCTCGTGAAGAACTGCAGCCCATGGGAAGGACTCACGCTGGAGAAGTCCGTGGAGGACTGTCTCCCGTGGGAGGGACCCCAGGCTGGAGCAGGGCAGAGGGTGAGGAGTCCTTCCCCGAGGAGGAAGGAGCAGCAGAGACCAGGTGTGATGAACTGACCACAACCCCCATTCCCCGTCCCCCTGCGCCGCTCGGGAGGAGGAGGGAGAGAAATGGGGAGTGAGGTTGAGCCTGGGCAGAAGGGAGGGGTGGGGGGAAGGGGTTTTAAGATTTGGGTTTAGTTCTCATTATCTCTGCTCTGATTCGATTTGTAGTACATTAACTTTTTCTCCTCAAGTCGAGTCTGTGTTGCCCGTAGTTGGCGAGTGATCTCTCCCTGCCCTTATCTCATCCAACGAGCCTTTCGTTATATTTTCCCTCCCCTGCCCGGCTGAGGGGGGAGTGACAGAGCGGCTCTGGTGGGAACCCAGCCTCCAGCCAGGCTCAGCCCTCCGCAGCTTAGCATGGCTTTTATGGGGCACTGTTTAATATGAAACTTCCTTGTTTTAGTTTAAAATCTGAAGTCGGCTCTTTGCTTTATGAGAGCAGCTCTAGGACAGATTCCATTTGTTGCCTGCCCGCATACTTCCCCTATGCAAAAATTCAGAGCATCTCATTTATCTTTGTTTATCCCTCAAAAGAATATAACCTACTTCTCCACTTGCTTTTCCAGCTGCCTTTCCAGACTCCCTGAGTCCTCTCTCAGCTACATGTGGCCTGAAAGAGCGAGCAGCATGAACCACTCCGTCCTGTGATAGACAAAATCTGAGAGATGCTACAGGTGTGTCTGTCCTTCTAATAGCGAGGGAGGGTTATTCTTTTTTTTGGGGGGTGTGGAGGGAAAGAAGATGTGTAGACGATCGCTCTGTCCCTTCATCAAGCCAGACAGTGAAAGTGGATGGGGGAAAGGGAAGAGGACCAGATCATCTCCCTAACGAGTCACCCCTGGCCAGGCCCATTAGCCCAGCAGGGCAGGTAAAGCAGGCCAGCAGTTAGGCTGCTCTAAGGCCTGGCTGCATCATGTGAGTCACTTGTGAGCACTGAGGGAGCTGGAAAGGAAGAGCTCATTTCTGGCAAATGCTCAGTCATCATCACTTTGATGGGAGCCAGTGCAAATTAAGGACGCTCGGTAATGTGGCAGAGTTTGGCTCTGATGATTCCAGGGCATTGACAGCAAAAGTCTCGGAGAGAAACAGTAATGAATTGTGCAGCTTTCTTGCCCGTTTGTCAAGAGTTTGTCATTCTCTCCTCAAAGCACATGACATGATAGCCGAAGGTGAATGCTCAACGTGAGAAGTGCTCGGGAGGCAGGGCTGCTGGGGTTTGTCCCGGCTCTGCAGGGATGCTGCTTTAAGAGCTGCTTGTTGCTGTCATTCCTGTGATCTCTCACTCATTTCAGACATGCAGAAAAGCCTTTGGAGGGGTCATTTCCAAAAATGAGTGCTCATCAGTGGCAGTTAGTAAGTAATGAACCTGAGCCCTCTCTAAAGAGAAAAAAAATGGAACCATATTTATAAAGTGTTTGAGTGGAGCAGAGAATTGCCTTGACACTTACAGCAGCACCCAACAGAGTCTTTTTCAGGTAATTTAGGTTTCTGAATGCTTTTGAAAGTGAATGCCTGTAAGCATCTTGGAGCATTTGAATACTCTTACAAAACTAGCCTGCAACTTTCACTCCCATGCCCCAGTCTTCATTTCACGTCCACTTCCCTATCATGAATTAGGCATGCAAGTAGAAGCTAACTAGTCAGAGTGAGACAGGACGCTGCTGCAGTGACAACAAAAGCATTGTGGGTCACTGGCAGATATCTGCCAGCCAGACAGGGCTGTTATGCTCATCAAAGCTGACTCCAGCACAATGGAAGGCATGGAATTTTGGCCAGGGATCCCTGCCATCCCAGAGACCTGTCAAGTCTCTCTGAGCGGTCATGGGATTTGCCTTGCAGCTGGCACACCCCGTGATCTCCTGATCTGGGATCTGTCCATCAGCTGTAACCTGCTGTGTGGGGCCGCAGAGGAGGAGGAGGAGGAGGGTGGCTGCAGTGCTGCACTGAGGCTGGGGGAGTGAGTGCCACTGCTGGGGGCTCCGCAGTCCTGGGAGCACCGGCAGAAAGCACGGCTCTGGCTGCTACCCTGCGCCGGAGGTCCTGCCGTGAGTGACGCAGGGTGCGGGACACTTCCCACGCACAGCACGCGACCCAGAGCATGGGCTTTTCCACGCAGGAGGAGGGCAGCCTGCAGAGGCTTGTCATGATGTAGTAGCTGGTATTTGCATCGTTCTTTATCTAAGCAGAGCCTTGTCCTGTAAAGTGCAGGGCAGCCTGGCCTTCTAGAGGGCTTAATCCTGCTCCTCTGCACTGGAGAGGGCTTTCAGCATCAGGTTGGCAGGGCTGATCTCTTCTCTAGCCTGGGCCTTCATAAACCAAGCCCAATTATTCTGAGGCAGAAAATTTGATTCTGTGCTGTAATGACAGAATGAAATGTCCTTAGGAGTTTGCGTGTAGCCTTGAGTTACCTTTTATAAATAGGTTAACAGCTGGAGGGCCCGTATTTGTTTAAAGGGAAAAGACATACAGAACATGCCCTGTATGATATGCTCTGTCCTCAGCAATTCTGCCATTCTGTTGATTTATATCTGGAGATTAAAGGATTTGCCTTTCAATCAAATTATTCTCCTCAAACTACCAAGTGGGGAGAGGGGATTTTGATCAAGCAGGGAGAGGGGATTTTGATCATATTCTCCACTCTCTGCAGCTACCCCTAGTGAAGCCACAGACGTTCTCTCCCTTGCTGTGTGAAACATGCAGCTCACACATTACTCCCAATCAATTTGATGGTGATTTGCTATTTCTGTCCTGCTTCTCGTGCACAGGACACTTGGGGGATGAGAGAGGGTGAGAGGTCTTTGGGCCTCAAGGAGCTTCCAGCCCAAACTAGACAGAGCATGTAACCAGGACTGACAAAAGCTGTGTGATGAGACAGAAGACGACTGTTCTGGGGAAAAGCAATCTGCAAAGAGCCCAGCTCCATTAGGCCCTGCAGGTCTGCAAGAAGTTTTGTGCAAGTCATCCCTCACCAACAAGTAGAATGTCTCAGGGGCCTAGTTTGTTTTAATTTTACCTTCCTCTTCCTTCCTCAGATGATCAGGTACAAGATAAGGTGCAGAGAGCAGCAGAGGGGAAAGTTTTGATCACTCATCTAGAGGCTGGAAGGAGCAGGTCTGAGGGTGGCGAGATGAAGGACATGTGTGTCTGGAGGATTGCCGTGCCTCTGTTATGAGATGTGCTGTCATCGCTTGGACAAAATGAGGGAATCGTGAAAGGCAACCAGACCTCACGTCTTTTTAGTGTAGTACCTTGTCTCTGATGGTAACTGGTGCCAGGCACGCTGTAACAGGCACAGTCAATTTGCCAGGCCAAAATGGGGGTGATCTCCTCCCGTTGAATCTCATCCTGCGCTGTGATTGCTGGCCTGGTTGAAGCTCTGGGACAAGAGGTTTAATAGACTTTCCATACCACTCTGTGACTATTGTAGTGGACCCAACGGTCCACTCCCTTTCTGAGTCCTAATAAGCCGGTAGCAATACTTTCTTGTGGCAACAAGTCACACAGTGTAATGGTACATGTGCAAATTAATGGTTTGGAATGTGCTACTTTCCAATTCTTTTGTTTTTGTGTTACACCAAAAAAGAAATGGAAGGTTCCTGCTGTGCTTTCTCTTGGCTATTCAGTATTTTCTCTGGTTCCATCACATAATTTCTGACTTCTCTTTTTTTCTGAGGTCATCAATCTCTCATCACTTACTCTTCTCTTTTCCATGGCTGCCCTCCCTGCTTTTGGTGCACTTTCTTGAATTCTCCAACTTCCTTGCCGTGGTGGGATGAGACAGTACTATGGGTATTGTCTTTGGAAAGACTATACCATTTATATACGTTTCCTACATCACTCATCTGTGTTCCAATACTTTAATTATACTTCATCTTTTAAATCTCTAACATTTCGTCGTTGCTTTTGCTCATAGACTAGGGAGAAGTCAGGACAGTGCTGCGTACAGTAATGCCCAAGTTCCTCCATGAAATTCCCCTTGGTTCATCAAAGTGCTGAGAGCACTTTGGCTGTCTGAAGAATTCCCAGGCCATTTTCTGTTGTTTATTTTCAGTTTGGGCAGCTAGTCCATTTGCATGAACCCTATGAAGAACATGTGGGATGGAAAGACCATATGCGTGATGCTCATCCACAGCTGTGCAGCCACCGCTGGTCCCATTTTGCACACTCATCAGTTCAGACATGCAAATAAAGGGTGTGTAGCTTTCATTTATATGCTTTAGCTTTAACTATGAGCCACACATGAAAACTGCATGAAAAGCATCTTTTTAGGCTAGAAGCAAGCATTCTGTATGGATTAAAGGCAGTGTCACATTAGCAGCAAGGCCAGAGCTCAGCCCTTCTTGATCAAAAGCTTCCTTCCCCTGCAGCTTGAGCCAATGGAGGCAGCAGTGTAGTCTCTATGCCGAACACAAATTATTCAGATAGAGCACAGCAGAAGGCAGAGATCTGCGTATGTGTAACAGCCAGCTCACTGCAGTGTCACGTGGGAGCCTCATGGGAAGCCTTTTGACAAGCCAGAGATGCTCCCCAGTCCCTGCGAGCCCCTCAGCACCAGCCAGTCGTGCAGGAGACTGAACTGGCTGCCCAGCACCCGAGCAGGCAGCACAGACATTTGCCTTTACCAGCTGACGAAGCCTGCCCAGCTTAGCAGACGTGGAGCGCCGGGCTGTGGAAAATGGACCTTCCAAAGCATTCAAATGCGTTACCTCATTGAGACGAGTTTTTCAGGCTTGCAGTAGGAGAGGTTTCTGAATCTGCTCCCAAACCCCAGCTGCCAAAACAGAGTGGAGTATATGAACCAGAGAAAATCAGCTAACTCCCAAGGTTGGGGTTGGGTTACAGAGGTGATCTCCGAGGAATTATCTCACATCCAAAATTTTAGTAGGAAAAAAAGGAAGGTACTGGCTGGGGTGAGGGCGTAACTGCTAGAAACTGGCCCAAAGGAGAAAAGTGAAAGTGCATCTCTGCACTGCACGACATGGCTGCAGCAGGGAGCTACTTGAATTATATAAAAAAACAGGGGGTGGATGACATTAGAATTAAGAGTTACCTAAAAATGCTGAAGGATGAAACTCAATCTGTCATATAAAAATTTAATTATAATGTTGTTAAGCTCAAGCTTTCTGGAAGAGACGGAGTAAACACAGTTTCTGGAAGACTGTTTCTTCCCTTGGGACTCCATAACAGACCTGGGGACCTGATTGCAAAATTTCATCATTGCCAGTAGGAAAAAAAAAATCAAGACAATATCCAAAACTTATGCTCAAAGGCCACAAACTGCAGTACTTTTTCTATGTTTCTTTCCACTCTCACTTTAAAAAGAAATGAGAGCTGGGGGGAATGACAGCAGCTCTCATTACTATGGGTGAGAATTCCTATTTAAATTCTTATTCATCTTCTAAAAATGAGAGACTTTAGGGAAGGGGGTGGCAGGGAGGGAATGCACTCCAGTTGCTTGGGATAGAAATACAGCTCGTTCATACAAAGCATGGAAAATAATGATAATCCAATGAAAAAAAATCTTGGCAGACAGTGAAATTCAGAAAAGGAAGGAGGGGAGAGAAAAGACAGAAGACTGTAGAAAGTCTGAACAATTGCAGAAGTTAAACCCAGCAAGAAGGCTGAGAGACAGCCCCCAACGGCATTTCGTGAGAGTCATTGAGTAAAACACGCTTTGGGGGGAGCAGGCAGGTGTTTAGGGCCCAGAAAAAGAGGGCTGCTGGGGCCTGATTTTAAGTATTATTTTGGCATTTAATTTTTGCAGTCAGGAGGAATTACCAGAGAGAATAACGTAGCAGAAATTAAGAGAAATTTAGGCACACCTCTGTGAATCGAACATGATTGGAAATGCAGGAAGCATTCACGGGACAAGGATCCCGGCAGCCAGATAGCCCAACTCAACTATTTTCAAGTTTTTGATAAGCTAAATGAATCGCTATTAGCAGCACTTGACTGTGACGTGGTATCTCTATTAAAGATTGCCTTTTAAGGGTAAGAAAACAAACTCTGAAGGAATCAAAGCCCCCCTCGTCTAAACTGCTCCCAGACTATTTGATTTGAAGAAGGTTTGTGGCAGCAGGGACAATGATGGGCATGTAGTGGCACAAAATAAGTGATAAAGAAATAAGCGATAAAGACTTCTAGTTATAGAAGTCTTCAGTGCCAGCATCAATCAATAAACAGAGACTCGTACAGATGGAGCAAGCTTGGGGAAAATGGATCCTCGAGAAGGAGTGAAAAGGATTACCAGAGAGTCATGAAGGCAGAAGATCAGAAAGCTATGTTGCCATGAACTCATTTAAGAGTATAGTTGAGTATGTTGGCGACAGACGCCAGCAAGCAAACCTTTAGGAACATAAAGATGCCATATGAAAGTGAAGAAGATACTGGCTTGAAAGCCTGAAATGACTCAAGAATTCTTTCCTAAATTAAAAGCAATCCCCAAAGGTCATTGCACATCATAATGAAATACGTGCTACTGTTGCCGCTTAATATAAAATCCTCTAGTCCTGAAACGGCCCGAGTTCTGGAGTTACGGAAGTAGATCTGCGAGCAGCAGACTAGCTGCAGATACATGGGATTGATTAAACCTGAAATTTTAGGTAACAGGGGAAACTGCAGAGGCAACAGGGGAGTTTGAAAAGCTGTGGGGTCGGGTAGTATGCAGACTTAAGTCAGAAGGTGTTTAAGGCGTTGTGAGCACACCCCTGAGGGGTGACCTTCAGGCCATTCCTTTCAAGAGGGACATCCACAGTCCGTGAAAGAAACTACTGTAGTTGTTCTCCTGGGGAGGGGAGCCTACGCTGTGTGCAGTTCTTAGAGGCCCGTATCATTACTGAATCGTTGCTTAAAGATTTTAGCAAAAATACTAGTTAGCGAACTGCAGACCGTGCTTGTGGTTTACGCAAACCCCAAATGAAACGGGATGAAGCAAGGACAATGTTCAGATCCTGCTAGCAGAGCACTTGGAAACCTTCACAGTGCTTTTTAGCCAGCAGAGAACCTTTTAATTTTAGCTGTATGAATCTCTCATTGTAGAGAGAGTTTTGGAAAGGGACCTCTCTGTTTGAAGTCATGTCTCTTGTGGACATCCCTCCCATATTTTGTTAATGGACAACTTCTGTCGGTGTAAGCCCCAAAGCAGTTCTAAAAGTCAATGGATTAATTGTCCTCTGTCTGAGAACAGGCTCCGATGCCTATTGTCTCCTCTACTTGGCCATGGAGTCTTTGGAAGAGAGAATAAGGGATAATCAGTTTGTCACAACTGTCAGGAACGCAGTGCACAGAGCATTACATGCTGAGGGAGTAGTGCTGGTTCTAACCAGCCCAAGCATTTCCCTAAAATTAGTATCTAAATAAACCCTTTGCTTTGGGAAAGCATCTGCTTTTGAATTGAATTATTCCAGATCTGAATATTAGCAATATTTTTGCTAAACTTGAGCTGTCACCCTACCAGAGCGTGATTAAATATTAGTCTGCAAGGAATTCCTCAGGAAACCTGAGAAGAAAAATGCGAAACCGCTGAGAAGAGCCAAATGACTTAAATGTCAAATTGCTGCTTCAGCAAATGGAAGCAGATTTGGAGCACTGGGGGAATATGCAATTTCTTGGTTGAGAAGATGAGCCACAGCCGTAATGAATGTTTTGCCAAGCCTATATCTGGTTTCAAAATCTTCCCACAGTCATCCCAAATAAGCATTGGTGAGAATGCAATGTTATTAGAAAGGGGGTGGAATAAGAACAGCCTGAGCAGTAATGAATGAAGGCAGGATCGTACCAGAGGCTCGTTAACTTGGGGGAACTAGCCCAAAGGTTGTAAAACGGGGTCACGTCCTGTGCAAAAGCAGGGCCGGGGAAAGCAGTCTGTGTGCTGAGCCTGCGCCTCGGGGGTCCCCGCGCCCGCTCGAGAAGCGGAGACCTGCAGCCTCACGCCACTGCCGCCTTCACAGAATCACAGAATCATTAAGGTTGGAAAAGACCTTTAAGATCATCAAGTCCAACCATCAACCCAACACCACCATGGCCATTAAACCTCGTCCCCAAGCACCACGTCCACACGCTTTTGAACACCTCCAGGGACGGTGACTCCACCACCTCCCCGGGCAGCCTGTGCCAATGCCTGACCACTCTCTCAGTACAGAAATTTCCCCCAACACCCAATCTAAACCTCCCCCGGCGCAACTTGAGGCCGTTTCCTCTCGTCCTGTCGCTGGTTACTTGGGAGAAGAGGCCAACCCCCACCTCACCACAACCCCCTTTCAGGCAGTTGCAGAGAGCGATGAGGGCTCCCCTCAGCCTCCTCTTCTCCAGGCTGAACACCCCCAGTTCCCTCGGCCGCTCCCCATCAGACTTGTGCTCCAGAACCCTCCCCAGCTCCGTCGCCCTTCTCTGGACACGCTCCAGCACCTCAACGTCCTTCTTGTAGTGAGGGGCCCAACTCTGAACACAGGATTCGAGGTGCGGCCTCACCGGGGCCGAGTCCAGGGGCACGATCCCTGCCCTGCTCCTGCTGGCCACACCATTGCTGGTACAGGCCAGGACGCTGTTGGCCTTCTTGGCCACCTGGGCACACTGCTGGCTCATGCATGGCTGTCAACCAGCACCCCCAGGTGCCTTCGCCCTCGCTCGTCCTCCTGACGCGCCCCGCGAGCGCGCGCCAGCACCAGAGCGCTCTCCTACGCTGCTCCGCGTCCGGCAGCCCTCACGGGAGAGCTGCGGCCGCTTCCACAAGGAAGGAAATAACGAGGCGTCTGTGGGAGCCGAGTGGGCCGGCATTCAGCACGGCCCCTGGTTGCCCTTCTTTACTGGGCAAAAAGCTGGGACTGTCATTATTGCTGCACTGCCCTGCGTTGATTAAAGAAAATAATCACTGCCTCCAAAAATGCATTCATATGTTTTAACAGAGGTTATTTGGTTTTTTCTCCCCCCTTTTTTTTTTTTGTCTGAGGCAGGAGCAGATAGGTATTGCTCTTTCTCGCCACTTTTAAACCTTAATCATGAAATAGGAGATTTCAGCACTGCGAATGCAAAGGAATACTTAAAGTTGGCCAGCTGGTCACTAAAGAAACTTTCCTCACTTATCTAGAAACTGAATCAAACCCTGCTAGTCTTCTGGCTAAGCCTGTGGGGCCGTATTCAAGGCAGTACATGCCACCCAGGTCCCCGTGCTGTGTGTTACAGCCAGAGGAAGGGCTGGAGCTGGGGAGACCAGAGGAATCGGGACCATCCGAGTCCCCGCAGCTTCAAAATCCCGTCTTTTCATCGCGGTGACGGTACCTGCCCAGCGAGGAGACCTGCAAGCAATATATATAATTTTTTTCTTCTGCCGACGGCTTTGCCGACAAGGTCGCGCACGAAACTCTCCGCGTGCTGCCGCGGAGTCGGGCTTTAGTCGGGGAGAAGAGAACCGACCGCTTCGTTTGGCAGTATGATGAAAGAACATCGATGTAAGTATTGCTTCCAAGGTTCCTCACAGGGTTAGATTAAAAGATAGGTCGGAAGAAATCTTGGAGGGATTGTGATGAAAGAGAAATTTTGTGTTTGTATGGTAAACACGCCCAGTTATTAAAGAGTATTAGGACGCGATTTGTAACCAAATATTACAAATATGGCTATTTATTACCAAATGATCCTGTGGTAATCCCTTGGGGCTTCCCAGCCAGAGCGCTCAGGCACAAAGAATGGAGCGATAATCTCTCTTCTAGCAGTTGAAGACAGACAGCCTCTTGTTCAGAGAGGAGAAGCAAGCCAAAACTGAAAGAACAGTTCAAAAAAAGGAAGTCTATTGTTATGGGAAGGCTGGCGTAGCAGCGACCTGCTGCACGAAACCCAAAAGTGCCCGAATGGGGTGCTTGGCGTTGCCCTTTATTTATTACTGAAAACACACTTAGCTGAAAACAATCAGCATATTTTTAAACACTAATGTTTGTTAAAAAAAAAAATCTTCTTTCCTGCCAGGACAGCTGAGGGGAGCTTAATAAAACCTCAGAAATGACATCCTGATGTTGCGCAGAGGCTAGCTCCGCAGCCTCCAGAACAGAGCGCTCTCAGCCGAGTCTTGCAGCGATTATGTCTGGTTCTAATATTTACAGGCCATTAATTTTAAAGCATTTAAAGTTGCTAAACAAAGAGGCAGCATAAAATTGCTATTTTGTGCGTATACATATGTATAATGATGTGCAGCAGAGCATCGCTGCTATTGTTTCCTCATAAGGCACTCCTGAAAACGAGCAGATGACGTTGCTCTCTGTCACCAACAAGACCTGCAGGCGCCTGCGGCAGGTCGCTGCTCGCTGCCGGCACGGCTCCCGGTGCGAGGGGGAGGCAGGTAGCTAAAGGACCGGGAAAGGAAAGGATTCAGGATGCTGCCAAACCCCACGTTTCTAAAAAGGTCGGGGCTTTCATGCCTGCATCTGTTGTCCCCACCTCGAACACCTGGGGAAACCAGGGCTCGGGGTTTGCTGAAAATTCACTTTTGCCCAGTTTTTCCAGGCAGCCATATAAAACATTAAAGGTCATGAGTGTTTGTACAAATGTTGTACAAATGTTGTAGCAATAACCATTTGTACAAAGCTTGGCTGCCGTTATCTGAACATGGAAATTCTGCGCAGTGGAGGTTTGGTGAGAGAGGAAAGCGCCCTGGCGCGTCGGTTACGGTGGGGAGAGAATATGGTGAAATCTCTGTCGGACTCCTTCAAGTGCTACGTCCTGCAAGTCCCTGTGTACGCAGCTGAGCCATGAAGGGCTGAAGCATTTTGTTCTTTTCCACAGGAACAGCTTCTCCTCCTAGGCTGATTGAAATGTCTGGTAATGGATGCTTCGAGCAACCCGATACCGTGACTCAACTGAAATCCAGCCCTGGATGCGCTGGCTGCTCGGAGATCTGCTGCGGAGGCAGTTCTTCGGAGGCCTGGTCTGCTGCAGGGCGGAACAACGCAGCTCAGAGGCAGCCTGATTGCACCGGGGACTGCCTGGAATTATGGCAAAGACCAGCTCTGTTCGGAAATAACGGAGTTATTTATGAGTGGGTGGGTGCCGACATACTTTTATCAATAGCAACATCATTCTAGAGAAAGAGCTATTCTAGCTGTCCTGTGGCGAGGGAGGGGAGAGAGCCTAGCTCACTGTGCAGGGCTCCCCTCATCACTTCCAGGAGGAAGGAAAAGCATTTGGGCCCCAGTTTTGCCATCAAAGTATTCAGCAAGGCACAGAAGCTCCTTCCAGTTCTGGCCAAAAGCAGGGTGTGAGTGCTTAGCTGCAGAGATGGGGGAGGAAGCTACTTGAAGGCCTGTTAACCTAATGCCTTTTGTTTTTCTCAGGCTTTCTTATTGCATCCCCACTGACATGCAGGAGGTTGTAAATGCGTGTAACAGCCAGCGTTTCCTGCCGCCCGCCGGCTGCCTGCGTCCGTGAGCATTCCCTCCGCAGCCGAGCAGCCCTGGGTCGGAGCCCAGGCTCAGATCCAGACTCGCTGCTCCCGGCTCCGCACAACCATGCTGCTGACAAAAAGGACTCGTGCGTCCATCTGGGGAAGAAAAGAGGCAGCACAAGGGCGTCTGGCTTCAAGTCCAGCTCCTGCTTCATGGATACAAAACATCCAGGTTGCTGCAAATTCCCTGCTGTGTGCAGCCATGCTCAGCGCAGCTCCGCTTCCATGCCGCTCCGCATGGCTCCGCCGCACCAGCCTGCTGGAGCAGAGGCAGGGCCGGTGGAAAGATGCTCTGTCAGGCAGAAGCAACACTATCTCAGCAAAGCGGTGCGTGCAAGAGGGCGAATGGAACACAGGCGAGAAGCTGAATAAGGCCCTGAGGCTCCATGACACACCTAAGCACCACGGTGCATCCAGACTGCGGTGCGGCGATACCCGGCGCACGTGGTGCCAGAGCAGCTCAGGAGCCGGCGAGCGGTCTCAGCCCATCGCAGCTCGGGCACTGGAGCGCTCTGCAGGGCGAGGGTCCGCCGACGCCTGGGGGCTCCGTGCAGCCCACCCTCTCCCTCACGCGGGCTGGAATAGACCAAAGGGCAGACCTGAGCGTCCCACGGTCCCTGGCCGGGATCCCAGGCACAGTGTGGAGGCACTGAGCTTGCACGGCATCTCGGCAGACAGCCAGCGATGAAGACGGGGAACATGGCAGATATGGCCTTCAGCTTACGTACGGCAGCTCCCCATCTCGTGAGCCTGTGCGTCGGCACAGCCCGTGGTCAGCAGGTCTGCCGGCATGCAGCAGAACCCACGCGGAAATTCCCGGAGCGTTTTTCCATGAGGCACTGTTGGTTGTTTCTCTTCCAACCCCAGCACCCGTGAGCCAAACCCCGCGCTTCTTCCTCAGCCACAATCCCCCTGAAACCTGCCTCTCCCAAGCAGCTGCAGGGTTGCTCTCCCCGTTCCGGTCCCCGCCGGCGGCGCAGGCACTGCCAGCCAGCCAGCATCCGTGCTCGGGATCCAGTCCCAGCTGCCAGGAGTTTCCCAGTGTTGAGAGGGGTGTTGGGGAATTGTTTTCCACAAGCTCCAGCTGCTGTTTAGCAGCGTGCAACAACAGCGCGTGAGCCCGCCAGGACGCGGCGGCTCCGCCACAGCCTCCGTGCGCGACAGCCACTTGCCTCTTTGAACCCCGTCCATGCTGTGGCAATAACAATCGTGCCTTTGTCTCCTCGGTCTGAACGTCTTTATTTCAACTGTCAGCTATCCAGGCGAGAGACGGTCTCCTAGGCCACGGACGCATGTTTGTTTTGCAAACAGCTGCCGCAGTTTGAGATAATGCCCTGCTCGCGCTCTCCCCTTCCCAAGCCGTTGTTGCAGTTTCCGATGCCCGGCGGAGCGGTGGGACTGGAGCTGAGAGCGGTCCCTTCCCTGCTTCGAACCTCACGGCAGGGCTCGTGGGCACAACACAAAAGGTGAGTTGAAATGACAGGTCAGATCTTGCCTGATGTGAGTTTGGGGTGAAAGCCCCTAGGAACCGGCCCTGGCCGTAGAGTGAGGTCAAGCCGGGGGAGGAGCAGGGCGTCAGTGAGTGGAGAGAGCCCCAGTCCCCCAGGACCCCGCACCCCGCAGCCTCTGGCGCAGGGGTTTGCTGTTATGGTGGCTCTTGACAAAAAGCAGCTCGGGAACCACCCCGACGGTCCCACCAGCGCAGCAGCCAGCGCAAGGGTCAGCTGTGAGCAGCTGGGAACAGCAATACATGACACAGCCTCAGCAGGATCCGAAAGACATCTGTGCGCAGCCGTGTGCGTGTGCATGTAGAGCCCGTCGCACAGCAAAGCTGCGATCTCAAGCGATGCTTCTGCTGCTAATCGGAGCGCGACTTCAGGCAATGGTTTAAGCAGGTGGTGCTGTAAATGAAGGTTCTGCCCCGGTAATGGCTCCGAGCCGAGCCGAGGGGGGAGCGGGTCCTGCTGCTCTCTGACCTGGAGGTGAGGAGGGAGTCCGCGAGGGCAGGAGGTGAAGCTGAAGAAGGGCTCCTCGCACCCCCTCTCTGCAGCCGTACCCCCGTCGGCTCAGGCTGAGCCTGGTGAGACCCAAGGAAGGGGATGCTGGCCGTGCCCTTGGCATTTCACCAAATGCCTCCCCAGCCCCTGCGTGAGGCCGTCGTGGCGTGTTCTTGCGCGGTGCAGCCAGGGGAGACGCCAGCTAGATGTGAGCTCCCTGCTGTCGCCAGGTTTCCTAAAATAATCCTGCAGCGTGGGGTAAGTGACCGTGGGCCACTGCCCCTCCGCTGGCTGGGGATGTTTGTGTGACTGGAGTCGCAGGGACGGCGCAGCCAGCGTCCTCCTGCAGAAAGGACAGGCAGCTCGTCATCGAGAATATCCTGGAGATCCTCCACCCCTCTGCGCAGAGCACAGGCAGCTCTGGGCTCCAGGACCCGCCGGTGCGGAGTGCCGGATGCACGGAGACTCGGCACGGGGCCTCCGACTCTCCCCCGCTCTGAGCATCTCTGGGATTCGGCCGGTGCGGAGCAGTGCTTTAGGGACAGGTTTCACCCCAGGGGAGAAAGGGACGGGAGAAGCTCTGCCGAGCTAACGCGCCCGTTCCGCCAGCTAGCCGGGCGTGCTTGCGCAAGCCGGAGAGAGAGGCTGCACCGCCTGCCATTAAAAGATCGTTGTCTTCCTCGGCGATTGTTTGAGAGCTCAGGGGATCCTCTGGGCTGCAGGAGAGGGTGGGTTTCAAGGCACGGGCCCGTTTCAGCACAGCCGTTTCCAGCTCAGCCGTGATGATGGACAGAGCCGGGACCACCTTTTGGAGGAAGAGTTTCTCGGTGGCGTGACACCTCCGCGCTGCCGCCGAGCCCACCGCCCGCTTTTTGCCGGGCACACCCTGACCAAGGGCAGCATCGTCAGGTTGGTGCAGAAGGTCATAGCAAGCACCACGGTGGGCGGCGGGCAGTGGCGTATGTGCTGCCGAAGGGCTCCCTGCGTCGCAGCTCCTGTTTGAATCGAGCCGGTTTGAACTCCTTCCGAGTCCTGCCTTGGTTTTTGGCCGGGTTTCCCAGGGAAACAAGGCTGCGCAGCGCCGTGTGCGTGGATCTGCCTCGCGCAACGACGTTCAAGCTTCTTACCCAATTCCAGCCGTATTTGATGGAGGAGAGAGAAGCAGCCGAGGGGGATGCAGGCCTGTGGGAGTGGTGGGGATGTGAGCGGTCGTTCCCAGTGCGGAGCCTGGGGCACCGCTTCTCCTCCTGCAGCAGCAGGGGAACAGCCAGGACCAAACTCGGCCCCTTCCTCATGCAAAGCACCGACTCTGCACCCAGGAAAGCCCCAAACGCAGCCCCAGATGCTGCTGTGGTCGCTCTGCCGGGGCAGACCCCACATCTCCTGGGACCGTGGGGATGCCCGGAGAGTTCCCGTGAGCACAGGGCTCCCCCGCGGACCTCGCCGCACGCCGAACTGGTTAACTTGGTGGTGGGAGATAGGTTTGAATCCTTCATCATAGTGCTGCCTCCCAAAGCGTGGCTCTGCCCTCTAACCTGCCTGAGAAGGGCTGCAGTGGGTGGTGGCTGGAGTCGGAGACCCGCGCGGGCCCAGCGCCAGCCCCCGCGCCGTGCCGGCACGCCCGCCCCCGCCCCGGGGAGGAGGAAGCGGGGCTGAACCAGGGGCGAACCGCAGCAGCGCTGGTACCTTCTCATTATGGCGTCGCTCGGTGTCGCGCACGGCCAGGATCACAGCGCTGCCGCGGCGCTGCTGGATCATCCCTCATTAGCGCGCGGCCCCGGGGCTGTTCCCAGGGCACGCCTGCGAACCCTGCACTCCCACCGCGCCGCTGCCCTCTCCCAGGGCACGAGACCCCCGAGCCCGGCTGCGCGATGACCGTCTCCCGGCACGTGGAACCTGCGCCGGGAAAGGGGATGCAGGTCCCCAGGGAGCCCAGCGCAGCGTTAAGCCACGGCAGCTGATCCGTGCTGGGTGGCACGGAGGCCTGACGCCGCGTGGGTCGCCCTGCGGGGCTGCTGCCAGCATCCCTCCAGGAGCCAGCTGCGCTTCCCGACCCGACACCGGGGTTTGCCTGTGCCGGATTTGCCGAGGCGCGGCACATTCCCTGCCTGGCGCGGGAAACCCGGTTGGGGGAGGCGGGGCTGAGCACCGCGGAGCCAGGGTTGCACCTTCACGTGGCGCCTGGTGGTGTTTGAAGAGGCTTGTGCAACCGCCCCGGTGTTTGCAGGCGCTAACCTCGTCACCGCAGAGTAGCCGCCGTCTCCTTCCCCGCCTTGCTTAATTCTTTCGGTGGAGACACCCGCGATCTGGCCACAGGGCTCCTCTGCCAGCACACGCGTCCCGCTGGGGACCTACCTTCCTGTCCCACCAAATGCGATGGCAAAAGCCACCCCACACAGCCACCCACCGAGGCGGAGCAAGAGCTGCAGCGCGCTTTCACCCCAGCTCCGGACAGGAGCCCCTTCCCTCGGCCCTTCTCCTCCGGCTGAGCCTCCCTCCGGTTCCCTGCCCTCCCCGGCACCCCTGAGCCGCCGCCGGGGACCCTCCTGCTCGCGTGGCCCCGTGGCAGCAGGGCCGTGCGGGGTCGGGGTCACGTCTCGCCTGGCACAGGGATGCGACACAGCCCACGGTCTCGGGGATTTCCCGCACAGAGCAAAAGAGAAAGAAGGAAAGGGCACTTGGCCGTGTTCCTCTTGGCCTCCTTCCACTTTCCTCTTTTTATGGCTCCTTGCTCGAGCCTTAAGCCCCAGCAAACGTCGCCGGAGGGTTCAGCCAACAGAAACAAACAGGGACATGTCTTTTGCGGGTGGAAAGCGGCAAGCCGTCCCACCAGAGCCAGCACGTCCTGTCTGCGGCTGCCGGGGCTGCGGCCGCCGGGGCTGTGCCCCCCACAAGCAGATAAAACCCCACAGGCAGACCCGCAGCGGCCCGAGTGGCCGAGCCGTGGGCGTCTGGGTGACATCCCTTCTCCAAAGGTGCCCCAGGCTCTGTGGCGTCTTCAAACGCTTGCGAGCGTGGCCCCGCTCAGGAGGTGAAGCCAATGGGCGAAGCCTGGCTGGGGCACGGGGGTGCCTCCAGGGCTGCCTCCCCCCATGCCCGCCCACCCTTCCTCCCCGCCTGCTGCAGGGGAGGCATTTTGGGTGAGGAAGACCCCGGCGGCGCAGACCCCAGCCCGCTCCCTTCTGCGCCCCGAGGGCAGCACCGAGGGCAGCCCGTGCCCGGGGACCGGCGCCGGCAGCGCGGGGCTGATGCGAGTGACGGGTCTGACGGCACCGGTGGCTTCCAGGAACAGTCTGGGCATCGCCCACCTTCCCACCCCCAGGACGAGCCGGATGGCCCCAGCCGGTGCCTAAACCTTCCCTCCCAACAGAGCTCCCAGGGCAGCCACAGGCACCAAGTGCACGTTCCTCATCCAGCCCTGACACGCACCCTTGTTTTAGGCGGTTTAATCTGTTTCTGCGCGACCTGCGGGGCCTGTGGAGGGAGGACAGGGGCACGGCCAGGGATGGCCATGAACCGCGGGCACGAGTGAGCCGGGGCCACCATCAGCCAGGGCGTCGCAACCGCTGGGTCCCCTGCGTCCCTCCTCGCACGCGCAGGTGATGGCAGAGCAAGTTTCCGCCGGCCCCCCGGGCTCTGGGTGACGCTGGCCGCGGCTCACCTCCATGTGCTAAAAAGACAGCAAATGGCACCGGAGCGAAGCGCCGGGTGAGCGCCACAGGGCCGAGCCTGGCGCCCATCTGTGCCCCACCCTGGGGGTCTGCAGCCCATGGGGAGGGCTGGAGCTGGGAGCATCACGCTACCCGTGGCACAGACAGACGTGCGCGGCCTCGACCAAGAGCAGGCAGCGCCGGGAGAGCGCGGCACCAGCTCCGTGCATCTAAAATAAGACACGGGGCAGAGCTGGGGCTGCCGATCGAGCGCCGCGGGGGCCGAGCGGAGCCGGGAGTGCGAGAGCTCCATGAGGGGCGACAGCGGCCGCTCGGTGAGCGCAGCCCTGGCCCCAGCGGGGAGAGAACGGGGCACTGCCAGGGAAAACCCGTCGTTCCTGAGCGCTGAGCACAGCCTGTGCCGCCCGACCAGGACCCTCGGCGCGCCGCTGCCTGCCGAGCACCGCCGCGCCGGCTGGCAGCCGATTCATCAGCCCAGAGCAGCCTTAAAAGGCAGCAGGCGCCCAGGCCCCTTGGCTCCGGTGTGGATCCCCGAGGAGCGCGGAGGGACCAAGCGGCTCCCGGCACCGACGGCGCAGAGCCGCGCACGTGGCTGGTCCCAGCGGGGAGGCGCAGGGGGGCACCCAGCGAGAGCCCTGGTGTGGGTGCGTTGTGGTGGCCCTGCCCGCTGCCCCGTCCCCTGGGGCCGCGGTGCTGCGCCAGCCCGGCATCCCGCATGCCCTCCCCTTTGGCACGGGGACGCAGCCACGCTGCAGCCGCTGCCAGCCGACGGCTGGCACCCACATGGGGAGTTTTCTCCAGCAGGCCTGAAGCTTGGCTGGATGGCAGGTTAGCTTCGTTTCCAGCTCCGCCTGGATTTGGTGACCTCTAACAAGGACCTTCCACCCTCCGCCCTGGCTGGCAGCCTCCGCTCCTCGCTCCCAGCGCAGGGAGGCTGACGGGCCCTGTTCCCGAGGCAGAGCTGCCCCGTTTACCACTGTTACTGGGGAAATGGAGGCACTGGTGCAGAGGCAGGAGCTGGGAGTGTCCCCTCGCCCTCCCCGGCGCCGGGGCGTAACTGTGCCCAGAGCAGAGCAGGGACCCCAGGGCGCTGGCAGGATGGCCCCGGGGAGCCACGGTGGACCAAAGGGCGGGGGGGTGGGACGTGCACAGCAGGGTCAGCCCCTGCAGGCGAGGGCTTACGGGGCGCTGGCTTGTGCCACAGCCCCAGCAACGCGTTTCCAGGAATTATGCGGCACAGGGGCCCAGGCAGCAGCTCTGCAGGGGACTCCTTAGTCACACGTGCCACTAAAAACCATTGCCAAGACGAGAAGCCAACGGTTTTCTTAACAAAGCGGCTTCTGCCCACCAAAGCTGCATGACTCTCCTCCAAACAGCATTGCCCGCAGCGAGGTGCGGACGACATTTTCATCAGAGGTGACTCCTTCCGTCGCTCCTCCCTACCAAACCCCCAGCTTTGGGGAGGCAGCCTGAAACACTTTTTTGAACCAGGGCACTGCCTGGTAGCAGTTGTAGCTAAAAACGCTTTTTCCCTCTTAAGGGATGTCCAGCACCCGCTTCCGATTCTCCAGGGGCCCCCGTGGAGGAGCTGCTGGCACACCTGGCCCTTTGCAGCTCGTCTTGCTATTAGCCACAAATATTGCAAGATAAAAAAAGAGTACAAGCGTCCTTTTAGGCCACAAAAGGTAAAGCAATATGAAGGAAAAGACTAAGCTTTGTGGCATTCAGGAGCTCACGGTAGAAGCTGATGAAGCCATAAGCTGCTTTCCACATCAGTTTTAATGATGACAGATGGAGGCAAGGGAAAAAAACAACCCACCCAGTTCTCTGCTTTAGCCTCCAGTGGATTTGAAGTCACATTGCTGTATTTTAAGTGAAGCTTTTAATGCTGACCCCATTGTTGGCCACCTGCTCTTCATCCCCACGCTTCCTGCTGAAGCTATTACCGTCCTTCAAACCTGCCCTCTCAGGTGCTCCACGGGGGAAGTGTCCAGCACATACAAGGATCTTCATCCAGAAGTGAGCTGCAGCTCTCTGCAGCGCAGACGGTACGATGGAAACACGCCGCTTTGACACACGGATAGCCCTGCTATTCCCAAGCCATGGGGGTGATTACAGACCCACGTCCCCATCAGCCTGGAAGCGGCCCGGACTGGGACGAACTGGGCTTCCCCAGCTCTGGCCACCCCCGCCAGGGACCGCCTTCGCCAGGTACAGGTAGACGGATACCGCACAGCTCTGTCAGCCGGGCCAGAAGGGTGTTCTTCCTCCAACGGGTTCAGTTCCTGCGGCTTACAGGAAAGCAGGGTGCGATTTTTCATCAGAGCTGTCATTTAAAGTTATTTTAACTACTTTATTCTCCAGCCCGCAACCGTAACAGACTACGGCGGGCTGATGTGGTGCTGATCCCGTTTAAGAAACGCACATCTCGCAGCCTTCTCCTTCCTACCCCCAGGGCTCCTCATAACACACAGCACCCATGGGACTCGGTGGGGCGTAAAGCAGGGGGTCGCGCTTCCACCTGTACAGGGTTACAGGCACATCTAACCCCTCAAAGCGCACGCGGCGGCTCTCACCCCCCGATACCGCTGCGCCACAGGGCGCGGCAACGCCCACAACACATTCGGTTTCCTGAGTATCAGGAAGTTTGGGATCACGAGCTGATTTAGGGGCATTCACAGGAAGCGCAACTGTAGAGCCACAGATTGCTGTAATGGTTTTGCTCCAGATGAGTGACCTCAGAAAAGAGCATCACGGCCCCATCAACAGTCTCCATCTGCTTCTTCTGAACAGGGCTGGCTAGTTAAACTTTCACATAGAGCAGCTACTTGTTTACCACGTTGCACGGCCGTCGTATTGCTAAACTGATTATTTACCACTTAGGCTTGGCGCAATGGGTCTTGCGCCAAAAAGCCGTTTGGGTCGATCACGTTGCTGCCCATGTCGCAGGCAGCCAGCCTTCCCCGCTGACTCACCGGCACGCGATCTCCTCCCACCCCACAGCCCTCCCAGGCACCTCACCGGCTTCCTCTGGGAGCTCAAACCTCCCAGGTGAGATGCGGGAGATTTGGTAACGGCCATTTCTGATTTAGCATTTCATCATCTTCCCATTCAAGGTATTCAGCTTTGAGGGAAGCCAGCAAAATCAGATTTATTTTTTTTTTTTAAATGAGAAAGAGTTCAAAGTTTATCCTTTCAGTTCTCAAAAGTTTTAACAGCAGGTTTTTATGAAACGCAGTTTTTAAAAAAAAAACAAGTTAAAATTCCACATAAAGCACCTCCATTTCAGTATTTTTTTGACACAGATACAACAGCATGCAAGACCAGCCAAGCTGTGCGAAGCATGGATTTCTGCTAAAGAGCCGAGAGCTTCCGGGACATGTGGTTGTTCCCAGGCTGCACGCCCGGCTTCAGGAGCACTAGTTTCACCAAGAAGTAGTGTGTGAGGAAGACGAGCTACAGCAATCACCAGAGTGTTGCTGCAGCAAGCAGCAAGCCTTACCCTGACATCACGGAGCTACTGCAAGGTTCAATAGTTGGGTCTTGCGTGACACCAAAAATTAGCAGCAAAGCAGTTTTAGGACTGGCACTATTGTGCCACAGGACCACGAATTCTGCTTTAGGTGGGCAAAGTGTAGAGCTCAGCTACAGGAAGATATAACACTGGCTGAGGAAGTTCCTCTTCCTTCAAGGATTAATTATATTTCCTGCCTTTCCTGGCAGAAGGTGCTTCTGCTACTGGAGAAGTGACCGAAGTCAAAGCCACAGCAGCAGGAGCAGTTTCAGAACAGCCTCCCAGGATCATTAGCGTGGTTCCTCATAGCCAGGCTCTTTTCTGGACCCATTTCACGATGGTAATACACAGCCTCAGAGGGAGCAGCAGCAGTAAATTGCTGCTGTCGCAAAACCTGGTAACAGCTTTGCCACCCAGTATTTCTGGGATCACTCAAGACAGCCAAATTCTGCATTACCCTCAGCTCTCAGAAGTTCTCCCCTACTTTGAAACACCAACTCCTCTAGAACTAAAGCAGCAGCTAAATTCAAATTTCTATGCAATAAAGCAACCTAGATTAAGTAAAGGAGGTGAACATGATATCTACATAGAACAAGCAACTTCCCCTTCAACTGTCTTCAAGAGGCTTCCCACAGCGCAACACAGGAGTTCAGCGAGGTGGGACCTCAGGCTGTAATGAACTGTTTCCTATTTTACTTTACCACGATGCATTATGCTTCCAACACACAGAATCAAAGCTGCAGCTGAGAAAAAAAAAAAATTAACCACACACACATCCCCCAACAGCAGGCTGCCCTTTAGCAGAAACAAGGTCTGAGTACAATCCAGATGTTTCAACTGCAGTGGTATTAGCTTCATTTGACTGTATTTAAATAAAATAAGGCATTAAAAAAAAAAAACAACAAAACCAACAGGCACTAAAATATCCTCCCTGCTTACACCACGTACCAGCCGAGCCCCATATAGATGGCACACGACCACCTCTCCCCACCCCTCCCTGGGCAGACTGTTGGGCAGTCTGTGGATGTCACAGAACACAAGAAGCCATTTCCATGATGCAGCATAACGAATATTCAGAAGAGTCAGCTCCCAGCCAGCAACCAGGTTTCTCGGTTCAAGCCTGCGGCCCCAAGTTCCATGGTGTTCCCAGTAAGACAACAGACGAGGAGAGAGCCGGTACTTGAGAACCACAAGCAAGGAACAGACACGTCCCCCTCCCACTGCAGCCTCCCCCCACGATGGGCTCTCTTTGCTTGTTCAGTTCAGCCCTTAGAGTTTCTTCAGCCGACTGTACAGTTCCCTTTTGCTCTTCTCGCCAGCCCAGGTTCGGCTTTTGGTGCGGAACCTTTTCAAGTCTTCTTTAAAGTCTTCGTGGTGCATGGGGCGATAGCTCTGGGGCTCGCAGAAGCTCTGGGGAAAGAGAACCTGGTTTCACTTCAATGTGTCACAGGAGCGATGATCTCCGAGTCTCACCGACAGAGGCTGGTAGCAACCATTTGAACAACTACCACCAGAATAAACAGAAACAGACCCCCCCACTCTGTGCAGGAGCTTCATACCAGGCGCTCATGAACAAAGCCAAGCGATATTTGAATCAAAGCCAAGGGATACTCAGATTACAGCTACTTCAGAAGTGACAGCTCTTAAACGAAGGACCTTCAGCCCTGTGTACAGAGCTCTCAGGCCAAATCTTCTGGCAGACGTCAATACACAAACTAAGTTTATCCGTATTCACCTTGAAATAGCACAGATTTGAAGAATACTTGCATCTGGGGACCGGCCAGCTCCTGGTCACACACGGAGCATTAAAGGCTGCCATCGGCTGTTTCATGCTGCCACCTTGAGGCCCTCGGTCCTCCTACCTCAGGAGAGGATACCCACAGGGCCCAAAACAAAACCCAAGTGTCCACTGCCACAGGGGAGCCAGCAGATCGCAGGGAGAGCCAAAAAACAGGACAGCACTCACTGCCATGAACACCAGCATCCCCAATGCTGGAAGACCCAACATCCCACTGGGAAACCACATATGACCCCACCCAGCCAGTCACAGAAAGGTGAGATCTCTCACAACTCTCTGAAAATGCACCAAGTCACAGAACAGGAAGGTAATCTACGAGATACTCTGAAGTGTGAGGGTCTGAGAGGGATGAAAGTGACAGTCAGGCCAGAGTCTAGTTTGTGTCAGAACAGCAGGAAGAGCTAGCTGGAGAAAGAGTACGGCCACTGAAATGCTGAAGCAGCAGAAGCCAAGTGATACCAGCAACGTGAGGATGGTGTTTCAGGTAAGAGAGCTGCTGGGCATTTTCTAGTTTCCTTTTCTGAATTAGAGGCTGAAAAGTCAAAGCTGGATTTTTCCAGCGTTGCTATTTTAGTGCAGTATGATGTGTCAGGTTTTCATTTGTTATATGGCAGTTACTGTCAAGCCTCTCCTCTCTCCTAGTCCTTGCAGGCTGAGCAGCCTTCAGTTCTTTCTCCAAAAGACATTTTGAACTCCTAGTTATTATAAGAGGGCAGAAACCAGTTTTATGTTTTACTCTTGAGACAAGTGGAAAAACCTTTCAGCTATGGCAGCAAGACAGCCCTGAAGTATGGCATAGGCTTAGAGAAGTGAAGGCAACCTCACTGCCAAATTTTAACTGCTCTCAGTACAGGAGAGCACTGCAAAACAGGACAGGAAAAGCTACCCCAGCAAAAAACACTCTACTCCGAAGAGAAGTCTGATTGAGTACATCGGTGTTACTGATCTGTCATTTCTTCCGAGTGTGAAAGCACCAAATTTAAGAGAACATTACTTACGCGGCATCTTAAGAAGAAGTCCTTGTAACCCCCCTTCAGGACATACAGTTCTGGGTAATGGAGGTTGGGGTATTCGTTACCCAGCCTGTCCCGCTCTCTCACAAATCGGCACCTGTAGCAGGAAAAAATCCTCCATTAAATCTCACATTCAACAAGTAACACATTACAGAGCACTCACCCGAAACTCCCCATTCCTTGTGTTACAGAAGCAAGCCAGCGCCTATCCGGAACAGGCGGAGAAGCCACAGTGGCTGCAAAGCTGTGGCTAACTGGTTTTCCCTTCCCATCTCTAAGCGTCCCAGCGCACCAGCCCAACTTCAACGGGGCCATTCGCACCATGGGTTGAGTCATAGCCCTGCCAGAGGTGACAACCAACATCTGCTCAGGATAAACTGCGTATTACGTAGCATGCCAGCACAGTAACCGGTGCCATCCTGGAAGCTTTGCTCTCAACTAGCACAGCAGAAAGTTCTTATCTAGGGGGGTGTAGGATAACTCACATTCGAGGACCCCGCTCTGAAGAGAACTCGCAGTGGAACACTATTATCACTCGTTTGTTCCCCGATGGCTGGATTGGCTTCTTAAGCAAATAGTCTTCCACATCCTCTTCCATATGTAGGTTTACAGCACCCTGTAAAGGCAGGGTCATGCCCGAGCACACGCAGTGAGTGGAGGAGAACAGTAACAAACCTCTATCCCACCTCCTTGCAAGCTCCCTCCTCATCTAGAGTTTCCTACAGGAGTTCTGGCAACCTTCTCTAGCTGTTGGGAACAAATTTCCCAACCCAAGCAGAATATTACAGATACTCTAATGCTGACTCTGGGTGACCCAGACCAGTTTCAGATGGCCATTTCAACAGCCGTATGTGTGGCTCATTGGATTTCCCTTCCCATCTCATTGTATTTGAGAGGGCTGGCCAACTTGCTCAAGCAGCAAACGTCAAGATCAATTATGTTTTGCACAGCTCTTTGAAGTCTGTGGTTGAAATGACATTTCCTAATCTAATTTTAGCTTCCCTAGATATCAGGCTGCTGGACACCGAGTGTCTTACATCCTCCTCCGGAACGGTCTCCCTGCTTGCCACACAGGCCATCTCTTCTGCTTAAGGCAAGCAGAATGTTCCCTCCTTAAGGGAAAAGTCACTTTGCGAACCCAGCGTGAGCTCGGTGTCCTGAGAATCATGCTGTGCGCAAGCGTAACAGGATCGCAGACCCCAGTCGGGCACTTGGGCATCTCAGCTATAACATATCCCCATGGCCTTGGGTACCCGCTAGTAGGAGTGCCAAGTGACCCCAGTTTGCAACTTCAGACAACTCTACGTTGCTCTTGCAGGATCAACGTACCTTGATGTGTCCTCCTTCGTACTCATATGGGTATCTACAATCAATTATCACACATTCCTTGATGAAGCTCGCAAACTTCCCCGTCAGAACAGACACAATCTGCAAAAAAAAAAAAAAAAGTAGTTCAGTTGTTTTGAGATGTTTTTGTGTTGGTCTCCTCCCCTCCCAGTAAAGAATTTTTCTACTGTCCCTGGAACACATACCATTTCTGAGTCAATATATTTTAAATCTTGATGTTTCCCATCGACAGTGTGGAATAAATAACCCTAGAAAACAGACAGCATTTTACTGAGAAAATTCCATGTGTGAGCCACATAGGCAACAGCACAGTGCTCAGCAGTTAATTTTGTAACACAGATGCTTTGTTGACAAGAATCTCTTCAGCAAAGCTTGAGTTAAAACTAAGAATTCTAAAAATTCAGGGACAAATTTTTCTTTTTCACTCCTATACTGAAAGGATTTTGTAGATCTTTTTGAATAACCACAAATGAATTATTTCATGTCTAATGTATGAAAGCACCCTTCTCGCTGACAGCCTTTACCAGTAATTTGAATACGTACTGTTGAAGAACAGAAGTGCTTTACTTGGGTTGGTTTGAGACATTTCAACCAAAAAGAGACCATTAAAACAGATCATTCGAATTACCTTTGAGAAGTCACCAATAAGATCTCTCTGGTCGCTGTCCAAAATGCTTTCAATCTCTGCTGTGGAGGATTGTGTCCTTACTATTTTCAAACTCTAGAGGAACACAGGTTAGAGATCAACGCCGCGCACTGACAGCGGAGAATCCCTTTTCCCAGAGCATAACAGAAAACTCAAGAGTTCACGCTGAAGCCCTGAACTACAACCCCTCCAGCTTCCCCTTTGGATTAAGGCAAAACTCAGGCTCAAGAGAATGCAACCACTGCACCAGCTCCCCTAATCCCCACTGCACAGAGAATGCAGTTTTGCTAGGTCAGCAATTCACCTGAACAAGCTCTCCCTCATTAACCTTCATGAACTAGACACCTGTATTAGATCCTCTCCTAATCAATTCTCTGCTACAACATCAGATGCCAAGCCACCAACCGTTGAATCCTCAGGTGTTCCAGGCAGGCTTTTCCTCTTCTTGCTTTTCCCTGGAGAATTCTCCTCCTGGGACCTCTCCATCCTTTTCTGGGTGGTTCTTCCTACACCACTTGGCAGAGATGAAGAGCCAAACAACCGGCATCGTTTGGCCTACGAAGAAGGAGAGAAGTTAAGAGTTGCCTAGCAAAGATTTAGATTAGAAACCAAGCAAGCCTCAGATTTTCAGACTATTGCAAGTTTTGCCTTATATAAGACACTGCCACTGCACAGCAACAGCAGGATGCCAATAAGGTCATCTAAACTCAGGACCTACATTTCCAGTAACACTTGTTTCTTGCTGATTGGGTGAGCCTGGAGCACTATAAGCAATATGATGTGTTAGCAGAGTGCTTTATACCAATTAGCAGACAATCTATCAGCAGATTAAGGAGATTTTTGCTCTTGTCTAACCTCCCTTTGCAGTCTATTATCAGAAGATCAGGCTGCAGGCATTCCAGGTAAGCCTGTGCAGAACGTATTCAAGATATGTCAACAAGTATCTGATAAGGGAAGTCAAGATCTTGCATTTATGAAATGTTTTTGTAAAAAGAAAGTTACTGCCCATATAGGCACACAATGAGCATTGTTCCACACTAACAAAGTCTTCCAGGTAAACAGGCTTTAGAGATAAGAGAATGCTGAAGGGGGTTTATGCCCTGTCTTGTTTTGTTGTTATTAGGGATACAGGATCACAGATAGTGTGATCACTCATCCCAGTAGTGAAAATGGGTGCCCGAACAAAGTCCCCATCTCTGTTCTGTTTTGCTCTCCCAGAACACTCACCCGATTGTCTGTTTTCCTCATGACTAGTGGTGCAGTCCAGAGGCTCGCCACATCAGATGGCATCTCCTCATCGTTCTGAGGAAAAAAAAGAAAGTTCCTTCTCATCTATTTCACTGTGGGCAGAGACTGTAAATATCTACAGCTTCTACACAGCTCGGGCAAACAACCCAGTTGAATTCAGCTGTCAGAGCAGTTTTAGGAATTTAACGCAATTACTAGCCCAATACTCAATGAAATAATGGAACCAAGTTGAGACATGCAGAAGGAGGCATGTTATAGCAATTCATCGATTAACAAGGACATTCCTCCAAAGCTTTAAGTGTTTCCTCTTTAAGTGGCTCTAAAGCAAGTATCACCTCTAGCTCTTTCAGCAAGTTTCTGAAGAAAAATACCAATTCTTCAAATAATTCTCTCTAGGAATGCAATTCTCATCTACCGATAGGAACAGCAGCAATTCTTAACTGCTGTTCACACCCCAAGTAAATCCCACTGTCTGTGCTAGGAAACAGCACACAAGAGATGGAGACACTGAAATGTTAGAGTTGAAAAAGATGATGATAACTCATCATCCAGGAGTCCCTAGTACCTAGCTTTTTGCGGTTTGACTTACCACACGGACTTCTGCTAGAACATATGCGCACCACGGACACATATCGTTGGCAGGCTATTAACATTAGACAGAGCTGATTTTGAAATGTCCATCGCATTTCCTTTGTACGTACCTTCAAATCTTGCTCATCTAACAGCTCTAGGAATCCATCATCATCTTCGCTTTCAGAGGAAGTCAGAGAAGACTGCTGCAGGAAAGCTGGCCTGTAGTTTTCCTGTTCACCTGTGGTTATTCCACCCATGGGAAACTGAGACACGACAGTTAGTTCTAACAACATTCCACCTCTTTACTGCAGGATGCTGTAACCACAGATGATGCCGTGCCTCCCACTGCACTACAGAAAACACGGTGGTTATTCCACCACCTGGAATAACTTGAGCAAACGGCAAAGTAAGTTCAAACACCTCTATTTGATCCCTACAACAGCAGAGTGCTTCGTTAGCCTCATTAAGCAGTAAGTCTCTTCTCTGGAAGAATCTATCCAGCAAAGGTGCAAAGGACAGAAATGGGTGGTGTCAACAGGATCAAGAATATAAATATCTTCATATAGTAAATATATAATTTTTATATAATATATGCTTCATTAATTATTATTTTTATTATATTTATCTAATTTATATACGATTATGTGTAATTAATATATTTCAATAAATATAAAAAAATATAAACTCTGCAGTTGATAAGCACAAGCTCAAGAGCGCTAAGCAAGTCGAAGGACTACCAGATTCAAGGAGTGGAGTTAAGACTTAGCTCCCCAGTAAGGGCCCATCATGTTTTTTCAGTTGCTTTTTCTAAGCAATACAATATAAAAATATAAATATAATATTTTTATATAAATATATTGGATATAAATATTAAATGTATAATATATCATATATAAATATCATATTATACAAATAGTAAATATATTGTATTATTTATATTCTAAATATTCTATGTAAATATTAAAATTATATATAATATAAACATATAATATAAAATACTATTTTCTTCCTGGATGCCATATCTGGACATAAGATCCAGTTGCATCTGCACAGTTGGCTTCATTGTTCCAAGTGCCTCTGCCTCAATATAAGCATCTGCTTTACCGATAGTGAAAACAATTTCCAACTAGCTTCCTCCATTCCACATCGATGTTCACACTTCCTCGACTTATGGCAGCATAACCTCGGCTCTATAGGGACTAATCTTTCACACGCTGCAGAACAATCCACATTTCAAATTTCTAACCATCTCATGAGCCAAATATGAGGAGACTTTTCTTATCTGGCAGAGAGACAAGTTTTTCTATTTGGCACATGAATAGTGGTAATTAACAAGCATTGTCTTAGAATCCTGATGCAAGTTTTCTTCCTTCCAGAGAGTAAGTATGCAAAGGATTGGGTGAGAATTAGTTGCAAAGAACACTGTATTACTTACCATCTGAGCTGGAGATGAATTCTGCTTTGGTCCAGGAACACCTTTTCCATCACGGCAATGGACGTGCGCGGAACAACGAGAAGCTGGTTTGGTTGGCTTCTTAAACTCAAACGATTCCTGAATTAAAAAGGTGCAAAGTGATCATTTTACCAAAATTACCAATGGCATAAGCTGCTAGGATCATTTTATCTTTTTCTCTCTCTCTTTTTTTTTTTTTTTTAAAGCTACCTTAAATTTTGGATTTAAGTTCCTTGCTACCAACAGGAAGAGTCTGAAGGCGAGCGTTTTCAAATTAAAGACATTACAATAGCAATTCATTTAACATAATCAAGCTTTCATTCTCTTGATATCACCTGCAGGCTTAAGGCTTTTCTATTTCTTTTGTCAGTTAACTTCTCTGCAAAAGAAACCATTTTTAAGGGCAGCCAAGGCTGTCTCCTGACAGCCGCTCACCGGTAGAGGCCTGTCGGAGTCCTACCGATGGGATTTCCAGCAGCAAGGCCCCTCAGACAAGCAGGCAAAAGGACATTTGCGCTGCGAGGAACCAGGGCTCCCGATGCCAGCAGTGGAAAGAGATGAGGTGATCTACCTAAACAGCTTTCTGGAGGCACCCCTTGTAGCTATCTAAAGCTAGCAGTATGGATATGTTTTTCCCTTGCCACAGCCTAAAAGGAGTCAGGTTCAGTAGCACAAAGGCAGAGCTGCACAGTCAAAGCCTTCCCAATTTTCTGTTAACATGTGATCAGTTTGCAGTCGCTATAATCGGTGCTGTTGCACTTCACTGCTAGTTCCCCTAACAAAGTTTTGCATGGCTTATCTTAAGTCTAACTACAGCCTGGCAGAGAGTAAAAGAAGCCTTTTCCACCACGTCCACTGTTGAAGGGGTTTGCTAATTCAGCTTCCTTGGTACCACCTCTTACAACACATCATTGCAGGCCACAGAAAGCGACACTTACATTCTCCTTATTTTCATCTTGTTCTAATAGTTGAAAAGCATCACTGTCCAGAGAATCGGAATGGTTTCTCTTCAGAGCAGGACTGCATCCCAGGAGGCTTTGCTACAACATTCAGACAGAAGTGCCAGTTCAGTATCGTGCAATCATGTCTCCCCACAACTACATTTTAGACAAGAGAGGTGTTTACAAAGACTACAAGGTCTCTGACTACAAATTTGTGCAAACTATGTACAGCAGACTTATGCTGACATCTCGGTACAGGTACCAAAATGCTTTAGTGACTGCATTAGTGACAAAGACACATCACTGAAATTTCACACCAACTTGAATGAGATTTCGAGTTTACAAGCTGTAATTTTGATGGTTTTCATTAAGTACCACAGCAGCTGTTCTTGAAGACAGAAAATTAACAAGTTATGGAATGTATCCAACAAAAAAAAAAAAACAAACACCCAAACACTTAACACACTAAATCCTTTAACATGTCTACAAGACCAATACCACCCTCACTTACTGGCAGTGAATGTATTCTTCTGAAAGGCATTCGAATGCTACAATGAAAAAGAACCAAGATTTATTTCAGTATTTTGTTTTAAAAGTTACATAAGTAAACCCCACTTTTTTCTTCCAGCAATAAAACTCCATAAGCTACAACAGTCACTGACAAAGAAATAGAAGTATACTTACTTCAGCCTGCTAGATTCAAGAATTGCTTTTTCAAACCTAAAAGCAAGTGAGATGACCCACAGTTAGCACCGAAGGATAGCATACTAAATATCAACCTTGTATTTAAGCCATGTAGTGTTATGCTAAGGATAAACCAACATGCTTCTTGATGACACTTTGCCTTTCTCAAAAGCTATTTATAGCCAGCCTATCCCATCCTAATTTTTGAAACACTAGACTCTTCCTCCCCTTCCTTTCCCCAAATTCTTCTCAGTATTGTTTAGACAAGAAGCTAGGTTAAAGGAAGAAAAGCTCAGTACATCAGAGACCAAGGGCATCTGTCCCCTATCTCTGGGGATAGAAGATTAGGAGAATAAAAATAATCTAATCGAGAGTGGCAAATTCAAAGCTAAGAGCAATTGCCTGGTATCAGTTAAGGTATATACAAGCATAACTTATAATGTAAGTGTTGAGTGAAAACTGCAACGTAGATGCAATTTGGGGCAGCTTCAGACTCCTGGTAAGGTGCCAATGTCATGCTCAAACAGCCTGGGTGGTACAACACATTAACTCAGAGCCAATACTTGGTAAGTACTCCAGGGCACAGACAAGACAGAAAGCCTAGCAGCTCAAGCCGCAGAGCGGTACAGCCCACACTTCTAGAAGTTTAAGAGAGAAAAGCCCACTGCATGCATGCCAGCAAAGGAAAAGCCACGTCAAGCCTCTCATTAGCCTACGTTTGTTAATGGTGCAACGTGAAATGCCAGGAGTCAGGCTTAGCATACAGTTACATACGTTTCCTCCATGATATCATTCGAGGTTGCGGGACCGGGCGAATCCAAAGCACAACCTGTAGAGGAGAGACAAGAGTTTTCTACTGAGTTGTATCTAGGAAAGGGAAAGTACTGCACACTGCTCAGATTTCCTCAGAAAGACACTGAGCTCAGACAGGAAACTAATGTAGAAAGTCCCGTCTACAGCCTCACCTCCACATAGGAGTAAATTACAGTTACAGATACTCCATTCCATTGGTTTTGGCCATAGATAATCAAGTGTTAGTGCTTGGGGAAAAACAGGAGTCAGTAAGAAGAGCACCCCTAGCCCTGCCTAGAATGTCACATGGAACAGAGTGCTACCAGAAAACAGGGAATACTCTTGGCTTATTCTCTCACACACACACCTCTTAACAAACAACTTAGTCCTTTAGGGTTTTTTAATCCATGTTTTTAGTTACACCTCTCCACAGGAAGAAATTCTGGTCTCATGCCAAAAAAAGTAGTCAAAAGGCCCTTCTTAATGCATGCGAGGGTACTGGAAATAACAGCAAGCACTCTGTAAGCACAAACCAAGCAAAACATTACAGCTACCTAGCATTTAAGTACGTCAAATACGAAGCCTACTTAAACACAGATCCCTGAGGAGTTTTTGTGTTATAGTAGTATTCACAAGCCCTAGTGATAGGCCAACAGCTTACCAGAATACACTCTTATACCATCATGACCAGACTTGTTACTACTTCAGTGACTGTGATCTAAACAAACAACTACAAAGAATTAATTTCACTAACATGACAGGTAGTGGTCTGAGCACAGCAGAAACCATAATCACAAGTGTTTTGTAAGCACTTAAGACCTCCGGAGGGGGGCAGAAAAAAGACAAGAAGAAAGTGGAGACTTAGCAAGCTTGGTTATTCTATCCCACTCTGTGGTTTGTGAGCTATATTCGTGTTTTAGCAGTTCGTAAAGTTCCTTTGAAGGCTGAAAGTACCATGCACAGTCAGACTGGTGCATAAATTCAGGTGGAGACACTTGATTTCCATCACTGGGCTGGACAAATGAAGGATCATAAGTTTCCCTGATTCTACAAGTTATGGGGTATTTCATTTTCACTGATAAAACTTCTAATCGGGGGGGGGGGGGGGGGGGGCGGCACGGGACAGACAAGGAAAAAAAAAAAACCACAAAAAACCCAAACTTTTGGGCAAATATCAGTACTAAAATGCAGCTCCCCAGGTTTCAGATAAACAATCAGCTCGTGTTAAAAAAAAGCCACAATAAAAACCCACGCCACAAGACAAACCCTGCTCAGCAGCCTTGATCCGAGCATGCTGAGCAGGTTAGCACAGTTTGGGTTTAAAGAGAGAAACCGCGCAGCGATGACTTGCTTTCAAAGTTATCACCCTCCAAAGGGCAGAAACTCAAATCTGTCCCAGTCAGAGCTGAATGCAGATACACACCAGATCCTAACAATGAAGGATGAAACACTATCTACCCGTTTTCGAGACCACAGCCCCAACACACAACTATAAACACTCACAAGCCAACATCTGCAAGACACCACAGACTAGAGAATGGTGGGAACCCAATTCCCTAGTGAAGCATATCTTGGGTTATCTTTAGCAGCCTTCATCTTCAGCCTGCAAGAAAAGCTGATACACTCACGATAAGGTGTTGACCTACTACCATGTACAGAGCAGAACATCAAGGCAATCAGAAAATGGCAGTGATAAACATGCTGGAGTACAAAGCATGACAGGTCAGCAACCATGTCTTAACAGCCACCCTAGGAAAAAAAGGAAAAAGCCATCTCTGTCAGAGTCCGCCTGTGGGGGCAGAACCAGTTTTTCCTCCATGCTAGCTCTACTGCTAACATATTCCAGGACAACTAAAGCAAAAAAAAAAAAAACCACCAACCCACCCACAACCCAAACCATGAACTGCAGAAGCTTGCTGAGCGATGGTTTGCTTGCTTCCCTCTTTTCAAGGGCATAAGAATGGGAAGTGGCTGCAGGGATGGCAGGCAGGCAGCCTTAGTTCTCTATCCAAACCCTGGAAGCTGCTTGCAGCAGAAGCCACGTAAAGATACAATGCTTTTCATTTCTTATTTGTTATTTATTAATTGAGAAAGCCATACCTGAGTCTGTTGATTCTGATGACACTGTTCTTTGAAAACCGTTAGTATTCTTGTTCCCCAGATCTTGCTCAGTGTTGTCATGCTGACTGTAAAGGAAGTTAGGTATTTGTTTTAAATGCTCATTGAAATGGGAAATACAATACAGGAGTGCCTGAACAGAGACATACAGCACAGGTAATCACAACCTGAAACCTTTCAGCAGCAGCCAAGTGAAAGGATTCCAGCTTGGCAGTCCTGCAGACTGCAGTCTCTTGTGCTCCGTGTGCTGTTGAGTACATGGACACTACCATCACCACCAGATCACCACGCTTACAAACAGCCGCAGATCTAACACCTATGGGGACTTCAGCTTCAGCTTTTTGGCTTTGTTTTTTTTAAACCTGCACATGCAGTGCTAATAATATTAGAAGTTAGGCTTCCAAAACAGAGACAGGAAGAGTGTCATTTAAGACAATAAGTATCCTGGTTTCCTTTCTGGTTACCCTGCACCAAACCACCAAGCTTTTCCCCGTGACGTGCAGTTAGTGAGGGGTTTTTGGTGTTGGGGTTTTTTGGGGGGTTGGTTTTTTTTTTTGGAACAATGTTTTAGAGACTGTCCTGAGCTCGTGCCTTCACAAACAAAAGTCCTAATACAACAAAATGAGACCTTGCAATAAAACTTTAGGACTAAAAACAATTTAAGTGTGCAATAGGTTATTGGTGCCTGGAATCACATCAGCACCCCCTAAACCATTCTCCAGAAACATCTATATCGGAGCCCCGTTATCCTTCTTGGGACTGCAACCCTCTCCGGCAGCCACTCAATTCATTATTACTTTGCATAGAAAAGTTACCAAACTTCTAACTCAAACTTATTTTTATAAGTAGTTAGCTCTCAAATTTTTGCCTTATCAACTAAGCAAGTTCTTCTCTGCTCACATAACCATCAGACCAGTCAAATCATTCTGTAGGTGAAGAGGCTTGAGGCATCCAGGGCCTGAGGAACACCAGCCCCTGACCCAACGCACGTCCACGAGCAGGCAGCTCTCCTGCCTGACTGCTGAGCCACATCAGACACACGTTTCATGCGTGGGCAGGGGTCACGGCAGCTTCACTACAAGGAGATATGCATATCATATGTAGCCTTACTCGATATTACCTTAAGTAACAGAAAAGTTACTTGAGTGTGGCTCCTCCATCCCATGGGTTAATTTAAAAAAAAAAAATGTACCAGGGCACAAGCTAGGGCTACAAACTCAAAGAGCAGAATAACTAATGCGGAGGGGACCGGGGCAAATCCTTTACAGGAATTCCGTGAATCTGAAGGAGGGAAGGATCATTAAAGCAAGGAGGTGATTACAGAAATGAGAATGATCTAAAAACAGCAAACAAAGGACAAATACCAGGAGGGCCATCAAGACCAGAGTGGGCCAGGACAAAACAGGAGCCATACAAGAGAAAAACTGTAGAGGTTACTATAGGAATAATGAGATTAAAGGAATTGAATATGCGAGCAGTAAAGAGAGGAGGGGTGCGCAGCAACTGAGCAAGGGTGCACAGCAGGGTTCAAGGAGTCATGTCACAGGTGGGAGCCAAGATGATGCAGCTAACCTGGCATGGAAGGCAGGACGGACAGACACAAAGGTACCAGCGTTAATGTGGGGGAGAAAGGAAAGCACCCTGTCCTGGCACCAGGCACAGCGAAGGGCCCGGAGCAGAACCAGGGGAAGATGGAGGCCCACGGGCAGGGGAAAGATGGCCCGCAGCGCAGGAGCCACAACCACGTGTGGGGCTCCCGCGGGGCAGGGGACGGGGGAAGGCCCAGTCTTGGGGCGCCCTAGGGAAAAAGGGGATATTTGGTCGGAGGAGGGGCAGAGGAGCAGCAGGAGTGAGGAAAGAGCTCTGCAGGGCTGGAGGCATCAGGAAGCGGGGGGGTGGGCAAGGGAGTGGTGGAGGCCTCGGGTTTGGGGTGGGAGGGATAGGAAGAACTAGTCAGGACTTCGGGGGGGGGGGGGGGAAAGAAACAGCTCCTTGAGGCCCTGCTTTTTTGGGGGAGGGGTAGGAGACGAGGTCCTCGAGGCCTCAGTTTTAAGGGGGGGTGTGTGTTTGGAAGGGGAGAACGCGGTGTGAGGTCCTCAAGGCCTCGCTTCTGGAGGGAGGAGATTGAGAGGAGAGCTCCTGAAGGCCTCGATTCGGGGGGTGGGGAGGGAGGGGGAGAAAAGAGCCACGAGGCCTCGCATTTTTTTTGGGGGGGGTGCGTAGATGAGGTCCTGGAGGCCTTGGTTCTGGAAGGGGGGCAGGGAAGAAGAAGAGTCTCTCGAGGCCTTGCAGTTGCAGGGGGGGAAGCAGAGGTAGAAGAAAACCTCTGGGGCGGGGGGGGGGAGGGGGGAGCGGGGAATGTCCTCAAGGCTTCACTCCTGAGGCGGAAGGGGGGTGGTGGAAGGAGAAGACTAAACCCTCGAGGCCTTGCTTTTTTTTTTTTTGTGGAGGGGGGAGGAGAAGAGCTCCCCCAGGCCTCCCTTGGGGGGGGGAGGCCTCAAGGTCTCGCATGGCGGGGAGCGGGGGGCTTAGGCCTCGCTTCGGGTCCGGGAAGGAAGAAGGGGGGAAGAGGCCCTCGCGGCCTCGCTTATTTGTGGGGTTTTTTTAGGGAGGGGGCATAGTAGAGGCCTTTGGGGGGAGGGGGGCTGTACCCCGAGGGGCAGCGCTTTGACTGACCCACGTCCCAGCTGCTCCAGGGTGAGGCGGAGATCGGAGACCGGCGAGAGTTCAGCGGGAAAGAGAGACTTGACCACGGCGGGTGAGGCAGGAGAGGCCGGGGAGAGAAGCAGGAGGCGGCGGCGGTAGGAGCCGCCCGGTGCGGGATCCATCGAGCCGAGCCGAGCCAAGCCGATGCCTGCCGTCCTCCTGTCAGCGCGGCCCGCACCGCTTTGACCCCTGCCGCTACCCGTCGCCCGCTCCGAAGCTGGCGCCAAACTTCCCCTCCACCAATCAAAACCCTCCCCTGCGCGACGTTTGAAGGGGGGCGGGTGGTTTGGGGTGTGGTTTTTAATTTTTTGTCGAATGTCCCCGCCCACAGCGCTCGTTCTGACCAGTAAGAACGGCGGCGGGCGCCTCACTCCCCGCCTCCCAACTGCTGCTTGACGTCGATCCTGCCCAATAGAGAAGCCAGGCAATATGGTGCCTCAAGTAGCATGGACGAGTGCCAAAGGGGAACTACATTTCCCAGCATGCAACGCCGAGCAGGGCAACGTGTTTGACGCGTTACATGCTGGGAAATGTAGTTCCCGCTTCACTGAGGCGCCCGCTTTGCCGCCACATCTCCGCCTGCCTCCACCTTCCCTGCGCCTGATGGGACGTGTTAAAACGGGGAAAGATGAGGAAAAAAGGGCATAAACTCATCAGGTAACTGGACCTCGGTGAGGCGAGGGACCCTTCCCACTTCATTCTCCTCAAACGAGATCTTTGTGAGAACAATAAACGAGCGGCATCACCAGGGAAGCGGCGGCTGCTTTCGTCAGGTGCTTGGTGAGCGACAGCATGAAAATATGAAGCCGGCGCCGAGACAGGGCTCATGGAGCCATGGCACTTGCGCTACTGGAGTGGGAGAGCAGAGACTTGAACGCACCGCGTGCTCACGTCAGCATGCGGGGTGCTGCAGAAAGCAGGCCCAACTGGGCTGCTCCAAATAACCTCTACAGAGCTCGCTTGTGTCCTCTACCTGCAAGAGGCTGTGATATTTACCCAGACGCTGCTATTTGCCTTAAAAATGGACACATGCCCAGCTTCTCAGACGACCTGTTGCCCCACCTTGCCTTCTCCCTGCCCTGTCCCCTGCCTACAGTCACAGAGCAGGACAGAGGCAGCAATCGTCATGCTGTGGAAAGGAGGGGACCCCTTGCGTGGGTCAGCCCTCAGGTCTGACAGGTTGTGGACACTGCAGGTGCGGGGGGGAGCAGTCCCAGCTCCAGAACTCATGGACCCATTTTACAGGTGGAGAAACAGGGTGATACAGTGAGGCACTCGGGACACAAAGCACGGCTCCAGGGGGTCATGCATCTTCTTACGTAAGGGTTTGCAGATCTCTGCTGTCCAGCCGAGTTCCTGGTGGATGCGCTCTGCCAGATATCCCTGTGGGCGTTTCAGAGACTGCTGTCTCTGTCTGCAGGGCTGGATCACACTGGGTCCAGTGTTCTCAGCATAACGCAGAGGCATAAAAGCCTGGTCAGGGGCTCCCACACCTTCATGGGACAACCCACGTCCCTCTGCCTTGCCACCCATCAGATTCACACAATGCTCCTAGTTCCTGGATTAGACAACAACCACCCAGGATCTCACAGACCCCCATCACATGCCTGTCAGTCTTCCAGCCTGGAGAGGCTCAAGCTGTGCCCTCACTCCAGCTATCCAGTCCCCTCCCTGAACATTTTCCTTTCAAGCAACAGTTTTTACAGTTTTCTATGAGCCATTACCACCACTATTAGCACCCCCCTGGCTCTACCCCGAGTTCCTGGGTGTGGGGTGGCTGCATCCCCATGCTGCCTACAACACAGCACACCACACCAAGCCAAAGCAAGCCATGCAGCGCTGCCAAAGACCAGCATGGGCAATCAAAGCATCTTCCCCGCCTCTCTCCTGCTTATTTGTGTGTGTCCTCAGTGCCTGCAGGGACAGGTGGGACACCCTCACTGTGAGATCTGGCCAGGATACCAGCATGCAGACACCCCCAGGCAGGGACAACACATCTTTAATGCTCCAAAGGACTTGGCAGGAGGAAATGCAGCAATGTGCAGAGGGGATCCAGCCCAGGCAGAGCTCCAGTGACTTTGCAACGCGATGCTGCATCATTCCCACACCTCTTGCCTGCTCAGCTAGCCAAGGGCACGGGCAGGGGACCGGGAGGCATCCATCCCTGTCAGGCACACAGCTGGATGTAGGTTTCTTGTGACCAGAGCCAAAAGTATGGGAAGATCTTCTCGGTGAAGGAGGCCTTGAACTGCAAGATCTGCATCATGTTCTCCGCATTGTAGAAGGTCACTTGGCCTGCTTCGTAGTCCAAGTGGACTCTGATTCGCCGGGGCTCTTCCTTCAGTGTCAGCGGGGCGGGGGGAATGTGGAGCGCTGTGTACTGGCGATCCCAGTCCAGGCGCAGGGCCCAGATCTTCCCCATGGCCATGCTGAGCGAGTCCTTCCTCCGCACGGACTCCGCGGCCACCCCCACGGCCCAGCTGTCCCCGTCCCCTACCTCCAGCTCCCAGTAATGCCTCCCAGCCGTGAACCCCTGGGAGCCCAGAACGCTGGGGCTGCCCATGAATCTCTTGGGGGTGTCGGGGAGGTTTTGCTGTCCATCTCCCAGCCGCACGGTTTTGCGGTCCTTCGAGAGGATCAGGTATGGGCTTGCTGTCTCTGGGTCCAGCATCACCTTCACTAATGCACAATAGAGAGAAACATCAGCTCATGGCCCACTGAGGAGTGAACCAGCACCTCTCCCTCCTCTTCCGTGGGGCTGGGACATGTCCTATGAGCACAGCAGGTACTCGTTCCCCGCCAGCATACACACGCAGCGCCTGCAGCCCGCTCGAGCAGCACGGGACACAGGGCCCTTGCTGCCCTCCCCACTGGGACCCATGGGCGAAGGAACGCTCCCTGAAGCAGGACTGAGCTAGGCAGCGTCCCCACACGCAGGGGACAGCCGTGATAGACTTTGCTAAACCTGCTTTGCTAATCCTGTGCCAGATATTGCTGGGTCTAAGTGTGATAGGGCTGCAGCCAGGCTGGGTGTGGGGCAGCAATATATCCCCGGCATGGGAGGAAGCATTGCCCGCAAGGCAGCAGTGGTGCCAGGCCAGTCCCCGCTCCAGTGACAAGGGTGACAAGCACTCACCAAAGGGAAAGCAGCTCCTAACTCGGCTCTGCCAAATCTCACTGCAGAGCCGGAGCCACCCGTTCATGTGGGATGTTCTGCTGCCATCCCGTGGCCATCCCACAAGGCCACAGAGGTGTCACCACACAGTACCACCACCCCAGGCCCTCTGCTAAACCCACTACTCTCCGGCCTGGCTCACAGAGGGGACCACAGCATGGGGGAAACTGAGGCACACCCATCCTGCACGTCAGGTCCCTCATCCCGAAAACTTAAGAGAGCAGAGACTGGCACAAACAGCTCCAGCCAGCCCCAAGCCCTGCGATGCTACCAGGATTGTGTGGACTCCAGGCACCTGCAAAGGCATTTCTGATCTGTGCCTAAAAGCCAGCTCAAAATGGATACGGCTCCTTTACTTAACTAGTCACAGTCTTACACATCACAGCAAAAGACAATAAAGTCTCCAGAGACAGGGAAGCTGAGGGCTTCGCGCTGCCCTGGCCCTCATTTCCTGTTAGAGGACAGTGTCGTTGGGTGGTGCCTGGCATGGGGACAGACCTGGATTTTTATAGCAGGCGTAGTCAAAACAAAGGGACCCAGTTTTAGACAGATGCTGGATTTAGATGTTGTGGTGTGAACACGTCTCTGCCCCAAGGACATACGGAAACTCATTCTGGAAAGCTTTTCTCCCTCATTTGTGCCCACCAGCTCCAGAAACTTACCCCTTTCTCTGTCGATCTCGCTCAGCAGGTTCACTAGGGAAGGAAAGGAAGACGCATGAGTCTCTCTCCTCTCGTGGCATCTTTCCTGCTCCCCATCAGGACAGCAAGCCAGACGTGGAGCCTGCTCCCCAGCTCCAACTGCTCCAGGCTCCAGCAGAGCCCATCCCAGGGCCAGGTCCTGTCTGGAGCAGGTATGTTTTACCCCCAAGCCCCGGGCAGAGGCACCTGGCAGTGAGGATCTCCCGCTGCAGCCAGGCCAAGGGGAAGCACAGCACGGCGACAGCAGTGCCCAGTCCCTGCGGCAGCAGCATGCCCGCGTGGGGCCCGGACACCGGCTACACAGCAAGGCATCACTCGCCACTTCGTTGCTTTACCTTTGATTTTGGCCACTGCACCCACGACCAGCTGGCTCATCTCAGAGAGACTCCTAACAGTCCTCTGCAGCTCCGGGGAAACCGGCTCCGGGATCGGGGCCTTCGCCGCCTCACAGCTGAGGGGGAAACAACACAACACAGAGAGGAGCTCTGACCCCTGCAGTAAGCCAGCACCCGGGGCCAGGAGGGAAACGGGGGGAAAATCCCCTACAACAAGAAGAACTCAAGGGAGCTGTGTCCCAGCTTGGGCATGGGAACCCCGTCTTTAACAGGGGTGCAACAACCTCTGGCTCCAGATAACATCACATTAAATCCCAAATACTCAGCAGGGCAAAGCCACCTCCCCGCAGCTGCTGCTGCATGGACGCCTACAGCGTTTCCAAACCTCTGCCCAAAAGAGCTGCGCCGGAGGAGAGCAACGCTGAGCCTGTTTCGTACCTGCTCAGGGTTTTGCCAACATCCTGGAAGAGAGAAAACACCAGGTCAGCTCTGGCCCTGCCAAGAAGGACCGTGGTCCCCGGGGCAGAGTTACAGTCGCTCTCCTGATGCATGAAGCAGGGTCACACCACTCTCCTGGCAACTCTCCAGTGACTTGCTCACCCAAATCTTTGCCTTCCCTCAGCTCACGCTGCAGGCCCACACTCACACCAGCCACACCACACCCCACGGTGTCACAGCCTGGCCGTGGGCACGCTGGCCAGCACCGTGTTGCCCTTCGCTCCCAGGCGCTGGCTGCACGGGCACTGAGATGCAGAGGGTGCCAGGGGGATGCTCCCAGCCTCACCATAAGGAATTCAAGCACCGGCTGGTCACGTTTCTTCTCTATCTCCGCAATCAGAGTGTCCAGCAGTGATTTCCTCTCCGAAACACTGGAGACGTATTTGCGGCGTTCCTTGGTGAGCTGCCCGTGTGCCCCATCAAGCTGGGCCAGCAGGATGCCCTCCTGCTCCCGCAGGAACTTCTGCAGCTGCTCAAAGGCGTCCCGCAGCCTCTGCCGTTCCAAGGCCACCTTCCCCTGCAAGGCACCCACACGGAGGTCCCTGAGCCACCCCATCCTCCGTCCGCCTCCGCGTGGGCATGGGCACCCGGTGCTGCCAAGAGGGGGGCAAGGATCATGGGGAAAAGGAGAAGAGTTTTGGGGAGGAAAAGCTGGAAGAGTGGAGCGGGAAGAGGGGTGGCATGTCTGGATGTTGATTGACCCAAGATGACAGGGGAGCCTGAATGAGAGCAGGATGGAAGCAGGATACATGGGATGGACAGAGGAGGAGAGAGAAAATAGCATTGTTATGGAAAAGAAGATAAATACACCTGGGGAAAGGGAAAGACAGGATGCGACCATGAAGATGGATGGGTAAGCAGGCAGGAGGGCACAGCATGCACACGGAGAGAGAACCACGTACCAGCAGGCCATCGCTTTTCTTTTCTCCTTGGGGCTTAAATTCTTCTTTCTGTTTTTGTAGAAAAACCAGGTCGTTTTGGAGTGTCTCCTGGAGAGAGGGGGAAAAAGAAAAGCTTATTTCGTGATTTTAGGGTTACATTAATGAGATGGTATCACCAAACAGCCCCTGTGGGGACAACAGTGCTCTGCAGGGTCACTGGGGTGGGTTTTCAGCTCAGCTCTGTGGAAAGGGAAGAGCTTGGAGACAGCATCCACCTCTCTCCAAGCACCCGTTACAGACAGGCTGGGGAGATCCCTGGGAGCAGCTGCTTTGGCCAGAAACATTTCTGGAATAGCTTCATGTGGAAAGCCTGAAGTTTGTGGTTTGTTGGGTTTTTTTGTGTGTGGTTTTTTTTTAATTAGGAAAAACAACTTTTGGTGTTGGAAGTGGGATTTGTGGGAAGAGGTTTGCAGTGACAGCAGCACTGTGTCTCAGACACACTCCATAAATCCACTGCAGTATTAAAAAAATCCAACCCTGGTGCTCCTCCAAGCCATGCCCTGCGGCAGAGCCAGCTGCTAGGGGGGGGACCCCCAGCCCACATGTGGGGGGCAGAGACCGTGTCCCCTGTAGCTGCAGCCCCAGCCCCAGCCCTGGCTGGGGACGTATGGGGCTCTGGGGGTGAGCAACGAGAGGGACCTGTGCTCCTGGAGGGGCTGGGGGCAGGTGATGCGCAGTGGGAGCCACGGGCCAGCAGCCCCAGCAGGGTGCCGGGGATATGGGACCCCAGCCCACGGCTGGATGAGGACTCCAAGCCAAGATGACAACCCCGGCCCATACCCAGATGGGGACCCCAGCCAGCAGCTGCGTGAGCACCCAAATCCGTGGCTGGACTGGGACCCTGAGCGGACCCCAGCACATGAATGGAGGGGAACCCCAGCCCATGTTCAGAAGACACCCCAGCCCACGTGCAGAGGGGACCCAGACCTATGCCCAGAGGGGATCCCAGCCTGTGCCGCAAGTGGACCCCGACCCGCGCCTGGAAAGGAGCCCCTGATGCGTGCCCGGAGGAGCCCACAGCCTGTGCCACGGAGTGACCCCACCCGGGACCAAAGGGGACCCCGGCCCGTGCCCGGGGGGACCCCAGCCTGTGCCGCAGGGGGACCCCACCCGTGCCCGGGGGGACCCCCGCCCACTCCCCAGAGGCCCGCAGCCCCCGCCCCAGAGCCCCCCGTACCCGGAGCCCTTGGGCGGCCTCCTCGGCGGGCCGCGCGGCGTGGTCGCGGTGCCGGGGCCCCTCCCGGCAGAGGGGGCAGAGCGGGACGCGGCAGCTGTCGCAGAAGAGGCCCAGGGCCTCGCCGTGGGCCGGGCAGCGGGGCCGGCGAGCCTCATCTCCCAGGGCCCCCGCCAGCCCCGCCACGGCGCCCAGTGAGCGGTTGGGCCGCAGCGAGCCGGGGACCACGGTGGCCCGGCACTGGGGGCAAGCGGCGGGGCGCGGCGGGGCCCCCAGCACCGCTGCCATGCAGGGGCCGCAGAAGTTGTGGCCGCACTCGGTGATGACGGGCTCGGAGAAGAGCTCCAGGCAGACGGGGCAGGTGGCCTCGGCCTGCAGGCTCTCGCCCAGCGCCAGCACGGCCCGCGCCATGCTAGCGGCGAGCCCGCTTCCCGGAAAGGGCGCGGGGGCGGACGGGGGACGGGCGGCGCCGGAGCACGGCCTGGGCCCCGCCGGGCCGCGGGCGGGGCGGCTGCGGGGCTGGAGGGCCTGCGGGGGTGGGTGTGGTGCTGCGGGGGGGGGTGCGGCGCGCCCGTGGGGTCTGCGGGGCCGTGTGTGTGGCTGCGGGGGGGTGTGCGGTGCGCCCGTGGGGTCTGCGGGGCCGTGTGTGTAGCTGCGGGGGGGTGTGCGGTGCGCCCGTGGGGTCTGCGAGGCCGTGTGGTTGCGGAGAGGCAGTCCGTGTGTGTGCGTGTGTGTGTGTAAACGTATGCCTGTGTCATTTCTTTGAGATAAGAACTGCCTCATTATTTAGACCGCAATTCTCTCGGGGCGGAGGTGGTCTCTGCTTTGCACACTCAGGACAGTACCTGGCACTACAGGGTTGCAAGTCCCACCTGGGACCTACCTAAGCAGTACTGGAATACAAACAAAGCCAAAGTATTTTGACTTAGAATCATAGAATCGTTTCGCTTGGAAAAGACCTTTAAGGTCCTCGAGTCCCACCATCACCCCAGCACTGCCCAGCCCACCACTGACCATGTCCCTCAGCACCGTGCCTACATGGCTTTTAAATCCCCCCAGGGCTGGGACTCAGCCCCTTCCCCGGGCAGCCTGTGCCAGGGCTTGACAACCCTTTGGGTGAAGACATTTCCCCCAACACCCAATCTAAACCTCCCCCGGCGCAACTTGAGGCCGTTTCCTCTCGTCCTGTTGCTGGTTACTTGGGAGAAGAGACCAACCCCCACCTCACCACAACCCCCTTTCAGGCAGTTGCAGAGAGCGATGAGGGCTCCCCTCAGCCTCCTCTTCTCCAGACTGAACACCCCCAGTTCCCTCAGCCGCTCCTCATCAGACTTGTGCTCCAGACCCCTCCCCAGCTCCATTGCCTTTCTCTGGACACTCTCCAGCACCTCAACGTCCTCCTTGTTGTGAGGGGCCCAACTCTGAACACAGGATTCAAGGTGCAGCTGTACTGGGGCCGAGTCCAGGGGCACGATCCCTGCCCTGCTGCTGCTGGCCACACTATTGCTGGTACAGGCCAGGACGCTGTTGGCCTTCTTGGCCACCTGGGCACACTGCTGGCTCGTGTTCATGGCTGTCAACCAGCACCCCCAGGTCCCTTTCTGCCGGGCTGCTCTCCAGCCACTCCTCCCCAAGCCTGGAGCGTTGCATGGGGTTGTTGTGACCCAAGTGCAGGACCCGGCACTTGACTTTGTTAAACCTCATACAGTTGACCTCGGCCCTTGGATCCAGTCTGTCCAGATCCCTCTGCAGAGCCTTCCTACCCTCCAGGAGATCAACACTCCCACCCAACTTGGAGTCATCTGCAAACTTACTGAGGGAGCACTCGATCCCTTCATCCAGATCATCGATAAAGATATTGAACAAGACCAGCCCCAAAACCAAGCCCTGGGGAACACCGCTTGTGACCGGCCGCCAGCCGGATTTAACGCCATTCACCACAACTCTCTGGGCTTGGCCGTCCAGCCAGTTCTTTATCCAGCGAAGAGTAAACCCGACCAAGCCACGAGCCGCCAGTTTCTCCAGGAGAATGCTGTGGGAGATGCTGTCAAAGGCTTTACTGAAGTCCAGGTAGACAACGTCCACAGTCTTTCCCTCATCCACTAGGCGGGTCACCTGGTCATAGAAGGAGATCAGGTTGGTCAAGCAGGACCTGCCTTTCATGAACCCGTGCTGGCTCGGCCTGATCCCTTGGTTGTCCTGCACATGCCCTGTGAGCACTGTCAAGACCAACCACTCCATGATCATCCCTGGTACGGAGGTCAGGCTGACAGGCCTGTAGTTCCCGAGATTCTCCTTCCAGCCTTTCTTGTAGATGGGCGTCACATCGGCAAGCCTCCAGTCATTTGGGACCTCCCCTGTTAACCAGGACCGCTGGTAAATGATGGAAAGTGGCTTGGCAAGCTCCTCCGCCAGCTCCCTCAGTACTCTCGGGTGGATCCCATCAGGCCCTGTAGACTTGTGGGTGTCCAGGTGGCTTAACAGGTCCTTAACTGCTTCCTCCTGGATTATGGGGTGTTATTGTGTTCTCAATCCCCATCTTCCAACTCGGGGAGCTCAATACCCCGAGGATACCTGGTCTGGCTATTAAAGGCTGAGGCAAAGAAGGCATTAAGTACCTCAGCCTTGTCCTCATCCCTGGTGACAATGTTCCCCCCCCATCCAATAAGGGATGGAGATGCTCCTTGCCTCTCTTTTTGTTGTTAATGCATTTGTAAAAACATTTTTTGTTGTCTCTTACGACTGTGTCCAGATTGAGCTCTAGCTGGGCTTTTGCCTTTCTAATTTTGTCCCTGCTTGACCTAATGAGATCCCTGTACTCTTCCTGAGTTGTCTTCTCCCTCTTCCAGAGGTGATAAACTCTCCTTTTCCCCCAAGTCGGAGCAAAATCTCCCTGTTCAGCCAGGCCGGTCACCTTCCCCGCCAGCTCGTCTTGTGGCACATAGGGACCTCCTGCTCCTGCACATACAAGATCTCCTTCTTGAAGGGTGTCCAGCCGCCCTGGAGCCCTTTTCCCTTCGGGACTGTCTCTTCCAACACTGTTTGCGTGTTGATGTGCGCATGCGTGTGTGCCTTTGCATTGGTGTGTGCATGTGTGTGTGCGTATGTGTATTTGAATGCACATGTATGTGCATGAATGTATATGCACGTCTGTCGGCATGTGGATGTATGTCAGTGCACCTCTGTGTGCATGTATGTGTGCATATGCATACGTGTGCATGTATGTGCTGGTGTGTGCGTGTGTGTATGCGTGTGCGTACTCATGTGCCTTTGCATTGGCATGTGCATGCATGTGTGTACATGTACACGCACATGTGTCTGTGGACACATAGATGTTGTATCTGATCTGGGCATGTGTGTATGCATGTATATCTGTGCAGGTGTGCTTGTGTGTTGACACATGCATGTATGTGGGTGTGAACATGCATGTGTGTGCATGTCTGTATGTACTGATGTGCCTATGCACGTGTCTGTGTGTGTGTGCATATGTACACACGTGTGTACAAGCATGTCTGTGTGCATCTGTTTGCCTATGTGTGCACGTGTATAGTGTGTCCACACGTATGGTGCATGCATGTGCGTGATGTGTGCATGCACGCAGGTGTGAATGGCTTTGTACATGTGTGTCTGCATGTGGGTGCACATTTGTGCATGGCTGTGTGTCTGTGTGCACATGTATGTGTATGCATGTATGCGCGTGTGTATTTGTGTGTGTGTTGGACTAGATGACCTTTAAAGGTCCCTTCTGACCCAAACTATTGTATGATTCTATGTGTCCATGTGTGCATGTGTCCATACATGCATCTGGTTGTTGGCGTGTAGGTGTACGTCTGTGTATAGGGTCTGTATACATCTGTGTACATTTATGTGTCTGTGTGTGTGCCTGTGTGTGCACCCATGTGTTTGCATGCGTGCATGCACGTGTGTGTGCGTCCATGTCATTACAAGTGTGTGTGTGTGCACGCCTGGAGGTGTCTCTGTCTCTCCCTTCGTGGGAGAACATGGCGGGGAACATTGTCTCCAAGGACGAGGACAAGGTTGAGGTACTTAATGCCTTCTTTGCCTCGGTCTTTAATAGCCAGTCCAGGTATCCACAGGGTATTCAGCCCCCTGCGCTGGAAGATGGGGATGGAGAGCACAATGTACTCCTCATAATCCAGGAGGAAGCAGTCAAGGACATGCTAAACCACCTGGACACCCACAAGTCTATGGGGCCTGATGAGATCCACCCGAGAGTACTGAGGGAGCTGGCGGAGGAGCTTGCCAAGCCACTTTCCATCATTTACCAGCGGTCCTGGTTAACAGGGGAGGTCCCAAATGACTGGAGGCTTGCCGATGTGACGCCCATCTACAAGAAAGGCTGGAAGGAGAATCTCAGGAACTACAGGCCTGTCAGCCTGACCTCTGTACCGGGGAAGATTATGGAGCGGTTGGTCTTGACAGTGCTCACAGGGCATCTGCAGGACGACCAAAGGCTCAGGCCCAGCCAGCATGGGTTCATGAAAGGCAGGTCCTGCTTGACCAACCTGATCTCCTTCTATGACCAGGTGACCCGCCTAGTGGATGAGGGAAAGACTGTGGACGTTGTCTACCTGGACTTTAGTAAAACCTTTGACAGCGTCTCCCACAGCATTCTCCTGCAGAAACTGGTGGCTCGTGGCTTAGACAGGTTTACTCTCCGCTGGGTGAGGAACTGGCTGGATGGCCGAGCCCAGAGAGTTGTGAACGGCGTTAAATCTGGCTGGCGGCCGGTCACAAGTGGTGTTCCCCAGGGCTCGGTTCTGGGGCCAGTCTTGTTCAATATCTTTATCGATGATCTGGATGAGGGGATCGAGTGCTCCCTCAGTAAGTTTGCAGATGACTCCAAGTTGGGTGGGAATGTTGATCTGCTGGAGGGTAGGAAGGCTCTGCAGAGGGATCTGGACAGGCTGGATCGATGGGCAGAGGCCAACTGTATGAGGTTTAATAAGGCCAAGTGCAGGGTCCTGCACTTTGGCCACAACAACCCCATGCAACGCTCCAGGCTTGGGGAGGAGTGGCTGGAGAGCAGCCCGGCGGAAAGGGACCTGGGGGTGCTGGTTGACAGCCGGCTGAACATGAGCCGGCAGTGTGCCCAGGTGGCTAAGAAGGCCAACAGCATCCTGGCCTGTATCAGGAATAGTGTGGCCAGCAGCAGCAGGGAAGTGATCGTGCCCCTGTACTTGGCACTGGTGAGGCCGCACCTTGAATCCTGTGTTCAGTTTTGGGCCCCTCACCACAAGAAGGATGTTGAGGTGCTGGAGCGTGTCCAGAGAAGGGCAACAGAGCTGGGGAGGGGTCTGGAGCACAAGTCTTATGAGGAGCGGCTGAGGGAACTGAGGTTGTTTAGTCTGGAGAAGAGGAGGCTGAGAGGAGACCTTATCGCTCTCTACAACTACCTGAAAGGGAGTTGTGGCGGCGAGGGTGTTGGTCTCTTCTCCCAAGTAACTAGTGATGGGACGAGAGGAAATGGCCTCAAGTTGCGCCAGGGGAGGTTTAGATTGGGTATTAGGAAAAATTTCTTCACTGAGAGGGTGGTCAGGCATTGGAACAGGCTGCCCAGGGAGGTGGTGGAGTCGCCATCTCTGGAAGTGTTCAAAAAACGTGTGGATGTGGCGCTTCAGGACATGGTTTAGGGGACATGGTGGCGCTGGATTAATGGTTGGACTTGATGATCTTAAAGGTCCTTTCCAACCTAGTGATTCTGTGATTCTGTGTGTACATTTGTGTGCCTGGATCTCAGCACACGCGTGTCAGCGTGTCTGTGTGTCCCTGTGCAAGCCAGGGAGGAACACACAGGGAAACGGCGGTGGGGGGGAGGACACAGGGCAGCCCACGGGAGTGGGGATGACGCCGGCAAATGGCGGCCGCAGCCCAGGGGAGGCTGGAGGGGCCTGGCCCTGCCACTGGGCAGCCGGACTCGGGGGGCCCGGGAAGCACCGCAGCCCCACCGGGGGCGCCGGCCTCACCAGTCCCGGTTCCAGTGCTGGCCCTTGCCTGTCCCCACTCCGGGGCGCAGCCGGCGGCCACCACCGTGTGGGGCGGGGGCTCGGGTCAGCCTGGCCCCCGCCAGTACGTTTTGCTGCAAAACTGCTCTCATTTTGCGTAGGAGATCCGCAGCGAGCGTCATCCCCGTGCAAGTAATAAATCCAGGCTGGGTGGCTGCAACACGGGTGCACGCGTGAGCCTGAGTCCTCATCCCACCCTGCACCGGGGCATCGGTGCAAGAGCCAGAGCGTGCCGTAGGGTATGGCGGGGTGGGGAGACGGTCGCTGCTCCCAGACCCCGCTGCCAGCCCGTGCCCTCCAGCAACGCTGCCCAGCAGCTCCGTGGCGGGAAGGTCCCTTGAACCCGGTGGGACACCCAGCCTGGAGCCTGCCGCTGGGCTTTAACCCTCTCTGCTTCATAAATGGGTTAAAAAAGGGATGCTGCGGTTCCCCAGGGCCCTCCAGGGCCGCCAGCCAGCACACTTTGGCACGGTGCTGCCAGCCACCTGGATGCTCTGGCTGCTTAAATAAATTTAATCATTTATAGCCCAAAACGTGCCCAGGAGCACCGGAGAGCTTCGCCCCAGCCCAGGCTGCTGTGAGCAGGTCGGAGGCACAGAGCGGGATCCTTCCCGAGGCCTCGCGCTTGCGGGAGCTGCTTCCCACCCACCGGGGCTGGTGGTTAATGCTGTTTACGGGATTCATGTTGGCGTGGCAGCTGTGACACGCGGAGCCGAGTGTAATCTGGTCCGTGAGCCACGTCCCCGGGACTGGCTGCCTTGCTGCGTGCTGCCAGCCCCTTCCTGCACCCATGAAATCCCACCAAACCAAGCTCTCCCAATGTCTCCTTTGCTCTCACCCCAGCCCCAAAACAGCTGGAGGGCAGCAGCGGTGCTTGGGGACAAGAAAAGGGCCACCGGTAAACCCCCCCCCCCGCCCCGAGTCCCCTCGTGTGCCTCTGCCGGGGCACATTCCCTCTGTGCTGCCGCCAGTGGGCTCAGCCCCTGCGGGCAGTAGGTACCCAGAATCAGACCCCCGTGTGTAGCCGTCGGCTCGGCTCCTCTGCCAACCCACTTGGCCAGAGCCGCTGGCCTGTGGTGCGGGTGGGCGCTGGAGGGCTGCCAGGGGAACACTGTCCACCTCACACCCAAGGAGGGACAGCGGTGGCTCCTGCTCGTCCCCTGTCCCCAGGGCTGGGTGCAGCCGCGTGCAGCTCCCCCAGCACCCTGGGCCAGGTAGGGTGGCGCGAGCGTGACGGGGCTGAACCCACGGGGACAAGAGCCCTGCAGGCGTCTGTCCTGCTGTGGGACAGCGCTGTTAACCCCCACAGCTGGGTGGTGTTTTCGGTGAGGAGTGGGCAGCACTCAGCACTCCCTGAACGCACTCACCTGCAATTAAGTGGGGGGTGCCGATAACCTTCAGACATCTTGGGGGGCGTTGAGGCTGCTCGAGGCACGTGCGACACCCAGATTTGTGCCCTGCAGCACCGCCACCTCTGCGGTTTTTCGGTGCCGCTGCCACCCCAAGGTCGCCGCCGGCCAGGGGCCGCGATGGCTGTGTCCCCCCCAGCGCGGTAACTGCAGCTGGAGGCGTGCTGTTGACGTTCGAGCTGCTGAAGGTCACCTGGATGTTGTTAAATCCTGGCAGCGTCCAGTGACTGCTGCCGCTAGGTGCGTGCGTGGCTGGTGAGGATCAGCATGAGCCGGGGAGCAGTGGCTTGTGCGGGGCCCAGCAATACTGAGCAGAGCATGGGTGCTGCCAGCCTGGCCACGCCAGGGGCTGCCTGTCCCTGGGCTCCCCGGGCAGGTCCTGGTGCTGCAAAGGGGCAGCCAGGCTCCCTTTGCTGGTACAGGCACTGAGGGGACTGCTTTGCCAAAAAAAAAGCTAAATCCATCCGTTTTTAGGAAGAAAAAAGGACAGTGCCAAATCCGTGGTGCTGCCAGCGTGATGAACACGAGCTGCTGAGAACCAGAGGCATTCCGTGTGTAATTTCTGTATTCCCCCTAATTGCATTTAGCCCTGATGAGGGGGATGTGGGGAGGCTGCCGAGGGGCACGGGGCAGCCAGCTGGGCTGGGGGCTGCAGCCTGGCCCTCCTGTCCTGCGCCACCACCTCCGACCCCAGGACATCAGCCGCATCGCAGCACATTTAACCCACGACAGACTGCATGCAGCAAAAACCCCAAAACCCCGAACTGCTCCCAGGGATTCTCAGGCACCACCCCGGCAGCAGGAAGGCAGGGACCTGGGCTGGAGCCTGCCCTGGCAGCCCCGAAATTCTCCGCAACGGTGACTGGCTGGTGGCTCTCAGCAGTTCCGCACGCCTTCTATCACAGAAAAGGCTGTAAATCACAGATTTAGTAGGGGTTCATACACACAACAAGTCATGCAGCCAGGACTTTGGTTCTGCAAAGGCATTAATAGGTCCCAACAACTTATCCCATCATCGCTCTGTTTATTGATGCCACTGTCCGACATGAGATCTGACACCACCTTCCCCACAGCACCCATTTGCCAGGAGCCCGGTGTGCAGCGGGGAGCTGGCGTCACTGCTCTGGCCACGGCGCAGCCCTTTGGGTGCAGCTCACCCAGCTGCAGCCCAACTACGGGAACTGCAGTGAGGACGAGCCAGGAGCGCAGAGAACCGAGCTGCTGGAGATGGGAGCTCAAACCAACAGCGCGGAGACGGACCCACGTCCCACCCACCGCAACTACAGCCACAGCCACGTGGCAAGGGATCCCGGCAGCGGGCGCTGGGGGGCCAGGAGGTCTCCCGGGGGCAGCCCTGAGCTGGCCGGGGCTGTTCTCAAGAGCCAGCCTGGGACCCACTCCTCCATCTGGGGCAGGAGTCCTGCTGCTCCTGCTGCAGGGCAGCATGCCGTTGACGCCACTGGCGAGGGTGAGGGCACCCTGCTCGCCGCAGCGCGTTTCAAAGGGAGCAGAAGAGCAGCGAAACACGTCAAGGTCTTGTGCACAGGTACATCGTGACCCCAAAGCACCCTGCGGTGAGACCCGCATCTACAAACCGCTCCCGCGTCTTGTGCTGGCCAGCGATGCCTTCGGTGCAGCTCTCGTAGTGGCGGGAGGGCCGGGCACCCTGGGGTCGCCGCTCGCTGGAAAGGCGTCTGCCGCTGCGGAAGGATTAAGCGCTAGAAATGAGTGTTTGGAGGAGCCTTGCTGATGGGGTCCTATCAGAAAAAGGTTCTTTTACTGCAACTAGTATTTTATTCTATTGTATAATTCATGAGTGCATCACAGCCCCGAGAGCCGGGCAGGCACCTATCAGCGCTTCAAATCTAGACAGACGGAGAACTTCCTCGTCATCTGGATCTATTTATTACTCACCTCCCCCTGGCCAGTAGCTCCTTGTCGCCACGCGCTGCTGAGCGGCTGTCGCGTCCAGCCCAGAAAGCTGGGACGAGGCAGCGCCTCTGCAGAGCTCCTGGACAAAAGTGACTGTGCCAGAATCAGCCTACAGAGCATTTAAAAAAAAAAAAAAAAAAAAAAAAAAAAATCTTGGCGATCCTAAGTTTGCTTATCAAATAAAAAGTTCCTCCACATTTATTAAAAAACCAAACAGTAGATTTAAAAAGCAGTTAAGAGTCCTACTCCGGCAAAACACCCTGTACAGGTTTCTTTTGTTGTTGGTTTGTTTGCTTTTTTTCTGATGGTGAGGATTCCCCCTAAATCAGCTGCTTCTGTTAATTTTATATATATATAATCTTTTAATTTTGCCGCGCGTTGCTTGCTTTAATTAATTAATTTATTTCCAATCAGCCTAACTGTCTCCACCAGACCAGCGGCGCTACCACACAAAGCTTCCTTGATGTCCATGCCCTGAGCCAGGGGTGGGGGATGGAGGGAAGGTGAGAGAGATGAGCGGAGGAGGAGGAAGAGGAGGGCTGGAAGGATGGATGGAGGGAGGGAGGGGAGGGAGAGGAAGCCGTCGGCAGCCCCTCACTCTCCCATGTGCGTCCTCAGGTGGTACTTGAGGGACTGCTTGTAGCGGAAGCACTTGGTGCACTCGGTGCAGGGGTAGGGCCGCTCGCCGGTGTGTGCTCGCTGGTGCTCCAGGAGGTGATGCTTCTGGGTGAAGTTCTTGCCGCACTCGGTGCAGTGGTAGGGCCGCTCGCCCGTGTGGATGCGCTGGTGCTCCAGGAGATGGTGCTTGCGGATGAAACCCTTCCCGCAGACGGCGCAGGCGTGCGGGCGCTCCCGGGTGTGGATGCGATAATGGTTGGTGAGCTTGGACTTCTCGCTGAAGGTCTTCTCGCACTGGCTGCACTGGTAGGGCCGCTCGCCGGTGTGAGTCCGCTGGTGCCGCAGGAGGTGGGAGGGCCGGGTGAAGTTCTTCCCGCACTGGGGGCAGAGGAAGGCCATCTCGCTCTTGCCAGCGTGGATCCTCTGGTGCATGATGAGGCTGATCTGCAGGCGGAAGCTCCTCCGGCACTCACCGCAGGTGAAGGGCCGCTCCCCGACGTGGGTGATCTGGTGTTTGCTGAGGCTCGACTTGTGGCTGAAGCTGCTCTCGCACTCGGAGCACTTGTAGGGCTTCCCCGGGGGCGGGGGCCGCGCCTGGGGCTTGAGGCCATGCTCGGGGCGCCGGGGGACCCCCACGCCCCGGCGCGTGTGGCTGCGCTGGTGCAGCAGGAACTGTTGCTTGTTGCGGAAGCTGAGGTCGCAGTCGTGGCACTCATAGGGCCCTTCCTTGAGGTGGTTGCGCTGGTGGATCATGAAGTTGATCTTGAGCATGAAGCTCTTCCCACACTCGGGGCAGATGTAGGGTCTCTCCCTCGTGCGGTTCCGTTGCTGGGCGATGGCCGGCTTCATCTCCCCGGAGTCTCTCTCGCAGGTGGGGGTTTTCCTCACGCGGGCGGCCGCCAGGCTCCGGGGCTGCGCTTTGGAGCTGCACTGCGCCTCGCAGCCCAGTCCGGCCTCGTGGCTGGGGAACACCGGCGGCTCGGTCCTGCCCGAGAACATGGCGCACGGCTCCAGGGTGTCGGGGTCATCCTCCTCCTCCTCCTCCTCTGTCTTGATCACGATCCCATCTTCTGCGGGGGAAAACCGGAACAGCGTTAGGGTCAGCGAGTGGGATGGGGTGGCCTTTTGCACACCTGGGGGGCTGCTACAGAAACATCTGCGTGGGCTTCTGCAGCTGTTGGCACCTGCCTGCCTGCTCTGCCCGACGGCCCGGCCGCGCGCCGGCTGCAGCCTGGAGCCCTGTGCCCTGGGACGCGGCATGTCCTCGCGCAGCCCCCGACAGGGAGGACAGACAAGCCGCCTCCTGGACAGGCTCCTCCGGGGGGTGCGGCGAGACCTGCCTGCTGAACGGTTTCGCAATTTGATGACGCTACGAGACGGGGGAATAGAAGTGCCACGGATTTGTGAGGACGCGGGCGGCAGAGTGATTTCAGAGCAGCTCCATCTGCTGCCGTTTTGCCGGGCTACAACAACGCTCCCCACGCCCGGCACGGCACCGCTCGACGGAAACACAGTGCGGTGCTGCCGGGCTCCAGCTCCGCTCCCGAGATGACACGCCAGCCTGGGACCAGCCCCTTCCTTGGGCCCTGCAGCGATGGGGCGCAGGGAGAGACTCTCCTCCTTCCCAGAGACAAGCAGCAGTGGGATGGACGGCCGGACGTCAGGCTCCCCCCTTGCGTCACCGATGCCGGAGGTGCCCTGGTGTTTTTGTTTGGTGACAGCAGCCAGCGCACCCTGAGGAAAGGCCTGCGGTGGATCCCTTGCACGTCACCCCGCGCTGGACTTTGAGCCAGGCCTATGTACTTTTCTAGGAAGAGCAGCCACACTTTCCCAAGAAGAGACAGCCGACAGGCGTAGGATGCATCAAAGCTGCAGCCCTCTCCCCTCTGACGGAGGGGCCAGTGGGGGAAAACCCACATCCCCAGGTCCTTCTTCCCACTTCCTCGCAGCAAGGAGCTTCCCCTCCGCGGACGCAGGGGCTATTGCTGCCCAAGCGCTGGCTGCCGGCACCCGCACCCCGGTCAGAGCGTTGCCGCAGCTCCCACTCAGCCCCACTGGCTGGGGCCACACACGTCGGCCGAGGCGCTGGGTCTCGGACAAGGATCGGCTCCAGCCCTGCTGGTGGCTTAACTGGTTTCCTTTAGAAAACCATGAAGAGACCACAAGATCCGCAACACAGAATTGAGGAGGACCTCAAGAGCTCAACTCTATCTTTCTTGGTTTGCATTACACCATCGCAAACCCATCAGAAGGCAGGAAACCCACCATTCCCGACAGCCCATCTCTGCGTTTTCCCATCTCTCGCCCTCGAAGCACGCCTGTAGGACCCGGACTGCATCCACTGCCCAACCTCTACACATGAAGAGCCTGGTGCCACCTTCTCGTCTCTCCACTAACACCACCGCACCCTTCCCTCTCAGCAGCTCACATGCCACAGACCTCCGGCCACCCTTGTCCCCATCCTCTGGACCTGCCCTGAGCGACCCCCACGCTGGTCGACGTGCAGGACCCCGCACACACACCAGACTGTGCTGGAGGAATACGCGCCTGAGCGGCTGACACTGTTCCTCCACATGACTAACACCAGGGCAGGAGTCCTCGACCGGTGTCCTGCCCTCTGCAACGGTGGGATTCTGGCAGCGGGGGCTCACTGGAGCTCTCATAAACAGCTGCCTGGGGCACGGCTTCCCTTGGTCTCCACGTGCAACAAGGGCTTTTCCCACCCGTGGGGGACTGAGCCGCTGCTCGCTCTGCGCCGGAGCGGGTCAGGTGCCCTCAGAGACCACACTCAGAGGTCCACCATGTCTGTGCTGCCTCCTTCTCCTGGCCCAGGGTCTCACCGCAGCTGCTCTTGAGGTTGCTGCAGCCAGAAACTTTCCTTCTGGTGCTGGTTCTGGGGCGATTTAACCCTTCTCTTTTGTCCAACCCTTGCCCCACCTTTGCCTGACCCACCACAGCCCCTCCTGGGCCTCCAGCCCTGCCGACGTGCCGTGTGCCGCTGAGCCCCATGCCGAGCGTCTCACCTGTGCAGCTCCCGTGGTGAACGATGACTCTCTGGATCTCGTTGAAGTCCGCTACGTATTCGGATGAGTCACCCAGGCTGGTTCCTGGGAGGTCCCTCGGAGGGGAGACGGAGCCGTAGGGGCTCTCGCAGGCTGCCTCCTCGTCCGGACTCTGGAAGCTCCCCTCCGACTGCCCCGACATCCCGTGCAGCTCGGGGTTTTCGGGGCTGTCTTCAGGAAGGAGCTCCTCCGTTTTGATCACAACCCTTATACCAGCTGCAGCAAAGAGAGATTCCCGCCCGCCATCATTCCCGGGAGCCAGGGTGAAGAAACCACTCACAACGATCCCCACCGGCTCCCCGTGGGCTGCTGAAGCCGCAGATGGGTTTCGTTTGCTCAGCCACTCCTGCTCTGCCTTCAGCCCCTGCCCTTCAACTCTCCCTGCCACGCTCTGCAGGCACAGCGGCCTCCCTCCGCCCGGCCTGGGGGCTCAGCCCCTGCAGCTCAGCATCCCTCTGCCACCCCACATTCCCTGGCCGCAATGCCAGCCAGCAGCTCCCTGTGGGCAGCAAATTTTTCTCTTCCCACTGGCCTTGATTTAACTTCAAGATCCTCGTGACCAAGAGCACGGGCAGGGGGTCGGAGTGACCCCATGTCCGCAGCCCAGGGCCAGAGACTCGCAGCAGAGCTGACACCATCTCTTCTAGGACTCCTCTTTATCAGCCCCTTATCTCAGGGTGCGAGTTGCTCTGGGACTCGGGGGTCCTTGGTGCCCTTGCTCCCAGCCCAGCCCTTGGAGAAATCCCTCAGCACCCCGGGTCCCTGCGGGCAGGATGGGAGCAGGCTTCCCTGTGCTGGGGGGATGCTCCAAGGATAAACCCAGGCACCATCCACACAACCAGAGAAGGTGGAGAAGGTCTTTTGGGTGGCTGGGTTTTCCCACTGGGACCCAATTCTCCTTTCCTGCCAGGCATGCTGGCTCCCTGAGGACCTGGTCTGGTTGCAGATGTTTCCCTTGCTGATGGCTCCTAGTGCCCAAGTCTCCGGGCTCCACTTGCCCTGGTTTATATGTCGAGCCACAGCTGGACATGAAATCCCTAATGAACCAAACCTTCAAGGCTCCTCCTGATGATGTCCTTGGGCACAGGTCTCAGCTACGGCTGCTTTAGCCTCGGGGCGAGCAGCTCTTTGAACGCAACCTACGGCTCCCCTCGCGCTAAGCTGCCGTCTCACCTGCAGTGGCATCCGTAATGATCTCGCTCTCCTCCAAGTCCTGCTCATTCCTGACCCGCACTTCCTCGCCTTGCTCGATCTGAGACAAAACACCAGGTTTGGAAATTGCATAGTCTGTTGAGAGACAGAGGGGTGGAGGGAGGGATTACTGCACAGGGAATCCTAATATCAGCTTCCACCTCTCCCCAGCGCCTGGAGAGACACGTGAAGACGCTCGGGAACATCCACAGAGGGTCTGCAGGCAGAAAAGCCCAATGCTGCAGGCAGGCTGGACTCCCTGGATGGGCAGAAAGGGTTCATGGAGGCAGGAGCTGAGGTGCCACACACAGAACTACCTTTCTGGCAGGGTTTTAGAACTTCTTAGGCAAATTCTTGGCTCTCCTGAAACCAAAAGCATTTCACCTCTGGCCCCAGCAGGGCTGGGATTTCTCCTGCAGCTGCAGTAGGAAATGCCCCAAAGGAGCAAAGCTGAGATCGCATCAGACAACTTTTTCCCTCTGCAAAAGTTTCCTCTAAAGGTGTGCGTGGGCTGGTACTCACTGCAGACCCAGAAGGTGAAGGGAAGCCGCTCCAACAGCCACAGGGAAAGTGCTGTTTTTTTCACTGAGTAACTGTGGCTGGAAGGAGCTTCAGAGGGTCTCCAGCCCCCTTGCCCACGGGAGACCCCCACCCCAGCGGGACAGCAACTCGCCTCAAGCTAGGAACAAACCCGGGCGTTGCTGGACGGATGCCCTTACCCAGCCTAGAAACATCCTCCTGTGTTTTTAAGTCTCCTCTTAAAACAGGACATGTGGGTCTCAAGGGGATCCAAGGGGATCTCCAAGGAGGAGTCAGAAGGTGCCCAAGCCTGCGGGCAGCCAGGAGCCCCAGAGAACCTGCCTTCACCAGGGCAAGGACACCCCGTATTTACCCAGGGAGATCAGCGACTCATAGTTCCCCTTCATCACGTTTTTGTACAGCTCCTTCTGCCACTCCTCCAGCTTCTCCCATTCCTTGTCATTGAAATACACGGACACGTCGTCAAACGTCACCGGCACCTGCAATCACAAGCAGCATGGGTTCAGGCGGCCGCCTCACCCCCCAGGAGCCCAGCGCGGTATCCCCGGCTGGCGGCGCAAGCAGCTCGCTCCTGCTCGGGCACAGCCAGGCGTCAGCTACTTCACAGCCATCGACGAGTTGGTTTTTGTGTTTAAAACAGCTCCTGGAGAAGTATTTCTACAAGATTAAACGTCTCGGCCAAATGGCTGGTTCCCAGTGATGAACCCAGACCGTGATATCCCCAAACGACACCCACCTCCTCCTCTCAGTCCCCGCACCAGCAGGGACAACTCTGCAGAGGAGATCGGGCTTGCACCCGCCTGGAGGGAGCATGAAGGAGATAAAAATCGGGCGCTATGGCTGGACCTCATCTCCATTGATGAGCTGACATAAAAACACAGATTCAATTACCCCAGAACTTGAGGGAAAACTCTACCTGGACCTGAAGGGCTCCCAGTGATCGCCAGTTATTGTGTGCAAATTGGCTGGGAGCAGACTGCAGCTTTCAAGCCTGTTTGTTGAGTAATAATTTCTAAGGATAAATTCAGGATGCGCGAGCGGGCTCTGTTTGGCTTTGGGTTCTGTTTGGCTTCTGCTCCCTGACTGTGCTAACGGGGTGTTGGGGCATGAACCCCCTCTTCCAGAATCCCTCCACTCTCTCCAGCAAAGCGGTGATGTTCACTTTGCTGCGTCCCCCACAGTCCCGTCCACAAACTTTCTTTTAGCGAGAGGGTCATGAAACGTGAACAGGAACTGAATATTGTCAGTAGGCTCCTTCTGATGCTCGGCCAAGTTCAACCGCGAGCGCCGGGAGCTCATCTGCCTTCCCCCGAGTCCCAGAGGTTCCCCCTTCCCCGCAGCAGCAGCTCCTGCTTGCTCCTTCCTCGGCCTGGGAGACCCCCACCGCAGCACCAAGGTGGTCAAAGAAATGGGGGTTAAAAAAAACCAAAAACACAACAACCAAATCTGCAGCGTTTCTCCCAAACAGTGGTAAAAAAAAAAAAGAAAGAGTAAATCGCTCCCGGGCTGCGCAGCGTGGTGAAGCAGAACTGAAAACTCCGGCCTGAGTATGAGGGGTCGTTCCCCTCGGGTCCATCTCCCACCGCATGTGGGTCCCAGCGAGGGAGACACCGGGAAGCTGCGAGGGGCAGCTCGGCTGCCTCCAGGTCCCGACGGCAAGTGACTCACCTGCGCTGGGGCTCTCCCCGCTCACCCACCATGTCTCCCCCCCCCGTCCTGCCCTCCATGAGAGTTTTGGGAGCATTTGGGGTGTAGACCCGGTCTCCAGCACCCCAGGACACCGTTACCTTGGGGACTTCCCCCTTCCTGCCTGGAGGCAGCCGCAGGATCCAGAAGTTCCTGTTCTTCAGCAGGTTCTCCATGTTCTCCAGGCGCCGCTGGAGCAGCCCGTACTCCTGGATGAGGGTGCCCAGCGCCGCGCACTTGCTCTCCAGCTGGTTCCCCAGCTCCGCCGCCGTCTTCTCGCAGTCGATCAACTTCTTCTCCGCCATCCCCGTCCGACCTTCCAGGTCGAGCAGGCGGGTGGAGTGGGAGTCCACCTTCCTCTCCACCGCCTGCACGGCCGCCACCACCGTCAAGGACAGCTCGGCCGTCTGCGTCTCCCGCTCCGAGGTGCGCTCGGGGCCGGCCGGCGGCCGGAGGGGTGAGGGGCAGCGCGGCTGCAGCACCGGCTCCGGCACCTGCGGGCAGAGGGGTGCAGGGGTCACGGCAGGGACACCCCGCCCCCCCAGGGCGATGGGGAACCCCGGGGGCGGGGGGGGACGACCCCATGTCCCCGCTAGGCTGCTTACAGCAGCGGCGGTCCCGTGCCGGTCCCACGGGACGGGCAAGACCTGCCGCGGGGGAGGGGGCGGGGGACGCCGCGACACCGCGGGGATGGGAGAAGGTGACAGTGGAGGGGGTGTGACACGGGACAGCCGAGCCCCGTTGCCATGGGCACGGGGAAGGGACACCCCGGGGGGCTGTCAGGGCGAGGGCGCCCCGTCGCCATGGGGACGGGGCGGTGACACGGGGCAGGGGGAGGCCTGTCACCGGGAGGAGGCGGCGGCGGCGGCGGGGGGGGGGGGGGCTGCTCCCCAACCCGCAGGGCCCGGCCGCCGGGGCGGGGGGGTGCCGGCGGGACGGGCAGGCCCGGCCCCCGACGGCAGCTCGGGCGCCGCCGGCCGCGGAGGCCCGGCCCGGGCGCACCGCCCCACCGGGGCTGCCTGCGCGGCCGCCGGCCCTGCCTGTCCCTGCCCGTCCCCCCGGGGGAGCGGCCGCGGCCCCGCGCGCTGACAGCCCCCGCCGGCCTCCGGCCCCGCCGCCCGCCCCGCCGCCGCCGCCTCCCGCCGCGGCCCCGACGGCGCGGCCCGCCCCGACGTGCGGCCCGCGGGCGCCGGGCGAGCGGCGGCGGGGCCGGGCCGCGACCCGCGGCGGGCGGGCGAGGCGCGGCAGGCGCCCTTACCTGAGCGGGAGCCCCCTCGGCCATGGCCCTTTGTTCCCTGCCCGGGGCCCCGGGGGCCGCGGCCGGGAGGATCCAGCGCCCGCTCGCTCCTTCACCTCCGCCCGCCGCCGGGCATCGGGCTGGGCCCGGGGCGGCGCGGCGCGGCGGGGCGGCGGCGGGGCGGGGGCGCGGCGGGGCGGCGCGGCGGGGCGGGGCGCGGCCCGGCCCGACCCGACCGGCGGAGGGGAGGGACGGGGCGAGGGGGGGGGCGCAGCGGCGAGAGACCGAGTGCGGCTCCGGGTCCCGGCTCCGCCGCTCCGCGCTGGGCGCTCCGGCCCCGCCGCTGCCCCGCCGAGCCGGCAGGGGGCGGGCGGGCCGCCGCCGCCGCGCGGGCCGCGCCGGGGGCCGCGCCGGGCGGGGCGGAGCGGGGCGGCCGCCGCCACCGCAGCGCCCCCTGCCGCACCGACGGCATCACCGCGCCGCCGCCGCGCACCGTCGGGGCCCCCCCGCCGGCGCCGCCCGGCCCGGCCCGGCCCCGCCGCCGCCCCCGCGATGGGGCAAACCGACGGGGGCGGGCCCGGGGGAGGGGTAGCGGGGTGTTCCGGGATCGGGCCCGTGGGCCCCCCGCGCGTGACGGGGCTGCGAGAGGAACCGGGAGACTGGGAGAAACGCGGGGGGGGCGGGCTGGGAACGGTTGGGGGGTGAGGGAACGGGGAGGGGCTGGGGGGGAACTGGGAAGGCAGTAGGGGCGACTGGCGAGAACTGGGGTAACTGGGGAGGGACTGGGGGGAATTGGGAAGGAGCTGGGGAGGGACTGGGGAGAGACTGAGTGTAACTGGGAAAGTACTGGGGACGACCGGGGACAACTGGGGTAACTGAGGAGAGACGGGGGGTAACGCGAGGGACTGAGGGTAACTGGGGAAGGACTGGGAGGAACTGGGGAGGAGCTGGGGAGGGGCTAGGGGCAAGTGGGGAGGGACTGGGGGGAACTGGAGGGGCTAGTGGAGCTGGGGAAAGACTGGGGGTGACTTGAGGGCCTGGGCGAACTGGGGAAGGGCTGGGGGCAGCTGGGAGATGCTGTCAGGAACTGGGAAGGAGCTGGGAGGGACTGGGAAGGGGCTGGGCATAAGTGGGAATAGGCTGGGAGTAACTGGGGTGTCCCCAGGGGTAACTGGGCTGACTGGGGACGACTGGAGGGAACTGGGGAGGGCCTGCTGGTAACTGGGGAGAACTGGGGCTGTTCCCGGGGTAACTGGGCTGACGGGGAGGACTGAGGGGTGACTGGGGAAGGGCTGGGGGCGACTGGTGGGAATGGGGGAGAACTGGGGAGGACCGAGGAGGGGCAGAGGAAAAGGCGGGGGGAGGAACTGGGGAGGCCCTGGGGGGAACTGGGGGTGGTGAGGGGCGACTAAGGGTAACGCGGGGCACCGGGGGGTGGTCACTGGGGAGGCCATGGGGGCACCGGGCCCGGCTCCCCCCCCTCGGCCCGCACCGTCGGGCGCCGCCATGGCCGGGGGCGGGGCTGGCGCGGGCGCCCCCTGGCGGCCACGCCCCCCCACCCTGCGGCCTCGCGCCCTGCGGGCCCGTGAAATGGCGGCCGGAGGGCGGTGTCGCCATGGAGACAGCCCCCCCCCCCCTCCGGCCCCCCCGGCCGCTCCCGCGCGGACCGGGGCTGGCGGGGGGGCCCGTCGGGTTCCGCGGGGGCGGCACTGCCCCGCCCCACCCCCCGCCCCACCTCGTCCGTCCCTCTCCGGGCCTGCCCCGTCCCGCCTGCCCCCTCCCGTCCCACCGCGCGAGATCCATCCCACCATCCCGCCCCGTCCCAGCCGATCGCACCTGTCCCGTCCCGTCCACCCTGTCCCATGGCGCCCTGTGCAACCCCGTCCCGTCCCGCCTTGTCACATCCCATCTGCCATGGCCCAGCCCAGCCCCAGCCCCAGCCCGTCCCATGCAAGGGCCTGCCCTTGGGTCACAACAGCTCCATCCAACGCTCCAGGCCTGGGGAGGAGTGGCTGGAGAGCTGCCCGGCTGAACACGAGCCAGCAGTGTGCCCAGGTGGCCAAGAAGGCCAACAGCGTCCTGGCCTGTACCAGCAATGGTGTGGCCAGCAGCAGCAGGGCAGGGATCGTGCCCCTGGACTCGGCCCCAGTGAGGCCGCACCTCGAATCCTGTGTTCAGAGTTGGGCCCCTCACTCCAAGGAGGACGTTGAGGTGCTGGAGCGTGTCCAGAGAAGGGCGACGGAGCTGGGGAGGGGTCTGGAGCACAAGTCTGATGGGGAGCGGCTGAGGGAACTGGGGGTGTTCAGTCTGGAGAAGAGGAGGCTGAGGGGAGCCCTCATCGCTCTCTGCAACTGCCTGAAAGGGGGTTGTGGTGAGGTGGGGGTTGGTCTCTTCTCCCAAGTAACCAGCGACAGGACGAGAGGAAACGGCCTCAAGTTGCGCCGGGGGAGGTTTAGATTGGGTGTTGGGGGAAATTTCTGTACTGAGAGGGTGGTCAGGCATTGGCACAGGCTGCCCGGGGAGGTGGTGGAGTCACCATCCCTGGAGGTGTTCAAAACCGTGTGGACGTGGCACTTGGGGACATGGATTAGTGGGCATGGTGGTGTTGGGTTGATGGTTGGACTTGATGATCTTGAAGGTTTTTTCCAACCTCAATGATTCTGTGATTCTGTGATCCCATCCCATCCTGTCCCATCTGCCCTGTCCTGTCCCACCCTGTCCTCTCCCATCCCAGTGCCACCACGTGCCAAACACAGCCCCAGCAGGACCCTGTGCATGGTGGCACTCCCATGGCACATGGCTTCATCCCCGGTCCCGACCTCAGCAACCCCCGGCATGGGGTGCCAATGGGGGGAAGTTGGTGACAACGAACATGGGGAAGGGCAGGAAACCCTTTGGATTGCGGAAAAAGGGAGGAGATGAGGGGGATGGGGACGAGGTGGCATCCAGTCACTGCTGCGATGCCAGAACAGGGGGGCACGGCTGTGGCACAGCCGCAGCACCACGGCGAGGAGCACGGGCTGCCCACCAGCACACACACTTGGGGCTGGGGGCATACAGCACCAATCCCCACCTGCCCAGGGGAGTGATGCAGGCAGGGACCCAAATTAGGGACCCCCTGTCCTTGCCCGCCCCAGGCTGTTCCAGGAAGCCGCAGCCCCCGGCTGGGGGTGACACCCCTTGGGAGGGGACACTGGGAGCAGCTTTGGGACAGAGAGAGGGTCACGGCCCCAGGGCTCGGATGTCCCAGTGCAACTGGGGAGACTGGAGTCTTAGGGCAGCTACTGGGCAGAGGGACGGCGTGGGCCTGGCTGCTGGAGCGACCCACGCTGTACACATGGAGAGATACATATGTGTATTTATCAGGTGTGTTTATTTCCCACTTGTGGATCTTCGTGATCAGCCAGAGGTGGATCAGGATGTGGCCACCGGTGCTGTGTTTGTGCGAGCGCTGCGTGTCTGTGCTGCCGGCCATGTATGTGTGGGTGTATATATATACACACAGCACACGTATACACCGTAGAAGTACATATGTGGATAGTTACGGTGTCTCTGTGTGCTCGTAGCAGGAGCCGTGCTCAGCCTCGCCACCGGCCGCGGCCAGGGCACGGGGCTCGAGCTGCCGAATCCAGCACAACGCTTCTTCCCCAGCCAGGAGCCTGTCCCATGGGCTCACGCCTTTTTCCTCCTCCTCCCCCCTACCCACGGCATCTCCGTCCCTGCGTGGGGCAGCCCCAGCCCGCCTGGTTGCTCCAGAGAGCGTGGGGGGATTCAGCCGGGGGCACGCGCTCGGGCTCTGCGGCACCCGGCACAGTTTGGGCCAGCAGAGGAGCCCCAGCACCCTCCGTTCTCAGCCCAGCAGCAACACCAGGGACCTGTGGGTGCCACGGCCCTACACTGGCTCTGACTCACGCCCCACATTTGGTTCCAAGCTGTAACAACCCCTTGGGCGTTGTCAGAGCTCTCGGGGGTGCCGGCGGCTGCCCCCCAAGGGAGGCCAGGCTGCACCACAGGCAGGGGTGGGAGCGGGGACCGTCCCCCTGCACCAGGCTCTGCCGGAGGCGCAGTGCGTCCGTCCCCAGCACCCCGTGTGCGGCACCACCCCGGCACGGCCGGCAGCTCCTCGCAGCGGCAGAGGGGAGCAGCCGCTGCCCTGTACCCGCTCCAGGATGGGAACGGGGGAGAAAGGGGAGCTTCCACCAGCCAGGGCTTGGGACCAGCCAGGGCCACCACGCTGCAGAGCTGTGGACCAGGCCCCCGGGGCGGGGGGAAGCGCGAGGAACGTGGAAGAGGGGACTCGGGGACAGCTGAGGTCTGGGGGCAGAGACCCAGGAGCAGCCCAAGGAGCTGGTGCCAGGCAGGCCCGACCCGGCCTCTGGGCAGCACATGGGGAGGGGGCTGTGCCAGCCCCCCCCTCCGCAAACACCACGGGAGGGAGGGGACCGCCCCCACCAGGCAAGGCCCCACGGCCGGGCAGGGGCGAGAAGACGGGGTACAAGCCCCATCGGGCACAGTGCTGGGGGAGGCGCTGCTGTCCCCTTCTGGGACACTGTGGGGCACCCGCTGCCCCCCGCGGCTCGCCCCCCCCGCCCCCAGCCAGCACCGCGTTCCCCGGGACGCGCGAGGCCCTGGCGCGAGACAAAACGGCGCGCTGCCCGGCGGGGCCAGGCCTGGCAGGAACCGTTTATTGGCAGCCCCGGTACAAAGCTTGGGTACGTACGAGCGAGGAAACGGCGATGCAAATCCAGCGCGGCCCGGCTCGGCGGCTCCAATGGGCAGTGGGCACGAGTGAGCTCGGCCCCACGTGCCAAGGTGCCTCCAGCTCCGCCGGGATGCCATGGGGCCCCGTGGGGCCAGGCCACCCTGTCTGGTGGGAGACGAAGCCGCAGCCTTGGCGGCTGGACCCTCAGCAGAGCGCACCGGGGCTCTTCTCGCCCACCGCAGTGGGCCACAGTCAGTATCGGAGGGCCAGTCCACGACGTCCCAGCTCCGAGGTGCAGAGCAGCACTGCAGCCGCACACACCGGCGCTTCTGCCGGCACGGGACTGTCCCAGCTCTGCCCCACAGCAGAGCCTTGCTGGGGCTGGTGACTCCTCGGCCACTGCTGCAGCCCTATTTTGTGCGTGGCGCAGGCCAGCTCCCAGAGCTGTGACGCTGTTTTCACATAAAACGGGTCTGCTTCTAGCCATAGCAGCAGCAAAGAAAGAGCTTAAAAACATGAACCCCAAATGCCGGACACCGACCACAGCAGCCCCAAGAGCCGTGCCAAGCAGCCTCGTTTGCCGGATGTGGCTCCCCGGATGCTCAGCGTGGAACAGTAACGGACCTGAGCAGAGCCCGCTCAGCTTGTGCGGTTCACCAGTTCTGCAAATTACCTGGAAAAACGCTAATAAATAACAGCCAGGAGCCAGGCATGGCTGCTGCAGGCGTCACCATGGAGAGGGGCGTGCAAGGATGAAACACAGCAGCCAGCGAGGGGACCGGGGCTGCGATCACTCACCCGACACGGGCTTCAGAATGGAAACACTGTATTGACAGACTTTACAAAAGTTATTACAAAACACGATCACGAACCAGCAGCTGACGACACACAGCGGAAGAAACACCACTTACAGCCACCTCAGGAACAACACCGATTAGCTCCGAGAACTCAACCAATATTTACACAGACGTCTGAAAAACTCTGGTCAGTTATCTCATACATTTAAGTGTTTTAGATCAACTGTGAAATATAGTGCCACACATTTCCTTGTAGTATAATAATAATAATAATAATAACAATAATAATAACAATAATAACACACTACTTCTAGATTAACTAAAAACCAAACAGCTCTTTACAGGGGTTAGGAGAAGTTGCTTTCACTCATCTGACTTACCTGAGTGTGAGACCAAACCCAGTTAAAAAATAATAATAAAATCGCCTTCATTGACAGGAGTTCATGTGACGGACCAGAGGCTCCGTTCCCTTGGGCCAGAGGGAAACTACAGCCCGGCTGGTGCCAGTAACATCCTTCGAAACAACAGAGACGTGTCCTTCTCCGGTGAGTTACCCGACCACGCCTCCACACGCTGCCCTTCCCAACTCCACCTGCTCCAATGTCCTCAGCCCCTTCTCCTGCACGTCCTTTCCTCTTGCACCTACTTTTTCTCACCTTGCTCTTTGCTGCTCTCTCCCCTCCGCTTTTTTGCCTTCGACAAATCCTGCGTCGTGCCCCATACCATGTCTCTGCCTCACCTCTCTACCCTGCACCCCAGCCCTGGCCTTGCAGCACGGGGCTGCTGCTCGAGGTGCGGCAACGCAACGGGAGCGAGCGGCCGGTTGCCTGGGAGTGGCGCCTTCCCTCCCTCCCTCGCGCTTCCAGCCTTGCGGTGAAACGAGTGGAAAAAAGAAAGCAAAAGCTTGTCACTCCTGAATATGCACAAAGATAGGTGGGGAAACACCTGCTAAATACGGACCCCAGAGAATCGCTCGAGATTATTCTCTACAGGCAAAATCCAAACCTGCGTAGGGGACAACTAGTACAAGGCCTACGCCGCTATGGAAGTCTCACGTAACCCCGTGGGGTCCAAGAGGTGCCTAGGCCGTCCGATCAGTTTTTAAGAGGAATTCCTTTGATGCTTCAACAAAGCGGGCTTTGTAGCATGACCACTTAGTGGATTAGCTGCGATACAAGTTCACCTCCTATCATGCTGCACGTCCACCTGCTAGACCGTTGTCGTAACCGCGAGCCCTTCTGCCCCGGCCTCCCACCACAGCGCTACTGCTTAGTTTCCTTTTTCACGCAGAAATGGCCGGTTTGAGTCGCCGACTCCAGGTTGTGCTGCGAATCCTCCATGGGCCGGGGGTTGCGGGAGTGGATTTTCTGGTGACAATTCAGAGACTCTTTGTAGCGGAAGTGCTTCCCGCAGACGGGACACTGGTAGGGGGTCTCCCCGGTGTGGACCCGCCAGTGCTTGAGCAGGTGGTCCCGCCGGATGAAGCTCTTCCCGCACTCGGTGCACTGGTACGGCCTCTCCCCAGTGTGGATGCGCTGATGGCGGATGGCTTTGGAGAGGTCTCGGAAGTCCTTCCCGCAGTAGGTGCACGTCAGCGGCCCGTCACCCTTCCCTGTATGGAGCTTCTGGTGCAAGATAAGGCTCACTTCCAGGCTGAAGCTCTCCTTGCACTGGGAGCAGGTGTACGGTCTCTCCACCATGTTGTTCACCTGGTGCCTGACGAAGCCGTACTTGAAACCAGAGCTCTTCTCCCCATCGGGGCGCTTGGACGGTTTGGAGCGGGAGGGCCCTTGGGCTTTCGTAGGGGTTGTTTTGGATTTCTGCCTGAAACTTTCTCCATGCTCCAGGGAAGTACAGGCTTCCTCGCTGGCATGCGCTTTCTGATGGGTGGCAAAGAGCTGCTTGTCCAGGAAGCTCTCCCCACACTCGCAGCAGATGTAGGGCCCCTCTACTGCAGCCACGTCCTCAGGAGTGTCCTTCTTGGCCAAGTCTCTCCCGCGGCGAGCGGAGCGCCTTAGGCCGTTGCCCGTTGCGGTTCTCTGCTGCGAGGTCGATCCGCTACGGCTCTTGCTGCTGGGCTTTACCTCTTCCTCTGGGCTTGAGAAAACCTCTTCCCACTTTCCTGCCAATGAGCTAGGAAGCTCAAGGCTTTCAGAACCTTCCTCATCACACTGCTGTTCATCTGGCAGAGCAGAGACATTCATGTCATTTGAGATAAGAACTGCCTCATTATTTAGACCGCAATTCTCTCGGGGCGGAGGTGGTCTCTGCTTTGCACACTCAGGACAGTACCTGGCACTACAGGGTTGCAAGTCCCACCTGGGACCTACCTAAGCAGTACTGGAATACAAACAAAGCCAAAGTATTTTGACTTAGAATCATAGAATCGTTTCACTTGGAAAAGACCTTTAAGGTCCTCGAGTCCCACCATCACCCCAGCACTGCCCAGCCCACCACTGACCATGTCCCTCAGCACCGTGCCTACATGGCTTTTAAATCCCCCCAGGGCTGGGACTCAGCCCCTTCCCCGGGCAGCCTGTGCCAGGGCTTGACAACCCTTTGGGTGAAGACATTTCCCCCAACACCCAATCTAAACCTCCCCCGGCGCAACTTGAGGCCGTTTCCTCTCGTCCTGTCGCTGGTTACTTGGGAGAAGAGGCCAACCCCCACCTCACCACAACCCCCTTTCAGGCAGTTGCAGAGAGCGATGAGGGCTCCCCTCAGCCTCCTCTTCTCCAGGCTGAACACCCCCAGTTCCCTCAGCCGCTCCTCATCAGACTTGTGTTCCAGACCCCTCCCCAGCTCCGTCGCCCTTCTCTGGACACGCTCCAGCACCTCAACATCCTCCTTGGAGTGAGGGGCCCAACTCTGAACACAGGATTCGAGGTGCGGCCTCAACGGGGCCGAGTCCAGGGGCACGATCCCTGCCCTGCTGCTGCTGGCCACACCATTGCTGGTACAGGCCAGGGTGCTGTTGGCCTTCTTGGCCACCTGGGCACACTGCTGGCTCGTGTTCATGGCTGTCAACCAGCACCCCCAGGTCCTTTTCCACCGGGCAGCTCTCCAGCCACTCCTCCCCAGGCCTGGAGCGTTGGATGGAGCTGTTGTGACCCAAGTGCAGGACCCGGCACTTGACCTTGTTAAACCTCATACAGTTGACCTCGGCCCTTGGATCCAGCCTGTCCAGATCCCTCTGCAGAGCCTTCCTGCCCTCCAGGAGATCAACACTCCCACCCAACTTGGTGTCATCTGCAAACTTACTGAGGGAGCACTCGGTCCCCTCAGTCCAGATCACTAATAAATTTCTTGGGAAAGCTCAGACAGTACAATGACGAGATCCCTATATATAGCTAGACAAAAGGAAAAAGTGGGTTCCTCAGCAGGAGGTGAAGCAGAACAGGTCTTTGAGAACTTAGATAGCCACTTAGTGACTTAGGATAAAGGAAAAAAAAAATTGAGGGAAGGGGAATAAAACCTCTTTTCCTTCTGGGCTTGTACGGTGCCTGGGCCCAAAGGATCTCCCATGGTATAAATGGTAACTCAAAGCAACCGGCAAGGACCCTCGCAAAGGGAGGATGAAAAAAGCCCAGAAGATCTGGGGATGTAGCAGAGAGGGCTGAACACCACAGGTTTCCGCAGAGCGTAAGAAGGTAAAGCTGTGCCAAGCATTTGCGTGCCCAGAGAAGACTGCTTGGCTCTCCCTGTCACAGGGCACTTCATCTGCTTGTCACTTTGTCAGACACCTAAACATGCACATGGTGTTTGAAAATGGGCTGCTTAGTTTGCATCAGGCTGAAATTTTGGAAAAGCATCAGCCAGAAGAGGTGAGCTGCTTCTGAGAACATGGCCAGGAAGCCAAAGGCACATCCTAGCAAGGGATGCTTCCTAAAGCAGCTCGTGTGTCCCCATGCTTCAGAGCAGGGACCCAGAGTGATGGGGCGGTGACAAGAACACACCACAAGAAGCCTCACATTTGGCTGACAGAGAAAGCTGCGAAAAATATCACTACATATTTGTGGAAAAGACTTTTTTAAAGAGCTTTGTTGCTCACGTCACCGAAGTTTGCCTGTGCTACGCATGCTCCCGCTCACCTCTACCTCAAGGCTGACCAAACACCGAGTGATGCAACACTGTACAGATGACCTGCATGCCCCTAGCCAGCCCACAGCTGCTTTTACAGCCTGCTGCTCGTGTACCACAGCTTCTTCTGCATGTGCGCTACCCATCTGCCTCAGCTGCCGTCCAGCTCCCATGCTGACCCCTGAAGCAAGCCTGGCAGAGACCACGGCAAAGGCAGAATCTCACCCCACGCAATCCCCAGCAAGCGCCAAGAGGCTGTCGCTATCTTCCCCTCTGCGCAGCGCTCGGCGAAGCTCTGCGCTTCTAACTCACATGTACTAGGGACCTCCATGCTTTCCTCTTCTTCAGAGCCCTCGTGGCTTTCAGCCAGAGTCTCTTCATATTTACTCCACGAGCTGTCATCGGGACCAGGAAAGGAAAACTCTGTGCACAAGAGAAAGAATGACAGGAGTTTACGCTCACGCCTCCCAGCTGCTTTACAGAGGATTTCAGGAAAGATGGCCGCATGGGGTGAGAGCCAACTAGGAAAGCAAAGTCACCCCCATACCCAAGGACAGAGCTGGCAAAACTCAAGAGCAGAGGCAAGCAGAAGAGCATAGGTGGTCGGTGGCAACCATGTGTCTGCTTTCCACCTCCCCACTGAGCCCTAGGAACCTTATGGCTCACCGGTGCTGGGGTCTGTAGGGGTTTCTCCTCCCTCAGAGTCATCCTGATCCTCTGTGTTGGGATCCTCTCCTTGCTCAATCCGTGACAGGAGGTCAGGCTTCGAAATGGCAGCATCTGCATATAAAAAGGGGATCAGAACATTTCCTCTGCCCTCGCGGGAGAGAGACTCTCAAATCTTTGCCCACCAACCTTCCTTCGCTGCTGGGGATGACAGGTAATGGAAAGAGAGGCTTAAGAAGAAGATGCTCTCACACATCTGCACCGCTCACCTTGTCTGGGCCCTGGGAACATGAGCGGACTGCAGGAGCACACTCTGCTCAGGTGAGGAGCACCTCCCAGCCTGCAGCATGAGGAGGAGAATAAGAAAATGCATCTGTGCTTACCTCCAGGCTTCCTTTCTTCTCCTCTCTGCTAAGGTCCGCGGATCCATTACAATGGGGACTTCAGCTCGGGGACAGCACCAGAGCTGTCAGCCAGCGGCAGCAGGGGAAGTGCCCTCCCCATGCGGTTCCCTCCAGCCAGGACCGCTCCATCCTACTCGTCCGAGTCACAGGCTGCTTGCGGATTTTGGTGGGGGAAAGGGGACAATCACAATCTCTCCTAGGGCGGAGAGCGGAAAACTTCATTTCCAAACAAGCGTGAGTCTCTGGGTATTAATTTCCACCGCTGCTCTGGTGGATCTGTTTGCCTTACATGAGGGCCTTTAAACCTCTAAACCTCATTACTCAAAGGAAACCTTCAGATGAAGCACAGATACATTTTTCTAAGCTCCAGGCTCAGATCTCCTTCAGCGGGACTGTTATGTTCCTGTGCCTCTAGAGCAGGACGCAGGATTGTTTTTTAAACAGGAGAATGGGGGCCAGTATTTATCCTTCCCCTTTTCCCCTGCACACAAGAACTGCAGGAGACCTCCATTCAAAAAAATAAAGGGGAAAAAAAAAAAAAAGGACAAAAGGCCTTGATCGGCCAGAGTTGGATGGCAGGGTGGCGGGTGAGCCTGCACACCAGCCCTGCACACCTGTGCTGAGAGCACAGGCAGGAGATGTCTTCCTACCGGGGACGGCATCTGCGCTCCCACCCGCTGCACGCGGACGTCCAGCCAAGGCAAGGTCATTTCTCAGAACACACGTAGGTGCTCGTGAAGTCAATGCGTCCCCCCCCGAGTGTCTCCCCGCAGCCAGGACTGGAAGGAGCAAGCAGAGCACATTCGTTTAGCTGCGAACACGCTGCCCTGAGCCACTGGGGGGGAAAGCAGAAGGCAGAGCCTGCCTTTGGCCTTTGCCTGCTGCTCCTCCCCAGCCCTACCCTGGCACTACAGGAGCAGATAAGGCAGCGGCTAGCGCAAGAAACGTTCCCTGGGATGAGGCTGGCATCAGACAGAGCACCAAGGCAGGCAGCTGACAAACCTCGCTCTCCTCCCTTACGAAAGAAGAGGCTCTGCAGCTGAAGGACGGATCACCCGCAGAAAGGGCTGGAAGGAAGCTCAGGGGCAGGGCACCCCTCTGCTGCCCTAAGCGGCCAGTGGGCTGATGCACCCAGCGCAGTGGATCTGTGGATCTTTGCGTGACAAAGAAACTCCCCTCTTCCCCATCTTTACTTGGCTTGAGGGTCCTCTTGCTTCCCCTCCTCCTCACGACCCAGGTGCTTGCTTGGCTCCTACCAGCCACAGAGACCGTCAGGGAGATGCGGTCACTGCAGCAATGGTCGTGACATCCATCCACCGCTAAACTAAACCGGTGAGGACTGAACTAATGGCCAGGGCTGCTGTCAAAAGTCGGCATAACGTGTGCCCAGACCAGCATGCCATATCCACCCTCCCCGATCCTGCCAGGCACAGCGGTGCTTCCATCTGCCGGGCCCCGGGAAAGCCTAGCACATCAGAAGGCTCAGGGCAAACCCCAGCTTGTCTTTACCCATCGAGATGACGGCCTCGTAGTTGCCTTTCATGATATGCCTGTAAAGCTCCTTCTGCCACTCGTTCAAGCTCTTCCACTCCTCCTCAGAGAAGTTAAATGAAGCATCATTGAATGCCACGGGGACCTGCAATTAGAAGCATTGTATGCTCAGACGTTTTGCTTCTTTTTGAAGAAAACATCCGTGGACATTTTCTCATTCAAACTCCTCAAAGGACCACACAGGACGGTTCCACGCAGCAATGCCTGCTCCTTCCCAAGCACCTCACTCGACTCTCATGCCTGGCTCAGGCAGCTTCGTGCCTGCCCGAGAGGGCCACGACGGAGTTTCCCCTCATCACCTGCCTGCACCTTGCCCCCGGCTCAGCCTCCCCACACTGCGGGCGATATCCTGTACACAGCGCCCAACACAGACTCTTTTCCCACTTCATTTTTGACATAGCTCTGCTGCAGTTGCCTCTGAAGAGGAACTGGGGACACATTACCAAACCTGCCAGGCACACAGCACTGAGCCATGCAATTCTGCACAACTCAAACACGGCTCCAGCCACGCTAAGGAATTTGCAACCCTGTGCAGAGCGGGCGATGCATTTTGGTGGGGATCACACATATATAATAAATGGTGCGTTATTAACGCAAATGGACCTGTGCTGGTGCTTCTCACCAAGTGCTAAAGGCAAGACACTGCCGCAGGGAAGCTGCGTCCCACCCAGCACCACAGCTGCCCTGAAACAGGGCTGCGACTGCAGAGTACATGTGGACCGTTACCTTGGGGACCTCCCCCTTCGCCCCCGGGGGCAGCCGCAGGATCCAGAAGTTCCTGTTCTTCAGCAGGTTCTCCATGTTCTCCAGCCTCTTCTGCAGCTGCCCGTACTCCTGGATGAGGGTGCCCAGCGCGGTCCACTTGCTCTCCAGCTGGTTCCCGAACTCCACCGCCGTCTTCTCGCAGCCGATCAGCTTGGTTTCCGCCATCCTCATCCTCCCCTCCAGGTTCATCAGCTGGGCAGCCTGGGCATCCACCTTCCTGTCCACGGCCTGGATCTCGGTCACCAGCGTCAGGGAGATCTCGGCGGCCGGCAGCTCGGCCTCGCCGGCGGGGCCCTGCTCGGCGGCGGGCAGGGGCTGCTCCAGGGCCAGCTCCTGCGACTCCATGTCCCACTCCAGCTCCTGCGGGGGCACAGACAGGGCCGTGGGCTCCGCCGCCCGAGCGAGGTGGCACCGCGGCTGGCGTCCGGGCGGCCGCGGGGTGAAGGGGCTTCCGTGGGGGGACGGGCCGTGCTCGCACCGGCGCCTTGATCCCTCGGGCCCGGCCGCCGCCCGGGGGACAGGAGAGGGGGCCAGGTCGGGGGGCGGCAGCCGGTGGCGGGGGCAGGGGGAGGTGGCAGCGGCAGCGCTTACCTGAGCGGGGGCCCAGTCGGCCATGGCCCTGCGGCGCGCGGCGGGCGGGGGCGGGGGCAGCGGCGGAGCGGAGCGGGCGGCGGCGGCGCGGGCCCGGCGCCTCCTCAGCAGCGGCGGGGCAGAGCGGCCATGCCGAGAGCGCGGCGCACGCTGGGAGCGGCGGCGACGGCGGCGGGCGGAACCGCAGCGACACCTAGCGGCAGGGGGACCGCGCAGCACCAGGGCTGCCCCCTGAGGCGGGAGGGATCGCGCCGGGGCAGCAGCCGCAGCATCCCCTGCTCCGCGCGGATTGGGCGGCGGCTCAGCCAATCCGCGCGGCGCCCGCTGGCGGCGGCCCAATGACTGGGTAGAGCGGAGCGGGGCGGGGCGCCAGGCGCGCGGCCGTGCCGGTACGCGCGCTCCCGCCGCCGGCAGCGGGGCCGCGCCGGGCGGGGGCGGGGGCGGCGGCGGCTGGGCCGGGGCTGCACCGGGCCCGGCCGGACGGGAGGGGACGGAGCCCGCCCCAGGTACGACACCGGAACCGGCACTGGCGCGTCACCGCGGCCCACCGGGCCTCGGCGGCCCCGGCCGCTCTCCACGGGCGGCCCCGCGGGCAGCGCCGATGCCCGTGCCCCCGCGCCGCGGGGTCGCTGCCGGCCGGCCGTGCACCGTCATCCTGCTGCGGCGCATCATTCAACTGCCACCGTCTCTCCCGCAGGTGAGGCCTCACCGGGAGCGGCACCGGGAGCAGCCGCCGCGTCTCCCTGAGGAGCTGGAACGGTGCCGGTGCCATGAAGGAGGACCGCGAGCACCCCGTCGCCCTGGGTGAGGCACGCGGAGCCTGCCCGGCACCAGCCCTGGTCCTGCCGGTCGTGGCCTGGCCGTGAGCGAGCCCGGCGGCACATCGACACCGGCCCGGTGGGTGGCGGGAGCAGGCGGCCATGGGGCGGCTCCAGGATCACGGTGGGACTGCCGGTGTCCCCATCCCCACGGGGAAGCCGTGGCGGGGGAGCGCCAGCCCAGGCCCTTCAGGACTGGCTGCCATGGTGCCGTGCGGCAGCATCACCGGCGGCATCACCAGCTGTCCCTCCTCTTGTCTCCATGACAGGTTACACCATCACCAAACCCGACATCCTGGCCGAGGTGGAGCGAGGGGAGGAGGCGGCGGCGGCGCGCTACAGCGCACACCGGACCCCCCGGCTGCGCACGGCGCCCGCTGGCCCCTCCCAAGGTGAGTGGGACACGGGGGAGCGGGTGGGACCGGGGATGGGGCTCCAGTGATGGGCAGAATCCTGCCGAACCAGAGGGCTTGGCCCCGCTGGACTCCCGGTGAGGCAGTCGCTCCCCAACGCGCTCCTGTCTCCGCAGGGGACTGGCTGGGGAAGGAGGTGAAGAGCGAGGAGGGGGTGTCCCCGCCGCCTGGCTCCCCCCTGTCCCGCCGTGCGGGCCCCAGCGACTTCCCCATTCCGCCACGGGAACGGGGCTGCAGCTACTGTGGCGTCCCTGAGCCGGAGCTGAATGCCAGTGCCGGTAATGGGGGATTCATCTCCCCACCCCCTGCTTTTGAGAGCCGCCGTTGCCGACCAGGGGAGCCACCACTCGAGTGTGCCGAGTGTGGCCGAGGCTTTGGGCCGAAGCCGGACCTGGTGCGGCACCGGCTGGCACACGGCGGGGACCGTGCCTATGCCTGCGGCCGCTGTGGAAGAGGCTTCACCGAGCCGGCGGGGTTTGGGGCCACGGGCAGCCCCTGCCGCCCGGCCCCCTGTGCCAGCCGCTCCCCGGCGGCGGCAGAGGGGGGGACAGCAGCACCCCGGAAGGAGCGGAAGGAGCTGTCGCTGACGGAGAAGGTGCGGGTGCTGGAGATGCTGGAGGGCCCCAAGGTGTCGCAGAGCGAGCTGGCCAAGCGCTTCGGGGTGTCGCAGCCCCAGATCTGCCGTATCATCAAGAACAAGGAGCGGATCCTGAGCGAGTGGCACCGCAACGGTGACCCCGAGCGCAAACGCAAGCGGGAGGGGAAGGACGCGGCCCTCGAGGCCGCCCTGCTGCGCTGGGTGGAGGGCGCCCGTGCTGCCG